>NC_085011.1:9664511-9767011 GCF_963854185.1 Sardina pilchardus
GTGGCTTTCATTATATTTTCTTGGGAAAAGCACCTGTCATGATGTCATGGACTGCGAGGCAGCAATCTGCCAACAATCCATTTTGCTGGCTTACAATTACATTTGAAGCCAATCTATGCATTCAATTGGTGGTATCATTTAATTAGGCATGGTATGATTTCCTGAAAGGCGGTGACATAAGAGTTTCAATGGCCGCTTATCCAATAAGACCATCTGGAGCCAAATGATTAGAGCACAGCAACCACAGTGCAAAATATGGCCATTCTTGGCCAATTAGGCCTCGTGGGATATGTTTTGTCGTTTGACGAGCAGCTGAGCTTTCAGCAAAGGAGGGTCAATAATGACAAGATCGGAGATTGGACCGTCGTTCAACAAAGTACCCCTCAGCCAACGTTTCAGTGTAATGTGCAGGATAATGATGGCAGGGAAGTGCATTCTACACACACACACACACACACACACACACACACACACACACACACACACACACACAGACACACACGCACACACACACACAAGCAGACATGTAAGAACACACAGATGTGCAAGCATACACACATTGGAGGAGGAGGAATAAAGAGGAGCTGCTGAACCGTATCATTCAGATACTATATATTTGATTAAGATACAATAGATTGCATTCCTTCTCATTGTCTGTATGTGGTAGTGTTGCAATCAAAATCAATATAAATAGTGGGATCCTCACTGACCTTTTTATAATGTATATAAAGATGTACTGTATATGAGCAATATACATAGTGACTCAATGATTTCCATTGTCAGTGCTGACAACTCATTTTCCTGGAGAGGAGAAATGAAACAGGATTTGAGTTCAGCCCTTGTCAAACACACTTGAAGAATTAAACACGTAGAGAGATTCTAATGAGGGGACTTGGGATTAGATTTTTCCGAACAAAAGCAGTCGGTTCCTTACGGCACGGCTCCAAGCGCGCGGCACAATGCAAATTCCCAAGGTTAAAGGCGCGTTCCTATTCATGTGCCCTGGGTTACGCCTGATACACGAGGCTTTCACTGAGCTATCATGTCAAAGTCACCAGGCCCCGCTCTGAATATTTAGCACAACATGGACTCCCGAGCACGAGTGTCCACATAAATCTTAAGACCTCTCTCTCTCTCAGATGCTTGTTGTGCTTACAGGATATCAATGAAGTCATTGACGCCTACCAGGACGTTCCTGATGTACGGACTTTGGCGAGGTGGGTTCGATTCCGCTGCTACCAGCACAGTTGCCGAAAAAAAACCTGGCACAGGGACAAATGCCAGCTCATCCCGGCGAGCGTGTCGGAATGCGTGTATGCATCAAGGGCGCAGTCTGGAAGACAGCCCGTCGCTAGAGAAGATACCATTAATCTTAGTTAACGGCGCCTCTGTGGACCAGGCTGGAACACTGGCATCACGTCCACGTGGCCCATACGGTGAGCTTCAGCAGGAGCGCTGCCGCCTCGTCTTCCTCTCCTTTTTTTCCCCCTGTTTCTTTTCTTCCCCCTCGTTTTCGGTCTCTTGTCTGTGTGTCCCCCAGTGTTCATTTAGAATCTGCATGGTCAAGTCGTCCCTTGACAAATGAACCTAGTCAATAATGTTTGCCAATGTAAAGACTAACTAGTCAAAGAGCATCAAGTCTGCAAGGATGCGCATAGAGAACATTTTAATTGAGTCACTGTGCTAGACAGTGTGGCGAGGGTGTATAAAAACTTGCCTTGCCTTACAGTACACTGTAAGCCTTTCCAAACTGTTCGACCATTTGGGTCAACAAAGGTTATGTAACTATTAAGTTACAGATAAGTCACCGTTAGTGTGTGTGTGTGTGTGTGTGTGTGTGTGTACATGTGTAGCCATTAAAGCAAGATTCTGAATCTGATTTTTGAGATGGGAGAAAGAAAGCGTTTGGGAATTTAACTGATGTATTAACTTTGATGTGACGGTTACATAAGGATGTAAAGTTGTCCAACTAACTATAAAGCCCACAAAGCTTCACCATTTTAAGAGCTGATGTGTGATTTCTCAAATGACTGACTGATAAATATAAAAAGGTGGAGCACAGAAATTGCTTGCAATTGGCATATAAAACATCACTAGAGATTACAAAGATCATTAGACTAAATTAAAAGTAGATTAAAAGTTAGAAAATGCTGAGACAGTATAGGCTAGCAATATATTAAACTATAATTTGCTGTCACATCTAAACTGTTAACCACATATTAACTGTTTTACATAAACAGCCATTTTCAGAGGGGCAAGACATAGTACACTTCTCCACATGGAGATTCTGTGAATGAAGTATGCTGTCTATTTCAATGTAACATGTAACAGAGGGTACAACATGTAAAGTATATTTAACATAAAGAATCAATTAATATAAAGATACAAAATAAAGACATCATCAGATATAACAACTGCTACTGATCAGGTACTGATCAACCTGAAGACAAAAAACATCCATTGACAATATCCACAACTTCAAATAACCCCAAGCCACAATCTAAATATGGAAATGAATAACATAAGCAGGCTTCTTTTGTTTGAATTTGTTTCCTCTTTTATTTTAATTATGTTGAATGATCGAGATTGTTTTGTTTGTTCATCTGAGGCTATTATCCGATGTCATTAGCACAGAACATTACTTAGTTATTGGGATAATACTGTAGTTATGCTAAGGTAAAGCTCAATGAAGTTATACAGGATGACTGCTGCACAATCTATTAGCATGAACCAATAGGCATAATTGTTACAATATTACATTGGCTAGCATTAGAGCAGGTGGATTAAGTGTAACATAGAGAGAAAGGAATGATAGGCAAATGAATATAAGATGGCAATTACACTGAATGGAAATGAATTAAAATGGATGAATCCAATTTGGTATAAGGAGAAGCAAAATGGAGAGAGAGGGTGTGCTGGAGGGAGGAAAGTGGATGGAGAGATACAGAAAGAACAGGGAGAGGAGAGGGGAGGAGAGGAGAGGAGAGGAGAGGAGAGGAGAAGAGAGGAGAGGGGAATGGAAGAGTTATCAGGCAGAGAAGGAGCCTCTGTCCATAATACAGCTGTTCTTGACCTTGTCATTTGCATAAATGTACCCCAAACCCAGCAGATACCCAGGAGAGAGTTTCTTTCCTTTTTGTATCCACCATTGCAAGTCTCATTCAGTGAACACTTCCTCTACCTCTGCCAGGAGGGAATGTTTTGGTGTCTGTCTGTCTGTGTGCAGGATTGCACAAAAACTGTTCTCCATGAAACTTGGTGGTAAGGTGTTGCATGGTCCAAAGATGAGCACAACACGAATTTGATGCAGATTCAACTTATGGGCCTACCATAGCGATTTCACTTGCTTTCGATATACTGTTGCACACTACGACATTTGTTGGTACAACTTTACCTGTCTGCAAAAGTTACCTGTTTACACCATAAGTCACAGAAAATACACACATCCTTTGGATCATTTATCACAAACCATGATATTTACATTCACACTCATGAGCAAGCTGACTAAACTGAGGGATCATTTCCTGTGAAGACATGCGCACAACAGGGTTGACAGACATGTGTAACAGGGCTTCACATTAGTCAGTGTGTGCATGAACAAATGCTATCTGCTTAAGAGACCAACGTGATTAGATGCTATCACAGCGTGACTGTTCTGAGTTTACATTGGGGACTTCCTGGCAAAACAAACCATGTATTTCCTCTGCACCTTGCTGCTCTCTATTTGCATAATGACACAACTGTAATTAATAAAGCATTTGTGCAACTGCATCAATAATTCCAGCTGCCAGTTGTGTGTTAATGATGGATGCTATCACTAATGACACTTGAAATTTATACAGCAATCAGCACAGCTGAGGCCTTTGTCAAGTGCCTTAATGTTTTGGTTTCTTTTTTTGCTGACATATTTTCCCATAGGACTATGTGGACATTGGACTATAATGCTATTGTCTATTGAGTCTTATTATACGGCTCTTCACAGTGCAAGTAAAAAACGCTCCATTGACTTGAATGGGATTTCCAAAAGTTCTACCGGTCATTATTTTTGACTGGATGACCTCTGGAAAAAAATACTGACCGCTGTCAATGGAAACAAAGTTTGTGCTTCTAATTCAGGCCTTTCATATCACTCCGCAACAAAGTCAGTTTGCATATTGCAATGGAATTTCATTGAAGCTTGTCAGCTAGTAAGGTAGATAGATAGATAGATAGGTAAGGTACATTATTGATCCCCAAGGGGAAATTCAAGATGCAGGTGCAACACCTGAAACTGTCAAGTTCTATCTGTGTGGCGGACTATTTATTTTGTTAGTGGAAGTCTGGCACCTTGATGGCCTGGGCATGAGATAGGGTCCTATAACACACATCTCAGCATGCTCCAGGAGCACACAGGGATTGATTAGATAAAGCACACTGAAAAGACAACGGGCCTTCCTGCAGACTTCATCACTTTTCCAACAAATCTGTGACGTTTATGCCCACTTCCTCGGTCAGATAACCTGCTAAGCCTAAGGGATGGTAGACTAATGAGCTGGTGGATGTCTGCCGTATCTTATTTTGTGGAATGCATGCTTGTGCTGGACTACTTTTTTTTACTTCTCTGTGCCCAATTGTCTCTGGTAAAATATTTCATTTCATGTTCTTGTTCAGAGGTAGCCTGGGTTTTCCCATACTGCCTTGCGCGGTGATTTCAATCCCGCTGCTAAGCCAGTCTGGAAACTAACGCCCAAATGTTCGCCTGATGTTGGCGAACCAATCACAGAACATCCGAGAAGTTTCCGTTGCCTTCTTGCGTCTACATTCGACGCCAAAGGATTTACGGTAGCCCTTAGCGTTGCATACGAACGAGTTGGGTGAGCTATGCGCATTTGATAGACATCCGTGGCGCCCAATGAACGGATCTGGGCATTTTTTCAAATACGAGAAAATGAACGTCTGGTTGCCAGACCACATCTCATTTGAGAAGTGGGAGGCGTTAGCCAGGCTAGTTCAGAGGTGCTTTGAGTAGTATAGATACACTTGAAAAATGTCATTTCTTTTGTATGTGTAGATTAGCTAATTTAATGCAACATTGTCTGAGCGTTGCCTGAGATTGCCTTCGCTTATTTCAAGGCAGTGGTCTTCCAAAGCGTGCCTTGATTAGAATTAGAATGCAGAGGCTTGATTTTGGCCCTTGCATCTTCGAGTAAGTCTGCAATTTCTCATCTGTCCATGTGGATGCTTTAAGCAAGGGTGATTTATTAAGGTCCTTTCGCTATTAAAGCACGGTGACAAGGCATAACAACGAGCGCAATTAAGGAGCCAAGTTTGGAGTAATCAGGCTGAATACAAGCTGGCATGCCATTGTTTTCCATTCAAAAAGATCGTTCTTCGGACTACACTGAGGGAAAGACAGACTATATTCTCTCATATTGTAATTGTAATATTGGGAGAGAAGAGAAGATAGCATAATAATTTAAGTATAATTGAAAAGTAGACTGCATATCTGTGACTGTATATGTCAAATAAAAATGTTCTGCTATTTTAAGGGATGACTTAGTTGGTATCTTAATAAGCCTTTCAAATTTAATTTCTACCTTTATTAATATTGAGCACTGTGAGTTAAAGTATACTGTTCTTTTTTTTTAGTTTAATTACATTCCTTTAAACTGCACATAACTTGTTGAAAAAATGTGAAGATTATTTCCTTTTATTTCAGCTTTCGTTTCCCTTTGAGCAGCGTTTGAAGCCAAATGGTTGGTTGAATAAGTGTAGTGAGTAATTTCCAAAAAAAAATACATAGCCAGATCATCCATGAAGATTCCTAAATATCAAGGTTATATTTAATGCTGTACAAACCCAGAATTTAACAAATGTCTGATGCTTTTGAACACATGTATAAACATGTAGGCCTAGTGACATAAATGTATAACTAGTAGTCTTTTCTGTATGTAAAAACAAAATTAATATGCCCTGAGCTCTCACAACAATTTAAGAATGAAGAGAGTTTGGACTGATCTATAGGTAGAAAACAGCTTTCAGATACTACTTTATCCTGAAATAACATACAGAAGGAACTGAAATTGATGGAGCTGGTCACTGAGGGGAAGCTGAAGTCCAATCTTAAGAATCGGGAGAATATGAATGTAAAGTGAGTGAGAAACATTTCTGATGATACTTTACAGCAACAGGGATATGATCAAAAAAAATCTAATAATAATTGTACAATGCATATCCATACAGTGTAGGCCTATACTGTATGTTGTTGTTTGCTTACTTTAAAGAGCTTTTTGAATACCAATATAAGTTATCGGTCAAGCATGCAAATATGCTTCAGATATAATGTGCACTATTTATGATCATTACTGCATATTGATTTCCCATTATTCATGGCGATACTGAAGAAATTGTAGAAACTTTAACGAATGGCTCTGAACACAGGTGTAATGTTGTAAGTAATGTGTTTCTCAATGAACCCAAAACATTATTATGCATATCTTGTTGTTTGCGAAATAGAATAAAGCAAAAAAGATGAATGGTTAATTTTCTAATCGAATTGTGAGGAATCTGCTGAGTAGGCTGAATGCACATTTGCAGCACATTTGCAAACTGAAAAAAAAAAAACTGAATCCATAAAGTCTCCATAGAGTCTCACTGTCCCATTGATGCCCCTGCTCTTTGGGGAGCGAGACGGAGGAAAGGCAGGAAGAGACTCAAGAAGTCCGACATCATACAGGTTACCATGGAGGAGGTCTACGGCGAGCAGGTGGTCTGTGTTCCAGCAGAGGCATGCTGACCTGCCATTTAAAAGCCAATGAGATTGGCTGGTAATCCCTGTGAAAGCTTCAAGTCTGATCCCCTGGCTGCAGCCAGTATTGATTCTCTGTTTTATTGTTCTTTGATTTCCATTTTGGTTATTTAACAAGGGGATGATGGATTGGTGACCTTCAGTGGAAGACTCACCAGCGTTGGCATTTCCCAACAATCTCTGGGATGATGAGCGGCATTACACGGTACTCACCTCAAACCTGAGACTGAACTCCAAAATGTCTGCCAGCTAAACCTGCTTCCACGATTCATTATAGCGATGGGAGATGCCACATCAAAGCTACATCTGTGAGACTTCTGTAGTTGTACATCAGCCCAAGCCCCATGACAACCTTCAAGGCATGTACAGTATATACTGCACTTCTGAAATAAGGACATTACATTGTTCAAACGGTCCTTATGTGCTGAGGATGACAGTGAAGGCATGACAGTGTTCATCAACGTAATTTCCTTGTCAATCAAACCGACAGGTCTGTAGTGGAGTGGTATTCTTATCAATAATTAGAAAGTGTGTTGACAGTTAAAACCAGGAAATACAGGGAGGCCATTGGATTGGTAGCAATACACAAAATATCTCTCAATGTGACGATGGTTGTCCTGGAAAGACGGCACAGGCCCAGTCCTTTGTCCAGGTCTTAGAGCATCGACATCCTTGCAGATCCTGCTGGACCAAGGCAGCAGAGGGAGATCGTACCCCTCGGACAGGACAGACAGGGCCGTGATGCACAGCTTCTAAGAGCCCGTCCACAAGTTCTGAGTTGTACCCCTGCAACAGCGGCACAGGGACTAAACTTGTGGTGGTGGTGTGTGTGTTGTGGTGGTGGACTAAACTTGTGGTGGTGGTGTGTGTGTTGTGGTGGTGGACTAAACTTGTGGTGGTGGTGTGTGTGTGTTGTGGTGGTGGGGGACACCTGAAAGCTTCAGAACTGATTTGCAAGTTAAGTCTTTTTGAGGACAAAATGTAAACAGGCAATTGGTCGGGAGCAGCGAAGGAATGAATGATGCGGCATTAGAGTCTTCCTGGCAGAAGCATCCGTATCCATGATCCTTGATAGTGATGTCCATATGGACACTAAATGCATCACTCCTAATGTAAGCTTCTTTTTTTTAATACCTTGGAAGTCACTCAATATAATCTAACAACTCAGAAAAGGAAAAAAAAGAAAACAGCTCAGAAATCATTATGTCAAGGCAAATTATACCCAAGCACAAATCAGGTGCTGAAGATAGCAGCACACAGCCCCTGGGGGGGAAACCTCTCTGGTCACAAAATAATTATTTTAACGAACAGCAGAGTGCTACGACACAGGAGCAGAGCATGGCTTCCCCACACAGCTCCCAGCAGCAGCAGCGGGAGTATGTCTGGGGAAATAAGCACTAGATGGAATTAACTCCCTGACCCTCTGGTTAATGGTGTTTTGGGAAAGCCCACTTTGCCTGCATGGAGTTTCCTGTGATGGCTGTTCAGAATATCTAACACACAACTATGAATGTGCCTTCTCTATCAGATACGAGTGCAACTTACTGAGCCAGGTGGGTTATTTCTCTACGTAAATAAATAATTAAATTGACCTGTTGATCACAGTGGTAAGGCAACAAATACCATAGAGCAATCATCTGTGCAGTATTCACCCTCATATATCTACAGTAGCAACACAAGCTCTATGTGAGTCCACTAATCATCTGTTCATTTCTCATTAGCGGTTTATGATTTTGTAGTTTGGCTTGGACACCAAAGAAAGTCCAAATCTGCGGGCTACTACCCATGTAATTATGCATCCATCACATCTTTATGTCTGTTGCCTATACACTCCAAGTTACATGTATCTGTCTGAATAAACCTCCCCCTCTGACATTGATGGCCCTGACTCACTTGATCTGACATGAGATCAAAGTTATGCTCTTCCCGCTTCTGTTAGAATTGTGTCGGACAGGTGGGGGGTTGTGATCATCTGAATCTGACCCCTCAGGCCATAGCCATCACAAAACTAGAACAGTCTGATTCAGTAGCATTTTAAAGCAATTATATGCTATATAGCTTGCCATTGCTTTAAAACGTTGAGTCGGACTGCTCTTATCTGTAAAAGAGGTGCTTTATCTATGTCATTCTGCTCACCACTAAATTGAACAAAAACCTTCCAACAGATACCATATCCACATCATATGCAGCATTTACTAACCTACAACCTGGGATCTCAGGCCATTGAAATGATCGCTGCTGTATCTCAAAAACACTATAGTTCACTTAGATGCTCTGATGACAAATACAGGTTCAAAGCACTACATTCCTCGTTGGAAAAGGACAGATGGATGACCATGTGAACAAAAGCATATGATAAAATGATAAAGCGCTATATTAGGACACACTCTAAGCCTAGCCGCAGCTGAGAGAGAGGGCTATATGACTCCAGGGAGAGGCACACAATGCTCTCTCTGTTTTTTTTTTATCTCGGTTCATATGTCTCTCTCGCTGACTCTTCCCTCTGGAGGGGGGGAAGTGAAAAAAAAAAGAATAGGCAGCAAGTGTGGACACGAAACATGTAATAAGACAGAGTTTATTAGAACAGTTCCACGCATACGCCATTCCTCTCTGGCGTTGTCATGCTAGCACATGAGCTCTAATACTCTGAGCTCTGGAGAGTGATGGAGTAGATTAGCGAGGCCCTGACAATGTCCTCTACTCACGTGATTGGTGGCGGTAATGGTTGTTGTGATGGTGATAGGTGGAGGGGGGGGGGGGGGGTGGTCGAGTTACTGGAGTCTCTCCCGGCAGGGGGGGTCGCCTTACTGGAGTCTCTCCCATGGCTGGCCAGTAACGTTGTCTCCGCTCTAATCAGAAAGTATAGCATTTTGTATCACCGGTCGTGAGCATCACACAGCGGCCGTCCGCCGCACGAGTCTGGTCATATTTCCAACCGGTCGGATTATGGTCATTTGTCGTGCGAGTGGGACGTCTGACAGGATGTGGTGAGGGAAGGTGCTGATGCGCCATTAGTGGTGCATTATGAGACACGGTGACAAATGAGGCA
The DNA here is from genome assembly GCF_963854185.1 of Sardina pilchardus. Lineage (NCBI taxonomy): Eukaryota > Metazoa > Chordata > Actinopteri > Clupeiformes > Clupeidae > Sardina > Sardina pilchardus. The sequence goes on from NC_085011.1 coordinate 9,674,348, forward strand.
GGATCTAGTGGTGGGGCGCTACCGCTGTGGCAGTGGCGTCAGCGCTATCGGCATTGTTCTCAACAGCACACCGGGGAAATGAAGAGCCATGAGACATGATATGTGCTCCCAGAGTCAGTCCACTACAATAGGGAGGAGAAGAAACATGGACATGGAGTGTGTGTGTGTGTGTGTGTGTGTGTGTGTGTGTGTGTGTGTGTGTGTGTGTGTGTGTGTGTGTGTGACTGTGTGTGTGTGTGTGTGTGTGTGTGTGTGTGTGTGTGTGTGTGTGTGTGTGAGAGAGAGAGAGAGAGATAGACAGAGGGAAAACATAGCAAGCCTGTGCTTAGACAATACCACAGTGGCTACAGACTTGGCTGTGGAGCATACAGACAGTTTAAATAAGCAAGGAGGATCAAGTCTACTGTAACTCATGCAATTGTGGCCAATTCAACTCAACATTTGTGACTGAAGTGGACTCTTGTTTCCCGTGGTTGGCCTCGTACTGTCTGGAGTTGGTAGTATTGATTAACTGTTCAGAATATTTACCTATGTTATTGAGGACAGATAAGGGCAGTACTGTATGAGCTCTGTAAACATGTCTCCTCGTTGGGGGTTTTATTTATTTGAATGTTTGTTTACTCTCAAAGAAGCATCCCTGCTGGCGAGACCATAAAAAATGCTAATCCCAGTTCCACACTCAATGATGTAAACAACCAATCAATTTCAAGAGTGTTTTAAAGAAACACCACTGTCTAAACACATGAATTAATGATGAAGATATCAACCTATCAATTATACATCGCAAAATAACCTCAGCACGGCATGTCATTGTAACTGAATAATTTAGAGCACCCTGTGTGCTCAATTTTCTTAGTATTCCTTACCTTTTATCTCTGCACAATTCCATTCCATTCCCCAGTGAAAATGAACAAAAGAAAATAAAGGAATGTTAGTCTTAGGACCGTGTAGAGATGATGCCTTCTGCTTCAATCCTTTTGTGCCCCTAAGACTTCTTCGACATGGCCGTTTTCAAAGTTCTAATTTTGCTGGCAACAGCATCAGTGGAAAAATGAGAAGGGAATGTCACATGCATTAAACATACACCTTTCAAGTTACAAAGTCAAATCAGGTAAAGTAAGATATCGACCACATCAGAGGCCAGTTCTTTCTAGGCTCTTACACGGCATCCATAAATTAAGTAGTACATCCACTGACGTTGGCCCAGAAGGCCTTGATCGATGCGCGCCTCATGAGCTAATTGTGGCAGATTTCATGAATTTTTTAACCTTTAAAGAATTCCTTGTAAGTGATTGTTGCGTCATTCTCTCTCCTCCTAGACCAAAGTCTTCCTTTGTTGTGCCTCCATTAGAACACTAATTGCCGCGGGTGATTGTCTATTCAAAGATCTGCGTCGAGCCGGATCTCCACTGGAATTCAAGACTGTGAGCTAATATCTTCAGGACAGTCTTACCACAGCAGCCTTTCCTTTACAAAACATCTTTGTTCCTGTTCACACAGTTATTTAGCTCATAATTTCTATTGTCTATTCTCACTGTAAGGTATTTCTTGCTGTTCTTGCAGCAAGTTCAGGATACATTTTAGCATGTGTCTTAGTGGTGTTAGATGACTTTAGTGTAGGTTAGGCCCAGGGGTAAGCATTAGTTTGCCCAGGACGTAACACTTACACTTAAAACTGATTCCTTGCTCATTCTCTTTCAAGGCAGTGCTGTGTGTTTGACTCAGTTGCGTTTGATTAAAAGCTTTGAAGAAAAAGAGCAACAACATAATAACCTCATCAGTGGAGGATGATTGAGATCTTCAAAGGGCTGTTACGCCTTGCTGCCTCCCATTTTGACCTGGTGGCAGATCAAAGATGTCTGAAATACAGAGTTAACAGGCAGACAGTCGACCTCGCACCAGCGATGAAGGATGGACAGTGTATCCAAACATACATCCCAAGGAGGAGAGCTGTGACTGTAACTCACTGAAACCAAGAGGATTGACTGTATGTAGGACTGCATATTTATCCTTTGCTTGTTAATAACATTGCTTGGTTGTTGTTTTACTGTTTTGATCAGTTGTGGAATAATGGCATACTGTAACATACTGTATATGCCATGATGTGTAACAGGTGTTGTAATAAAGTAGTAAAGCAATGTTTGATATTAATTTGAGACTGGGGGCCCTATTTTGACAATCTTTAATGGGTTGTCCAGTCCACAGTGGGAGTGATTATGTTATTAAATGTTGTCAAACGTCGGGTGGATGACGCAACAAGGCGTTCCTATGTTTCAATCAGTGAGTGTGTTTTGGGCATGATAGAATTTAAACCAATGAGAATGACACCTCTCCTTCCCTTTAACAGCAAACAGCGCATCTTCAAACAGTGCATCATGTTTTATATATACTGTATATACTGTACATGTATAAGCGGCGCAATTTGATGGAATCTGCTTGCACGTGAGACTGTATGGAACAGGTATTCCGCTAAACCATGCTTTACTAAAACCAGCAGAGTATATTACACACATCTGCTCTCCTCTATTATTTGAGCTCATAGGCAAAGGGAAACTATCTTCATACAGTATGTGAGTTTTCTTGGTCAGTGCATGGCGTAAGGTGTTTTAGATGATGTAAAATAGTGATTTTTAGATAATGCGCCAGACCCCACCTTAGGTCGTTAATTGCCACACCCACGGGCACAAAGCTTAATAAAAGTGAAGTGCATGGCTTGAAACTCGAGTGTAAAATAGTAATACATTTTGCGTTGGGATGCTAATCCACTTTGCGCCAGGTTTTGTGACAGAAAAATAGGGCCCTGGGAGATGTTCAATCGAGATATTTATATCTGGCATCTTCTCTGCTGGAGACCTGTTTGAACTCCTCTGTCAGATAGAGCAGTTGTCAGCAAGACCATTCAGGCATGCAAACTCAGGCTGCCTAACCAATTAGTCAGGATTCGGAGATGTCATCCCTCTTATATCCTCAAGATTTTACCAAGGGGGGAAAGAGTATGTCCACATTTGCTCTTCTAGAGATTTTGATCTTTTTATTTTAATGCAAGCAAAGTAAAATACTGGGACAGAAACTACTCAGACATATTAGAAGTGTTTTGATTAGACAGAATCAAATTGAAATTTGTAAATGGTTTTCTCTATATTTTCCTAATGTGCAGAGATGAACTCAAACACATCCTCTCTGTCCTGGACAGGAGTCATGCCCTTTTCTATCTATTTTCACCCAGTAAATATGACTTTCACCAAAGGGGGCATTGTTGACACACTTGCGGCCTTTCCATAAAGGGTCTCCTCAATAGACCAACTCACAGCCATATGAAAGTGGGTCTATGCCCAGTTTCAATGATTTAGACACTTTGAAATGTGGCATGTTACGTAAATCATCCAGAGATAGGAATACAAACTGATACGTATATGGGTGTCATCTGTCCAAAAACGATGTTCTCAGGTACTATAATCAATTTCATCATGTGTAAAATTCTCTGTTAAAACTATTCAATCGAACATATAGTGCCAAAAGAACACACTCTGTGCTGTTTGTTTTGTATTGCGTGTGTGTTTTTCAACGTTTTACTCTGTGTTACAAGACTATTGCCATTTTTGGATATGTGCATCTCTGACAGAAAGGGTGCCAGGGGTCGTGCATCAAACCCAAAACTATTTAAAAGTCGTGCAGGGACAGATCAAATGATAGGATGTGACTCTTGTGGAAAAGGGCTTCGGTGACACTACGCCGCGGCTGTTGATTCTGTGATGAGGGTAGGCAACACAGGCACACAGGGTTCGAGATTTTACTAAACAAGACATTTAACCCCAGGGAGTTGTCAGTGGCCTTTATCTGTGTCTCTCATCACATGGTAACTAGACTACTTTAAAAACTATTTTAAGATTTCTGTTTTGCTCCCTGTGTTGAGAGCAGTGGTTCAGCAAGGATGCCATGTTGATTAGAGCTTGTCATAGAGAAAACCGCCACCTATAACCTTCCCTTCCTCAGGGCACATTCCTTTGTATATTAATGGTCTATCGTAGCTTTAAAAAATGAATTATATTCTGATTCTAACTGATTAGATTTGAAATTCAAAAGTTGTGGAATCTTGTAATTCTTTTCAATCAATTAAAATGGTCAACGGTCAAATTAATGAGTACAATCCAATATTAAATGAAATTGATGTACAGTAGCTATTAGATAAATCTATGTTCAACCAATCCAAAGGTCACATTCCTTAACATATGCCAAACACACTACTGTCACGCTTTAAGAGTCAACACTCATGCTTTAAAGCTTGTTTGTTTGTTTTCCTAGGATGATGAATATACATTAAGGATATTGAATGGATGCATAGTGAGAATGATGGGTGTATTTTTGTCATTTACATACTGTAGTTTCATCAAAAATAATCAATAACATGGATATAGATGGGATGTGAATGAGGTATTCTAAAACCAATGTTATACAAAGTATAGGTATACCTTCAACCACACCTTTTTTTTAAAAAAAAAAAAAAAAAAGAAATAAAAGAAAGAAAGAAAGAAGCCCTACCTAGCTGTCAGGATAAGAGCGTACAGAATGCTGCACTTTCTATAGTTCTTTGCTGCAGCTTCAGTGTCAGAGCCTTCAGTAATGCTAAGGGCCTTTGGCATGTCATTACTTTGCATGGTCTACCTCTGGATGGCCCTCCTCTGTGCTGTTGGAGGCTGAGGCTTACACAGTCCTCTCTCCCTCTGCTAAAGCTGGTCTTTGCCACTGGCACAATCGCTGCATGTCACCACACACTAAAAACAGAGTTAAACAAAGGTTAACAGCATGCATTTAGGATTTCACAAGGACACTTTTGCACATGTATTATCAGGCTAAAATAGAATAACAACAATGCAAGTGGCACATAACATTTCACTTATGCTGTTTTTAAAATCATTTCAAAACCATGTTTCCTTGTTTAGAAGGAATAAGGAATATGAGTATAATGTCATGCCACAGCCTACTACTGCTGTTAGGAGATGACATTCTTATTGTATGATCTGCTGATGCTTAATATGGTCTTACTTGTCAAGATTTAAACAATGTCTTTATCCTATTTTGAGAGATTCTTTACCACAATCCCTTTAACACAAAACAATACCACAAAAGCTCTTTGCACCAAATATAAAACATCTATGCCATTAAGAAGATTAAGAACAACCCCTCTTGTCAAGACAGGCACCAGTAACAAACTGTCTTTATTTTCTCTCTCTCTTGGACAATAAACAGACGATTCTACAGAACACAGCAGACATCACACCTCTGCTTAAACCACACCCCAACACCGCCCCCCAACACACACACACACACACACACACACACAGAGAGACACACAAACACACACTCACATAGGCACGCACAAACAAACACATGCACGTATACACCCTCCTCTCTCTCCTGTTTGCCACCTCCCCTCTCCACCACCCACACCACAGCACAGCATTCCTCTGCCAGCCATCCATCTCCCTCTTTACGGCTCCACTGGTTTAAGCTGTGAAAAGCCCTCACTGCTCTTCCTGTGCCGTCGCTTCCTCTGGGGACTCCACGGCACAAATAACAAAAGCCCAGAAACAGATTGAAGCCCTTGGAGTCTTGCACACACACACACACACACACACACACACACACACACACACACACACACACACACACACACAGACACACACACTGAGCACTCAGTCTATGCTAATTGCTTCAAACGCATCCTCCGATTAATTTGTGTTGTGGCGGCTGTGTTGCCATTTCGTTCTTGTTTGTTATTTTGTCACTTTTATCGGGAAGTTCTAGATTACAACAGTCAAATTAATTTACTTCCCTCCCCAATACCCCGAACTGCCGGGGTCTCTTACACACAGATGAATGAAACAGTCTGCAGGGGATGGCTTTTCTCTGTGGGTCCCTGTGTGTGTGTGTGTGTGTGTGTGTGTGTGTGTGTTCATCGTGTGAAGGCCGGCTCTCGGGCTAGCCGCACCACCTCAGCATGCTAGCTCTCCACTGCCATGCCAGCGCTGGCCCCTGTCAAGACCTAGAGGCTACGCTGGTCGGCTGTCTCATGCAGCCAAAGCCCGCAGAGCCAGAAATGAGATCCGGTAGACCCCATCTCACCGATGGCCCGCCACGCCGTCTGCCACCGCGTGACATGTCTGGAGGAGAACACCTTATCCTCACATAACATATGTACTACAGCAGCGGTTCTCCAACTTTTCACAATGGGTACCACCTCAGAGAACAATTGACTCTCCAAGTATCACCATTATGACCAGCATTAAAATATGGGTATCGCAGGCCAATTTAAATATATTTCACATTGTACGTACTGTTTCACATTGTTTTGTTTTTCAAGAAATATTACAAACTAGTTGAAATGTAACCATTTCTCATTATATATATATATATTTGTGTATCATTTGAAGTCATTATTGTATCTTCATGAAATAAAACATCTTGGAGACTCCTGGAGTACCACAACAGAGAATCTACGTACCACCAGTGGTATACCTCTACCACAGTTTGAGAACCACGGCACTATAGGGACACCAATGGAACACCAATGGGACACCAATGGAACACCACGGAGGTTCTTCAGCTGTGGTCCGCCCTCTCTATTCCCTTTACAACTATTACAACAGAGGACATTTTGTTGAGTGGGTTTTCTTCTAACCAGGCTGTTCTGCGCTGTACCACGCATCTTGACTTGAAAGCAACGTGTATGTAAACTGCTATAGCTCCAGTTCACGGAGACATCCCACTGTTCTTCACACGGCTCGTGTCTCCCAGCACATGGGACGAGCGGCAATTACCCACGACCCTCTTCTTCTTGGAGAGCCTTCTGCAGGTTTAATTGGGTCCTGCAGTAGACACAAGAGTAATGTGATGAGATTGTTGTACCAGTGAAGAGGAAAGGAGAGAAGGAGTGCACACACTCACAGCGTGATGCAAGAGCTCTGGTGTTACATAAGCTCCAAGATGATATTCTTTTTTAAAAAGACCAAAAGAGACTGTAATTGGATGTCTGAGTGAATGTGTTGAGGCTTTGATGCTGGTAATGTGTTTGATGACCCTTTTAAAGGATCAGGTGTCAGGTTACACTAGACATAAATAAATGTTGAACAATCGGAAATATCATGAACCACATGACTTCCATAACTTAAGGCTATTTACAAACAACTGAACGAATGACCTGTAAGATACTTACACCTTTAATGGATTCTCAACAGAAATGTCCTGGAGGAATGCTGGAAAATAAAGGCATAGAAATCGTTGGTGTTACTTTAAAAAGAACTGTTCAAGAAATTCTATGAGATATTGAATGAGATTTAACGAGGATCGATGTACATCAATATAACTGAACTGACTGACATACTTGAATACTTAAAGTCCAGTGAAAACAGAAAAAAATCGGCACTCCCTTGTGACTGACTTTCTATTGACCCTCTTTGGCCAGCATACACACACACATACGCACACACACACTCACACTCTCTCTCTGACACACTCACACTCTCTCTCTCTGACACACTCACACACACACACACACACACACACACACACACACACATACACATACACATACACATACACACACACACACACACACACACACACACACACACACACACACACACACACACACATACACATACACATACACACACACACACACACACACAGATTAATCTAAAAGAGCCTAGGTAAGTCTATAGCTCTGTACATGGCATTAGGTGGGCCGAGTCCAGCTTTGGCTCTCATTAGAGCCCAGTGAGGTGGAATCCCGACTGACAGCAGTCCTGGGGGATGGCTGCGGCTCGCTCTCCTTTTATTTACCCGGCCAGCGGAACACAGCGGCCGCACATCACACGTGCTCCCCCCACAAAGGCCCGCCACCGCCGATTAGCCTCAACCTCCGCGCCACCTCTGGCAGCGCACACGGGCTTTCGGGGGCTACGCGTTTCTCACGTTTCAGGCAGAGACGGCGAGATATTTTAAATTTTACATGACATGTCACATGATCATAGCCTCCCCCTTTCATCAATGTCCCAAAAAATTTGTCGGCATGCCGGTCTTCCTAGATTTGCTGGAGTCTATCTGATTTACTTTCTTTCCTTGTTCGCTTGTTTTTTTTGGGGGGGTGGGGAGAATATGGGATGTCTCGGATTGTACACGCTGCAGCATTACATGGTGTTTCGTGTGCAGAAGCTCACATGTTTGCAGTCTGCCATAAAAGGTGGGAAAAAGTCAGTTTCTCACCCAAACCCGAAAAAAAAAAAAAAAAAAAAAAGAATCGTCCACGTGTTCATCATCATCAGTTCGGAACAGCAGCGCTGCCCACTGTGCCAGCCTCCCACGGGCCGCATTTGCGGGAGGCTGAGGAGGACGGCATGGGGTGGATAACAAATATTCCTGATTGCTAATCAAAAGCATCTCAGCCACTTTCTTCAGCTCGGCGCCTGGACCTGCAATCCACGTCGCAAGCACCAGGTGATTGCAGTCTCTCTGGCGGCCCCAGGAGATAATATCATTAGCGAGCATTCGAGAGGGACAAAGCCTATTTCTACTTCCTGTATACTCATACTAATCCTTTAAGCTTTTACATCTCGGCACTGTCCTAACGCTTTGTACTTATTACATTACACTGTGTATTTTTGTTCTTTATACTCTATAACTACACAGCAGATACCCTAATGACTTTACACGGCTAATGATCACGTTGATCTTCGCTCGTTGTCTTTAGGTTAGAGCCATTATCTTTGTAGTGTGCGTCTCATGTTGGTTATCAGTGACGCTTCTCCTTGATTGGATGTGAGTGAGGGCAGTCCTGTGGCGAGGCATCTGCTCCGGTCCGTTTAGTATGCGGGTGCGGTGGAGGGCCAGGGCCGGACTGCAGAGTTGGCACCTGTCAGACTGCTGCCCTTCAGACAGGCTAGCAGGGGAGGCCGACTGTGGCACCGGCAGCGCTGCTGCATTGATGAGCGCGGTCTCAAGGTTGGACAAGCAACCCCTGGTGTACCGCACGCAACATGTAAAGGAAACCAATTCATTCTCCCTGGACTGCAGCGTCACTCAAGCAATAGATGGTACCCATGTCTTATTTGTATACTGCTTACTGTAGGTCGCTATAGTGGACACAATTGGAGTATTTGACTGAAAACTGTATAAGCATATATACATTTTTCACAGGTGGAGATCCAGTTATGTGGAACACAGAGGCTGCTGATGATAACGACGACAGTAACGATGATGATGCAATAATGTTGCAATAATGATGTCATGTTCAGAGACACTGCAGCTTATATTAGCACATAGAAATCAACAGTGCTTACACTCAATTCAACAAAGGGAATATATTGGCAAGATGTTGCTGAACACAGTATGTTATCTTGACAAGGCCCTTTCATCCACAAAGGTCTCCACACATAATGTCAGGGAGCATACACTATTGTCCAGTATTTTCTGGTCCCGGTCTGAATATTATTCAGATACATAAAGCCATTTGGTGCATTTACTGACCAAAGAATTAATAGACACCCCCCACTCCCCTTTTTTCTCTCACAGCCTCATTGAGCCTGAAAGCTCTTCATTAATCAGACATTAGTGATAAAGTTTTCAACTTGACTGGGTTTAGTATTAGAAAGAAAACAACAGATGGTGAAGGTACCGCTCCTAAATGGTCAATTTAATCTTTTCAAGCTCCCTCTGACATGCACTACAAATACACTAAGTGGTTATTCTGAAAACAGTAAAATGAGCCTTCCACCAGCTCACGCAAATTAAAACATACAACTGTTTAGTCATTCTGGATCAACTTGGCAGAACTACAGAAACAAATTAATTGCCTATTAAACATAAATACACACCAGCAAAACACACATATTGGACATTCAGTACAGTCACTTAAGTAAAACTAACATTTTTGTAACAACAAGCTGTACAAAAAACGTAATTGTGTTGAGTGTGTTATTACATTGTTTATAACAATGTACTTACAGAACTTACTTACATTTATTAAGTGATATAATGCCTTGTTACACCAAATGTTTTCTTTTTACAAGGCTGTTATTTGTTATTAGCTATTATCTGTTGAATTAAAGTGCTAACACAGGTTACAATATACGTTTACTATCTAATTAATATCTTATCCATTTCCAGTTTTCTCTTCCTGTTTATCTCCATTTCTGAGGATGTCACCTTTGTAATGGTTCATTGGATCACGGTTGACTACCACTCCCCTTCACGGTTCAGAACACAGATGACCCACGGATTGATGCAAAGATCATCCGTAGGCACAAAATATTGTTTCACTGCAGCTTACTTCCTAAGTAGGCCTATTAATTCTTTCATTCTTGATGCGGAGTTGCATAAAACAAAAATGCAGTTGTTCACGTGTTAAAGTAGTTGTGAGAGGGCAGTATGGCTATTGGAGGAGCAAAAGTGAACTTGCATTGATGGCTGCTATTCAGTGGACAGAGAACACTGTTTAATGTTGAGATTCTGAAGGCATAGGTTATATTCAGACATGACAAGTACTCTTTGACTTAAAACTGTGAAACTTGGAATGTGAGTTTTGTGATCCGTTGCACCCTTAAGCTTTTGTAATCAAAGTGTTCTTTGGATTTTAAGGATCACATGGTTTTGGGATGGTCCAAAAATGTGTGGCACGGAAATGAAAGATCACCTTGACAAGTCATTATTGAGGGTGAACATCTTCCAAAAATTCTCACAGAATTTGGCTTCTAATACTGTCTCTCCTCTCCAGGTTATGAGATCTTGATGAGAAGGTTGTTAACATTATCTGACAAAAAGAGTTTAAACTAATTGCAAGTTTTGCAGGTTACTGCCAGTGTTAGGAAAGTCACTATAAGTACATGGCACATGAAATTAAATGTCTAATTATACTAAAGCTATGTAGGTAGCTGGAAAAATCCAGGAGCCCATCTCTTCCTGAAGAAGGTCAATTATGCCTTGAAGAGAAAGATGACAGTGTCTTTGTGGAGGGATAGGGCAGAAAGTGCTGGAAATGTTCATTACATCCCAAAATTGGCATTTCAAAAGACTCTTAGACTAACGGGATGATCAGGTGTATGATTAGCATAACACGTGTGCCATTTTTTGTCCTTTCATCCCAGGAAAATCGATTACCGTGGAGTCACAGGGACTCAGCATATCTCAGGTATGGCATATGCAAACCCAACTGGCAAAGCTCTTTGGAGAACACAACTTGGCTGTCATTTATACTGACACATATGTTACAGCAGCCAGGCTATCTGTTTTAAACAGCCGTCCATCTGACATACAAAAATTCAAAAAAATATTCATATGGCCTGACAAATGGCAGGTACACACACACACACACACACACATGAGCACACATACAATTCTGCAAGAGTGATATCATATGAAACTCAGGGTACCTGACATACAGTCCCCTGACAAACTCAGCACAGTGGCTGGCAATCTGGAACAGGGAAAACGCTGCGGTGCTGTTGTCACGGACTCACCTCGTCTCTCCGCAGAGAGTCGAGCCGAGCACCTGGCGTAAGCTGACACAAACGTCGGGCGCAAGAATGGAGGATTACCCGCATGCCGACCACCACCTGTCAAGCCGTTGTTTGAGGGTTTGTGTGTAGCCGGCTAAGGGATCCTCCCGGCTTAGCTCTCCTCCACCCCCCGCCCCGGGTGTGTTGTGATGGAGGAGAAGTCGAGGCGGAGGCAGCACTGAACACGGGAGTGTATTGATGAAGACAAAAGCATCTGCTTTCAGCTTACAAGAGAGCCCTCCTTTCACCCTCTTGTTCAAAGGGAAGCCTGATGTTTCTTGGCACCCCCTCAGCCTGCCTGGGTAAAGAGATGGGTATTTGCATCTCCCTGCAACATCTGTGCCCATTATGAGTTATTGCAAGCAAGAAATTGCAAACGACTTTAGGAATCAGAGTAAATAAAAAATGTGCTCGGAAATAATGACGTAAGGTTATTTTTGTTTTCGACAGTGCCTGTGAAGATGAGACCATGGAGTTGTTTGGCACAAAGGAGGATGGTAAAACTGGTTTACAGATAGTGTTTATTTGCTACCAGCAGGGAGCATAAATCAAACAAGCACAACCCTTTTAGTTGAAACGGTTTCTGACTCCCCAGGACAATTTTCTTTTGCACCAGAAACTTATTCTGCTTTTATTCTGGGTCCACACAGCCCATGTTTGTGTTTATTTACTTGACCACACTTCATTCTCTTCACCAACACCACATGTGTAGTGTGTAAGCGTATCTTGAAGAGATGCCTTGCTCAACGTTATTTTGATCTGGAATACAGAACTCAAGAGTATACAAAACTGCTTCCTGAATTTTTTATGACTTAAAGAGAGTCGGGGGATCAGCCTATCTCCCTCCACATGCTCCAACAGAAGCTGCCTATTCAGCACCACAAGTCAGAAGATTAGGTCTTCTCCTACAGTTGGCTAAAATTATCTATTTATATTTTATGTCATAGGGGGTAAATACGATCAACTGACCATGACAGCTTAGAGCCAGTGATACAGCTATCTGCCTCCTCTCCTTACTTATAGCCATCTGTAAGATTCTGCCTCTCCTCCCAGTCACTTCGCATAGGGAGCTGTTTTATATTCAGTCTTCAAGTTGCCTTTTCAATTTCAGTACCCAGCCGTTGGACCCTGTTTAGGCTTATTGCGCCTATCTGTCTTGTTGTTTGGACGTTTATGTTTCTCACTGGAGATCTGCTTTCTGTTTCTCCTCTCCCTGGTGCATCCCTGCACAACTTCCCCTAGCTGCCATCCCTCTCATGTTAATGGAAATGTAAATTCAGAGCGGCTTCAAAGAATAGCAACTGGACTGGGCTGTGTAGTCAAGGGACCACATGCTGTTTAACTCATTACGACTATTACTTTATGTTGGAATTCTCAAACAGGTGTGCAGCTGTGCTATTTCTCATATGCAGCTTCAATAAGAGGGCAAGGGTTTGGTCTTTTTCCTAACTTGAACACTGGACAGATGGCTTCAGGATGATAGAATTCCGTAGCGGTTCACGGAGCATCTAGGTAAAAAACATGGCCGGTCCCCCGTGGGGAAAAGAATTTAACACTGGCAACAGAATGCACTGCTCTTCAGGATGTTTTCAGCCACACTTCTCATCTGTTGTTTTAAATTAAGACAAAGCCTCTTCCAACTAGTCAGCCATTTCTGACCTTGATGTAACTGATTAGACATCTTCATTGTTTTGCATCTCAACTTGCATCTCAAAAATGCTGCACATGGAAAACACACTGAAATGGTCTGAATATCGCAGCACATTCTCTTCAGCTTTGCATCTCAAAATACAAACATGGAATCATGCCTTACACTATATTGCATACCACAGAAAGAGTTATCCTCCGATGGGTAACCCGAAGCCAACATATTGTGAGCATCAAGATAAAGCTTAAAATATAAGCATATCGGAGACATTACATTTTTTCACAGTTCTCTTCCTTGTTTGCATTCAGATCACCATACAGTTAGTGTTATCAAGTGCAAGCATGGGAGGTTCTAAAAGTCTGCAGGGGGATTTGTGTCACTGCACATATTAACTCTAGAATAATGTTATCTGAGCAGTTTCCATTGCAGAATGAGTATAGAGTCTCTGGCTCTATGAACACAAGATACTATCTGCTAAATACTTCTCTTTTAAGGAGTCTTTGTGGAGCATGCAGTGGCAGGGGGCTTTTTAAAAAATGACCAACTGTAACAGGGGAGATATGATAAGAGATTTGCCTCCTACTTTGGCTCATAAGTACCCCAACAGGAGGTATGAGAGATGGTCTCTGTCCTTTTTTGGGCTTGGCAAAATACGCTCAGCGTCTCACAGCCATAGCCGTGTATTATTCTAGAGCAGAGTTCAAGCCCATATCTGATGGAGGGAAGGGGGGGAAATTATTTATTCGTCAAAAAGAATGTAATTTACAACATCACACTGTTTCTTGCGGAATTCACTGAGGAGATGGGAACGCTTTGACAAAGGAAGATAAGGTGCTGCTCGGAGATGAATTCATATGAAATTGACTGCGGTCCAAGAAAGGCAAAGTCTCAATCAGATACAGTACTGTTTCCTTCCCAGGCCCAGCGGCCTGCATCAGCCTGACTCAGTGAGGAAGAACTCCATTACCTCCTGGACATGTTTTGGCCTCCAAATGTGAAAAGTTTTGAATGGAGGAGAACCCGGCTTACCATGTGCACTGCAACAGTGTGTGTGCACCCAATTACCTGGAGAGTTATCAGTACTTTTTGGACCCTGAATGTGAGAGTCTGCATGTGCAAGTCATTTCTGAACACACTTTTGTGAACCTAGACTTTTTGGGAATGCCCATGTGTGCTTTAGTGATTCTGTAGTGAGAAATAGCTCAAAACGTCTTCGAAAAGAAATGTCCTTCAATTTGCTCTCTAATCCACACAAACAGAACAAGACACAAAAGCATACAAAAGCAAAGCTAATCTACATGTACTGTACCATTTAAAAAAAAAAAAAACTAACACGTATGCATGGCGACACATTTCCTTTTTGCCGCATGTCAAGGGGGGAATGGAAGAAAAATGATTTAAGTGGAGAGAGGCAGTGTGTATGGAGAGGTCTAAAGGTCAGGACTTCTAAATGGAGAAAGCTGGAGGGCACGTTCAGCGTGGCATTTCTGCAGCCAGACCTGCCACAGCAAGGGACGCCTCGGGGCAGCTGTCGCCGCCTGGCATGGCAGCGCTCCTCGGCTGCTAATGGATCGGGGCCGGTACATTCATTACACCGCGCCACTTGGTGCCGAACGCCAGATGAAGAGAGGGGGGGGAGAGAACGAGTAAAAGAGAGATGGCAAGAGGAAGGGTAAGAAGGAGACAGAGAGGCAGAGCAAGAGAGGTGAGAGGAAGTGTAAAAGAGAGAGAGAAAAAGGGAGGAAGGTTGGGAGACAGGGGAAGGGAAATAGTTAGAGTATAAGAGCAAGAAGGGAGGGGGCAGAGAAAGAGTGAAAAGCGTTGAAAATTTACTCCAAAGAAACCCAGAGAGGTTTAGTGAATTACTAAGCCTCTTGAAATCACACTTTTACATTTCACACCTTCACGGGATGTTTCTCTCCCTCTCGTTCTCTGATGCTCCACTTTGTCTCTCCCTCAGGCCTGCCTTAACTGCGTCTTGAGGCACACAATGTGCGGACAGGCTGTGAAGAGCAAGGGGTGAGAGAGGCCAGAAATAGCCAGGTAATGCCCCTGACTTGGATTTGGTCTATTGTGTGAAGTCATCTTGTCATGTGTAGATTAGAGTCTCTAGCCTACATACTACAGGCAACATATCTGTCAGTGTCATATATTTATTGTGACAAATACATCTTGTTTCGCTAAGAGATTCACTCTGAAGTGTATTGTCTGCCCATCTCGTCACGTTATATGACCATAAATACTTGTATTTGCATACATACAGTTTGGTTGCAAATGTACAGTAATCGTAATTTTCTGGAGATGAAGGATTAGCCTCAGGTATTTGTCTAAATGTGGCATCACATCTGAAACGAACCATCTTAGAGGAACTATCCGCATAACTAATATGTTTACTTAACTGTAGCATCAGTGTGTTGACTGGTTATGCCCTAGATAAATACACAGACATTGATGACACCGTGATGGAGTGAAATGACAAGGAGAGAGACACTAGCCTAGCACACACCATAGCAACATGATTTGTTTGACAGGATCACTCTATTTAGCCAGCCAGGGAAAAAAAACATATTCTAGTTGGAGGCCAGGGGATGTTATTTTAGTTGGCCAAAGGTAGTGTCAGTTTTTGGGGAGGATTTCCCCAACTGTCAGCTTCTCATGTAAATCAGCTGCCAGTCATCAGCCCTTCCTGCCAGAGGAGCCGAGCAACCTTAGCCTGAAATCTGTCATTTAGCCTTAACAAGGGATCCTTTCTGTTGTTATCTATATCGATTAGATGATAACCCATGTGTCTGGCTGACTGACAGCAGGTCTCAGGTAAGGTTTCACGAAGGGTATTACACTGTCAAACAGCTCCATTATATGTCATACTATTTGCAACTTTATGCAACGAGTCACAGTTGGGGCCATTCAGCTCTCACTAGGAGTGATAAATATTGTGAACTATTGTGATAAGTGATTCCCGGCCCGGGTGATACATTTGTATTTCTTTCTCTCTTTTTTTTTTACAATTGTGTTTATTACATGCATAATCACACATTCTCGGGTGACATATTTGTATTTCTTTCTTTCTCTCTTTTTTATTTTTTCACAATTTTGTTTGTTACACGCATAATCTGTTTTCAGGTTTTGGGGTGGAGTGGGAGTGGCTTATGCTCATGGTGGTTGGTTAAAAAAAAGATGGAAATCTTTTCAGTGTCCCCTTAGATAAAGCAATACTATAGCAGGAGACAGAGTGCTGTTGTAGTTCTGGGCTGTGCAGAGACTAATAGGAATTAACAAAATGACAGCTGAGGTGCTGTAAAAAGGAGTGCTTTTCCTGAGATGACTACTCCACCCACCAGAAAGTACAACAGTCTTTTACCAACAACTCAAATGAAATGACAAAAGTGTTGGTATTTCTGTGAACAGCTGTGTATAATGTCACAGACGAAGTTTAATCTAATATATTATCATATCATTTATGTACAGTGTTAGGCAGGGTAACAGGTAACTTAGTGTTATTATGAGCAAAAATGATTTCCTTAGTGAAGAGCAATGCCTGCGTAACTTTCATTTTTGAATCTCTTTTTTCATTCTGATGTGAGTCCAGTCCTTGCTATTGGCTTGAATTTTGTTGTAATCTAACTGAATGAATTCAAGCCACATACATATACGTTAATCATTGTGAAACAACAATATGTCAAGCAAGGTGACATGTAGTATTGATCTAATGTTGTTCCTCTACTCAGGGTCACAGGCAATAAACATCTGACCTTTGCATGTGCACTGAAAACCTCCTCAATCAGTTCTCTAGTGTATCCACCTCACTCTGTACACGGTACATTGAGATTGTATTAGATTCCTGCAGGACTCTTGCAAGGTTTTTGTCCCTCTTTGATGAAAATAGCAATTGTTTCAATACATAGGAGAAGACTGTATGCCACTGTATGTCCTCCACTCTAAATGAGTTGTTTTTGTGATAGGACCTGAGCCAGGGATCACTTTTCATATTTAAATCCACAGCTGATATCTGGGACACAGTCAGTTGTGTATCTAAGCAGCATTGTGTTTCAGCCTTCAAGACACCACAGGCCCACCACAGGCTGATCAGTTGTGGCTGTATGTCCTAATACCATGGTGACAAAAGAACTAAAATATTGATAAAACTACGGGTTACACTATAAGAACTACGGGTATCTAAGAATGCATTGCACTCTCATGAATATGTCATAAACATTATAAACAAGTCATAAACGTTTATGACAAAGTTTCTGTCAACTGAAAAGCTGCTCACTGTCAGTTGAGGCCCATGTTGAGTTTCAGAGAGAATTTTTCATTTGGAAACGAGTTCAGCAGATCCAAGGACGTTGGACTGGCGGAAAAGTGGGACTGATTATTAGGGCCCCAATGGAGGAAAGGGTCCTTGAAAAGTCTGGAATATATTTCATTTTACCTGAACATTTTCATTTCTAAATGAAATGTCAAAATGAATGTCAGACGAAATGTAGAGTTTGACTGACTAAATATAGTGATCAAAAACAGTGAAGACTCTCAGGGATAGGCATAGCCTGCATTTGCGAACACAGCATTATCAAACCACAGAAACCATCATGGCCAAACCACAGAAATTGACACTGTGGTTCTTCATTTTTAATGCTTTTTATCATACGTGTAAATCATTGGGTAATCAGCACCTTTTCTCCACCCCATACTGCTATTTTTGAGCATTCACAACTGAATGGCATAGGCCTACTTCACAACAGCAGTTGAATCAAGTTAACTGATGACACATTAAAATTAATCAAGGTTTCTCATGTATTTTAACTTTCCCCTGCTGTCTTCCTGTTATTTTCCCATATTTTCCTGTATAATGTCCCGTATATTACAGTAATACTCTCATAACATTAGCACTACCACCGGACCTGTCAGTCTCTGTAGCTTGCTGTTGTCATGTTGCTAACTCCTCGCCCTTCAGGCTAAACAGATGTTTTCAAAGTATCATTTTGTTTGCTTGAAGCAATCTTAGAGTGATGTCAACCTATTAAGATAATGGCGTGGTTGATGTGAGAGCACGATTAGACGCCAATCTTAGAGCAAATCTGTCTGCCAGCACATGGGACAGCGCTAGAAAGACATATTTTGACGTTTTCCCATGTTCTGGGTGAAAGACCTAGGAAATCTCCCTTATTTTCAGCGCTCAACGTTGACAGCTAGTACATGTAGGTTATGACAGATTTTATAGTCAAATCTAGCAAATAGGAAAGTTTAAGTGTGTAGCCAGTAGTGTTGCTTTCGTCAACGAAAATTATGACTAAATATCGTCGTCAACGAACTTTTTTCACGTGACTATAACGAGACGAGACGCAACGTAAATGCTGGCCATGTGATGATGACTATAGTTAAATTAATAAGGCAATATCGTTGACGAATAAAAACGAGACTAAATGTGGTTTACAAAATAAAAACCATGCTAACATTTCTCTTCATTTTCGAAGACCAGAAGGACAGGAATGTTATAACATTATTTTGTGTCGTTTAGTCGTGTTATTATTTTGCAGTATTTCTGTTTCCTGCGTCTCACTTCAGGGGCGCCTCAGGTTGCATGGGGTGCGTTTCATGCAGCGTTTATACGTCCTCCCTCGCTCCTCGATGCCTCGATCCTCACTGATCTACATAAAGAATGATGGGAGGGAAACAATGGGATAGTCTATCCAGTGTTAGTTATAGATCAGTGGGAACGCCCCTCGAGGATCGAGCATCGAGGATCGAGGAGGCATGATGAGAGGCACCCAATGTCTGATCATCATACCAGAGGACCAGCGTTTCTCGCGTGGGCCTGTTGGTCATATCCGGTGCTTCTGTCACTCATCTGATCATATTTGATCATGTAGCAAAGGAGCGGTAGATGTATAGCCTATCGTTATCGCTAATAGAAGCTAAGAAATATAGGCTACGTTCAGTCCGCTAGATTGGCAACTCTCTCAGTTCAACTTTGCACTAGGCTACTTATCTCACCTCCGCATGTAGATCTAATTCAGATGAAAATGTTAACAGGCAACTGCAGATTTGATTAGTGTGTAGCCTAAGCTTCTGTCCAGCTGATGCTGGCGCTGTAGCCTACAATAATAACATTATTCCACCGATCAGCAACGAAGTTCTAATCATAGACACATTTTTAATGGAACCTTGGCTTAGGCTATCTAATGTTGTGTGGGAATTGCAAGAAAACTATTGAAAACTCCTTACCAACCACACAAGTGCGCGTGTGTCGTTTATTTAAACGGTAGAAAAACTGAATCAAAGACGGTGCTGTTCATCAACAAAATCAGCATAGAGTGAAAACGTAATAAAGTCCCACGCATTTAAAGGGGCAGCGACCACTCAAGGCATAGGCCTGTAGCCTACCAAAACTGAGTGATGAACGTGAAATGCGTTTTATAGGCTAAACACTGCATTAAGATGACAACTGTGTGTAACCACGCTTAAGCTACCTAGTTAATGGTAAAATAGCATCCACATTTACAGCATTCAATAACCTAAGGACAACTTCATCTTAAGTTAAATTGTTCTCAGAAAAGGAACAGCAGGTCTACAGAATATTCCAAATAGTCATTTCATGGTGACAGGGGGAGACCAAACTCTGTGTAACATACCTGATTCCACTGTCAATGTTCAGTGCCTATGTAACCTGTAATATTTGTATTTTTTTAATCCATGAAAATTAACCAAAATGTATCATTTCCTATTAAAGGGGTAGTTCAGAATTTTGGACATAGGACCTCATTTCCAGGTTAGCCAGTGTGATATTTATCAGTGGAGACCGTTATCTGCACATTTCATCCAGTCCTATAGTTTCAGAGTTCGCTGGTGCTATAGTGCTATAGTGCCTGCCACTAAAACAGTCTTACCCAGTCTATGGAGGAACAACCCCTTAAAATAGAATTGCATTAATAAAAAGATGCTAAAATCCAATTTTCATTGACTAAAACAAGACTAAAAGTCATTAGTTTTCGTCAACTAAAACTAGACGAAAATAAGACTAAAATGCTCATACTTTTAGTCGACTAAAACTTGACTAGACTAAAAGAGTATGAACGTGACTAAAACGGATAAAAACTAAAATGACAGCTTGACACAAAGACTAGACTAAAACTAAAACCGAAACAGGCCGCCAAAAACAACACTAGTAGCCAGTGGGCCAGATTAGGGGCAGGATCTCTAAGTGTATTTTTTGCTCTCTTCCTCTTACACTCTCTCTGATGCTCCAATTACGTCACTAATTGCGGGGTGGAATGGGCATTGATTGAGACACTTAACACGACTGATGTAGGCTTATATACAGACTCCTGGGGTCCTTAGACCGGGATATTGTCATTCTACTGCTAGCTCTGTTGTGGTGTAGCAGTGATTTGGGTGCTATGTTGGAGTGTTGGGTCCATGGAGGAGCAGATGCTGACTGAGCCACCACTGTCTACCTGTGAGACTGTGTGGGTGAGTGCGTCATGACAGAGTAATGCCAAACCGTTTCCATGTGTAACAAGCTCTGCTGAGTACTGTGTCTGTGGTGGGATGTGACCTTTAAGCTTAGCGTCCCTCAGATACTGTTAACACTATGACAGGCCTGTACAGCTACAGGTCTAGTTGCTAGTTGCTGTGTGAAGTGTTGGGTGTTGGACCAGAGTCCCAGATCAAGGTCTTAATATTGGCGGTTTCTAATGAGACTGTAAAATGCTGGGCTGGCCTACAGCAGCCAGCATTTCCCAGTCCCGAGCAGCTTCCAGTTCGACCCTGGTTGACAGAGGGAGCCTCTTCTGTCCTCCTACCCCTTCTCGGACAAATTGAGACTGCACTTGATGCTCTGGAGGCATTGATGGACCTTCCCCTTGGATGTGTCCAAAGGTGGTGGGTGTTGAGCACAGGAGGCAGGATGAATCTTCCCCAAGCCATTTGTTAAAATTAATCCACAAAGGAAGGGCATCAAGCAGGAAGCTCATTCTGCTCGTCTCCATCACCCACAAGTCCATCCAGCAGAGCACACTCTCCCATCTCATCAACTGTCCCTGCCTGGATTGTGAGACAGCTTCTGCACATCTTGCTGCCTCTTCCTGATGGTAGACTTTCAGAACTACCAACTTCCTCTGCTCATACACATCATTCAGGTACTACAGGCAATAATTACAAATCACAAATACAACACAGTCAGGGTCAAAAAGAGATTAACATCCTCCTGACTACCAGCAGTTCAATTTTGTCCTCTAGTGAGGACATTTAGGACTTTTAAATGGTATGAAATGTATGGGGTGGGATTTTGGGAACTTCCTCTTCTTCTTCAAAGAAAATGGCATCCATCACCACAACGACATGGTATCAGGGTTCGAATTATAACTTTGACCCTAAGGGGGTCTCTATCTTAAAAATAATAATAATAATAATAATAAATATAGCCGCAAGCGGCGATGGCGGGCCCGAGCACCTGCGGTGCGGACCCGTGACATTTCGGAATCTAACAAAGCAACACGTACTTGTTGGTGGGCATGTGCATGAGCAGCACATATGCCCACCAAATTTGGTTGATTTTCATCAATGTATGTGTCAACCACAACAGACAACAGGCTAGGTAGTGCTATAGAGTCCCAAAGCCACACCTTAGGCCAGAGCTCTGTCTCTGACTAGCGGCAGCAATAACACACAAGCCTACCAAATGTGGCTCATTTTCGTGAATGTATCAACCACAACAGACAATGCGCTAGGTGGCGCTATAGCGTCCCTAAGCCACACCCTAGGCCAGAGCTCTATCCCTGACTAGCGGTAGCAATAATGCACATGCCCACCAAATTTGGTTCATTTTCGTGAATGTATGTGTCAACCACAACAGACAATGCGCTAGGTGGCGCTATGGAGTCCCTAAGCCACACCCGAGGCCAGAGCTCTGTCTTTGACTAGCAGAAGCAATAACACACAAGCCCACCAAATTTGATTGATTTTCGTTTACGTATGTGTGAACTACAACAGACAACATGCTAGGTGGCGCTATAGAGTCCCTACGCCACACCCTAGACCAAAGCTCTGTCTCTGACTAGCCATAGCAATAACACACAAGTCCACCAAATTTGGTTCATTTTCGTGAATGTTTGTGTCAACCACAACAGATAACGTGCTGCTAGGTGGCGCTATAGAGTCTCAAAGCCACACCTTAGGCCAGAGCTCTGTCTCTGACTAGCAGAAGCAATTCCACATGTAGCTGCCAAATTACATCCAATTCATAACCTTTTTTCTGCCTATAACACCAACTTCCTGTTTCTTAATAAAACGCCATAATTCAAACGTTCGCCATTTCAATATACTTTTGAAATTCAAAAATCTGGTCGCAATTCCTCTCGGGCAACCCCTCAAGATCATTTTAGTGCTTATATGACATGATTTCGATAAACCGTCTAGGAGAAGTGTTTCAAAATACGTGATGTGCAAAAATCATAATCATAATCATAACTCCAATTCTTATAAGATTCACTATATAGTTTCAATGTAAAACTTGTTCAGATTTATACAACACACATGTCCACCAAATTTGGCTCATTTCCGTGAATGTATGTGTCAACCACAATAGACGGCGCGCTAGGTGGCGCTATAGAGTCCCTGAGCCACACCCTAGGCCAGAGGTCTGTCTCTCAGTAGAGGCATCAATTCCACAGGTAGCTGCCAAATTTCAAGAGTTTTAGAGCATGCCAAGTTGCTGAAAAAGGGCAAAACATGTCCGGTAAGAGGAAAATACTATAATAAGAATAATAAATATAGCCGCAAGCGGCGATGGCGGGCCCGAGCACCAGCGGTGCGGAGACCTGTGAGATTTTGGAATCTAACAAAGCAACATGTGCGTGTTGGTGGGCATGTGCATGAGCCACACACATGCCCACCAAATTTGGTCAATTTTCCTGATTGTATGTGTCAGCCACAACAGACAATATGCTAGTAGCATAGAGTCCCTAAGCCACACCCTAGGCCAGAGCTCTATCTCTGACTATCGATAGCAATAATGCTAGACAGACACAGACAGAGGGGGTAGAGACAAATGGATCAATAGAATAGAATATACACTTTTTTGATCCCGTGAGGGAAATTTATTTCTCTGCATGTAACCCAATTTAACCAAATTAGTGAACACGCACAGCACACAGTGAACACACAGTGAGGTGAATCACACACTGACCCAGAGCAGTGAGCTGCCTGCCCAACAAGCGGTGCTGGGGGAGCAGTGAGGGGTTAGGTGCCTTGCTCAAGGGCACTTTAGTGGTGGACTGGTTGGGGATTGAACCCGGCAACCTTCCAGTTACAAGCCCCAAGCCCTAACCAGTAGGCCACGGCTGCCCAGAGGGAAGGAGGGAGGGAGGGAGGGAGGGAGGAAAGAGGGAGGGAGGGAGGGAGGGAGGGTGTGTTTGTGTGTGTGTGTGTGTGTGTGTGTGTGTGTGTGTGTGTGTGTGTGTGTGTGTGTGTGTGTGTGTGTGTGTGTGTGTGTCTGTGTGTGTGTGTGTGTGTGTGTGCGAGCGCGCGCGTGCGTGCGTGCGTGCGTGAGAGAGAGAGAGAGAATGACGGGGGAGGGGTGAGAGAGTGTCTGTGAGTCTGTGTAGAGAATTAGCAGGGGACGAGAGAGACATGCAGCTGAGAGAGAGAGCACCTACTCCTGCTCAGCTAAATGGATGGAGTATATGACACATGCAAGCACAAATAAACCTAAATACTCACTTACTGTGAACATGGCTAAAGTCAAAATTTCAAAATTGCAGCATAGGTTGATATGATTATAATTATTCGTCAACTCGCTTCAAAATATTTTAGCTAAAACTGTGTCCACCACAATCATTAATGCACTTTCTAAAAAACACAAACAACACCAAATTCAAAACTTTGCATATGACTGTCACTACAAACACACTAACTAATACTCCATCAAATTTCATCCAAATTAGTCACTGTTTTCTACCTATAACACCAACTTTTTGTTTCTTTTACAAGACACCTAGATTCAAACCTTCGCCATTTCAATATACTTTTGTATACTTTTTAATATACTATACTCAGAGCAGTGAGCTGCCTGCCCAACCAGCGGCGCTCAGGGAGCAGTCAGGGGTTAGGTGCCTTGCTCAAGGGCACTTCAGCTGTGGACTGGTCAGGGATCGAACCGGCAATCCTCCAGCTACAAGCCCCAAGCCCTAACCAGTAGGCCACAGTTGCCCAAAGGGTGTGTGTGTGTGTGTGTGTGTGTGTGTGTGTGTGTGTGTGTGTGTGTGTGTGTGTGTGTGTGTGTGTGTGTGTGTGTGTGTGTGTGTGTGTGTGTGTGTGTGTGTGTGTGTGTGTGTGTGTGTGTGTGTGTGTGTGTGTGTGTGTGTGTGTGTGTGTGTGTGTCTCTCTCTAGAAAGCCGCGCGTGTGTCAATGTGTGTGTGTTAGTTAGGGAGGACCCGAGAAGGGGGGTGACAGAGTGCGTGCGTGTGTCTGTTAGTTGCAACAGAGAGAGAGGCAGAGAAGGACAGAGAGGAGGGGCTGTGTGATTGGGCAAATGTGAAATTAAAAATAACTCACTTTCTGTTAACATGGTTAAAATCAAAATTGCAGCATAGCTTGATATGATTATAATCATTCATCAACTCGCTTCAAAATATTTTAGCTAAAACTGTATCCACCACAATCATTAATGCGCTTTTAAAAATCACAAACAACACCAAATTCAAAACTTTGTATATGACTGTCACTACAAACACACTAACTAATACTCCATCAAATTTCATCCAAATTAGTCACTGTTTTCTGCCTATAACACCAACTTTTTGTTCATTTTATAAGACACCTAAGTTCAAACTTTCGCCATTTCGATATACTTTTGAAATTCAAAAATCTGGTCGCAATTTCTCTTGGGCAACCCCTCAAGATCATTTTACTGCTGAAATGACATAATTTCGATAAACCGTCTAGGAGAAGTATTTCAAAATACATGATGTGCAAAAATCAGAAAATCTCACATAATTCAAATTCTTCTAAGATTCACTATATAGTTTGAATGTAAAACTTGTTCAGAATAATACAACACACATGTCCACCAAATTTGGTTCATTTCCGTGAATGTATGTGTCAACCACAGTAGACGGCGCGCTAGGTGGCGCTATAGAGTCCCTGAGCCACACCCTAGGCCACAGCTCTGTGTCTGAGTATCAAATGCAATTCTACATATGCCAGCTAAATTGCAAGAGTTTTAGAGCATGCCAAGTTGGTGAAAAATGTTACTGGTAAGAGAATTATACTATAATAATAAGAATAATCTGAGCAAAAACAATAGGGCCTTGCACCTCCGGTGCAGCCACTTTCAGTGGCCGCACCTCGGTGCTCGGGCCCTAATAATAATAATCTGAGCAAAAACAATAGGGCCTTGCACCTACGGTGCAGCCACTTTCAGTGGCCGCACCTCGGTGCTCGGGCCCTAATAATACGTACTAAATAAATAATTCCAAACTGCGCAAGTAGGCTACCCAAAAAGACAAAGGCGCTCTCCTGGAACAAGGTTTTTTTGCGCATGGCACAACTTTCGTGCACGCACATACACAGCAGACAGAGAGAGAGATGTACACATGTATATCATTATCTGATGCTAACCAGATGCCATTTAGAAGCTAGACAGCAAACATAGCTAAACGTAAGGACAGTTAACTATTACCTTTATGGTCTACAAGTTATCCACAGTTATTTCCGTCATGCATTATTCTCGATATGAGCTAGTGGTAGAGCCTTCAATTAGCGTTTTAATTTGCTAGCTGGTTTGTTTGCTGTGAGTTCATTGGTCTGTTGTGCTAGTTTTTTTTTTACTTTGGCAATCGTACATGACTGTTAGCTGTTGTCCAAAGGGCTCTAGTTATACTCACGTTAACTTGTAGAGTCTAGCTTCATTAATGTATCTGTATTGTCTACTGTGAAATGTCTCCTACTGGGTCAGCTGCTGTAGCGCCTGTCACCGAATGATTGCGCGCATGATGGTGTGGTGGTGAAGTGCAGCCGTGCCCGTGCTTGTTATGGCCAGGTTCACATGGTATCAGCCACGATTCTGAGACTCCCGACACCTCGGCAATTTTACACGTTAAAAAAAACAAACAAAGTTATGGGCGCAGGGTGATTGGAAATTAGTTGTATTTATGATTAGTATTTGAAAGACCCCCACAGATATTTGATTTTGCTGCTTTCATGGGAGCCATTGCTCACCCTATGGGAGCTCAGCTCCCACTGGCTCCCACGTAATTCGAACACTGCATGGTATGGAAAGAAGAAAAGTAAGTGCTCAATCAAGTTAATTGAGCAGAATTTGCTTTAAAATGTTGTTGTTGTATTTTCTATGAAGTATTGTAACAATGTTTTACCATCATAGGAGTGTTAAACAATTGTCCTCCACAGTGCAGTTAGTACCTCCAATTTGTTCTCTATTTTTTAAAACGAGAAGTTGTCATTGTCAGAGGCAGAAAGAATTTTTATGCAAATGGTTGGTGAAAACTCAAATATTGAGTTGATGAACAGAACATTGATGACTCAATATTCAAAGAAATGGTGATGTGCACAAACCTACGTGAAGTCCTTGTGTCTTGAACAACACCAGTCCTGAAGAGTTGAAAACATTATTTGGGAGTTCTATCTACATGGCCTGTCTATGTAATTCAAACATACATGTGTATTGGGCCTTGAATACCAGAGTTCAAGTAGTGGCAGAATCCATGACCAGAAATCGATTCTACAAACTAAGGAGTTCCATTAAAATCGTCAATGACCTTGACGTTTCAGACGAGGACAAAAGAGGAGACATCTTGTGGAAATTTAGGCCCCTTCTGAAAAGAGTGAAGCAAGGATGTCTAAGTGATCTTAGAACAGGAAAATTATCCATTGATGAACAAATGGTGCCATTTACTGGTTGTTGCCCAATTCGCCAGTATGTACCAGGCAAACCATACCCGACTGGATTGAAAGTGTTTGTCTTGACCACACCAGGAGGTACCGTCGATTCACCAGGGACAGAGAGAGAGCCAGGCTGGAATGGTCGGCTATAAAGGCTACACCGCCCAGACTCGAGCCAACTCCCAACTCCCGATTCCCGACATTGGCGTCGCCTGGTCGCGACGTCAACCGACCCGGCCACCGCTTAAACTTTGTGCGCCTGCGCATACACTCTCTGGGATAGCACCAGGGGCGCTAGGGTGGCTAGTCTCATGAGCAGCACATAAACAAAGCACACACATTTCGCACGTGTCCAATGTCTGCTTGCCAAGAAAGTATCTTGTTGTAGTACTAGTACGAGCAAAACTAGCAAGTGCTAGACTAGCAAACAGAGCAAGATATTTCGTTTTGCAACCAACACGGACAACTAGCCTCGCAGTAAACAAAACAAAACAAAGCAGCCTGTGCAGCCAATCATGAGATCTTGATCACCTGTTACCTTGTTAAAACAAGTCAGTTTTCGGCTTGACGCCGAAACGCGTTTGTTTTTTAGGCATGGTGCTACACTAAAGAATAAAAAGATAACGAACTAGTGAGTGCAGTTCTTTTGCACATTGGCCCATCCAGTCACATTTTTCTCACGCAACTTTAACCAGTAACTTAAAATTCCGAAAAACAAAAAAAGGCAAAGGTACAAGACTGTACATATTTTAAATTCTGAGTTTAAGAACTACTATCCCAAGATCCTTTTCAAACGTACACACATTTCGAACATTTGCAGCCTAACGATAGTTTAACATGGTTTCATTTTAATCTGAGAAAGAAGATTACTTCCTACCGTTTCCATTGAGTAAATTCAACCTTCAAGATGAGAAAAACTTTTTTTTTTTTTTCGGGCAGCCACAGATCGGTTCTGACAGCCTGTCAGCCATCTTGATTTTTGAAATTACGAGACGACAGGCGCGGGGAAAGTTTGCAGGTTTTGTTTGAGATTAAATGGCTATCTCTACTAATCAAAGGCTCTGCTTTCACCAGCTCTACACGTTAGGATGTTGGGTAGAGTAGTACTTAAATCGTGAATAAAACATTTTTTTCTCAAAACAAGGTTGATGCACCATTAACTTTTGGCATCTACAGTATGAGCAGGTACAATCGTTTAGTTACACCGTAGCTGGTTTTAAATCTACCATGGACGGTTACGATTTTATGGCTTATTCTCCAGTTGTCAATGGAGAAATAGAGATTGAGAATGTGACGTAAAACGCAACGCATTTTGGGAATAGGTGGCCCAAAACTTAAGTTGTTTTACTGACGTGCGGGAATAACGAAGTGCAGTTGTTGAAATGCCGTTTACCTGCTGTGTTATAAAATTCAATAGAGTAACATGAAGCTTATCTTTTATCATTTTCCAGCGTGGAAAAATAATAGTACACGCCATGTTTCAGAGGTGACAAAAAGGCGAGGAATGGCATGGATAGCAGCAGTAAGGAAGCGCAAGATTATGTTCTGTTTTTCACACAATTTTTTCACGCATAGTTTTCATTATTATCATGCCAGATCATAGACCCAGAACACTAGTTTACATGGGCTGGCATCAGGCGAGCCAAACCTACCCATAATTCTTTGTGTTTTGATGACATTGGTCACATGTCTTAGCGATCTCTATTGTATTGGATTCTTACTTCCGGAATCGACTGTGGGCGGGACTGTCGAGCTCTATAGGCAACAAGCAGTAGTAGTGCGTGATATCACTGCGCCCATAGTATGTTTGCAACATTCCTTGATTAATATGCCAGAATGAGAGTGTAGTTCCATGTCTAATCAACCTAGAAAATCGCCCGGTTTTTCAGTTGCACTTTCTAACTTCAGAAGAGACAAGTTTTTAATGGGAAAATTACCGGAATTACCTATTATCTTAGTCACTTTTAAACGTGAGGCTAGCAGGCGAGATGCTAATGGTCTAAGCCAATTCAATTATCTATGCTAGACTGAACCTAAAAGTTAAATCGTCAGACACACAGAAGCTGGATGAACGGGAAAAAGGTAAATATCAATTGTTTTGCTCGAGGGGAGGTGGAAAATGAGCTTAATTCCAAAAATGGTGGAATATCCCTTTAACATTCATACAAAACACTTGGTCCTGAAGACTAATTGATATTTTTTGTTTGCTTACCTTCAAGCATAGCCTTGCTTGTTGATGCTGTTAAAGAGACCCTATGCAACATTTTCATAGTCCTAAAATCGCGTAGAAATCGTTGTTTTGCTTGACTGACCAGTTTTATCGAAAACAGTAACATTTCCTCTCGCCCCCCGTGTCCCTATCTGCTATTGCAGCCTTGCAGTTTTTCCAGGGAGCGATCGCTCCTTGTTTACATCTGGAAGTCTGAGACTATATATATATATACACACATGCTATAGGGAAAGCTCTGCAGAGAAATATGCAAGCATAAAGCGAGCAAAGAAAAGTGAAAAGCGGAGATGAAATCGCCAATCCTGCATAGTTTCTCTTTAACATTTAGCTGTGGGGCCTCTTGCAAGCCTGTATCCACCCTAAACATTTAGAAAGTTGTGTTTTTGGTTTCTGAAACAGGTTAAATGAAGATCCCTGTAGCCTTGGCAGATATTTGTCTGCATCACATGTTCTTAACACCATTTTTTATCCTACTTGTGTGAATTATGTATAAACAACTAACTAGCTGTTAGCAACCATACCAGGGTTGTTTTGTGGGATACTATGGCTGAGTCACATGGGACTTTATAGGTTGGAAAGGTCCACTGCTTGGACCCCAACAAGGGAGAAGGGTTGGTTTTCTGGGCCTTGTGTAATTTTAGTTGGTGACCCCTGTCTTATACCATAACCTTTTATATTCCTTTAATAATTATACATTTATGTGCCTCACAGATTTGCACAGTGCAGGAGAACAGCTGGTTTGGTATATGACTACACGCCTGCCATACACTGCATGGATGATCTTATGAGGAACAGACAGATGCCAGATGTAACTGTAACCTCCCCCAAATGTACTGCCTGCACTGGCTGAATTGTTGCACATGACGGAAAGTGGGTAAAACATGGAGAATAGGAACTGAGCTAATTTGGTGGGTTTTTTTTTTTTTTTTTTCATTCTCACTATGAATCCCTTTACTGAATGACACATTTACACATGAAAGCTGGGAGAATTAAATTAATGGTGTGATTCTTGAAAGAAGGCTGTAAGGCTGAAGATCTTCCTCGTATGTTTAAACAACGTTAAAACAAAGGTTTTCCATGTGAAGTGATTATACAAATAAACAAAAATAGACATTTCCAGTTGAATGGCATGGCTGAGGAAGGCATAAACATATGTTTGGAACGGTAAGAGATCACACTGTTTTTTTATATATGGGGTGTTGCAGGAATGTGTCCTCTGCACCTGTTAAGGTATCTATTTTCATTTGTCAGACTATAATCCATATGGCCATCAATGACTAAAAAGTGTGTGAGTGTGCGTGTGTTCGTACGTGCATGTGTGCATGCATTCATTCGTGCAGATGTGTGTCTGTGGGGCTTACAGTAGGGCTGGCTGCATTCAGTGTTGAGTAGGTTTTGAATATATTTGTGTTTTAAAGCAACGATAAAGCACTTTTCCTCTGTCGCATGCACGCTATTTGTTTATCCAGCAAATAACAATGTCCACAGACAAGGTAGAGTATGTTGCATGATTTTATGAAAGTATGATGTATTGCGACATGGAGGCAGGTCAAATGAGTAGTTTGTTATGTCTCATTTCATCGAACTACAGATATGCTACCTGATCTGGTAAAGTTACTAGGTGCGGTTATAGCAGATAGAGGGCCGCAAAGTGAAAGCAGAAGTGCCATTTACTCTGTTACGAGTTGATGAACCGCTGAAATGATTTTGGAAACATTATTTTAAGGTACGAAAGACTCATTAGTGTTGCTTTAAAAATACATTCTCAACAAACCTTTGAGCATTGCACAAGGAAAACAACTTTGTGACCTTGCCAACCCAGAAGGAGTAATTCAATTTAAAAGTAAATATGAAAATGTGTAAAGAATCCTTGCTGAATCAAAATTTCTGGAAGTTTAAAATCTCAAATACGATTGTTGCTGGATTCTCCACAATCCTCTCACAGTTGTTTTCTTGCTTGCTTTATACAATGAACTAGCCTGGTAGTAAACCAGACCCTGGAATCTTTGATCAGGAATCTGGCCACAAATAATGAAAATGGCCCAACTGAGGCGGCACCAACCATGCGTTTGAAAATCTCACTGCACGAAATTGGATAGCACTACTACGACCAATGTTCACTCTGACTGATTCTGGACTTCGACGCTATTGGATAACTACGACCAAAACTGAAAGTTGCGCTGTCATCATCAGTTCAGCTCGCCTTTGTCCCGCCTACGCCAATTTGATTGGTTGCACCGATATTGGTGCAAAACGAAATGTGTATCATTGCTCATGACCAGAGTATCTTGCAGACACAATTCAAAATTGTGTTCTCCCAAGAACTCTGGATTTCCAGGGTAACAGCGAATGGCGTTTCATTCATTTAATGGAGAGGGACATTTTACAGATACTGAGACTTTAGCAATGCATCCCTGCCACAACAGCAGATGCTCTGTGGTATGGAGAAGGAAGGGCACTCAGTGTCCAAACCACCACATAGTGTTTACAAATTGCATGGCAGTTTAGATCGTTTCCTGGTGGACTCCTTCTCCAGAGCTTGAAAGGCTGGCAGAGATTATGCTACTTAAGATGACAGAAAATCTTTACATCTTCAGAGAGACACGCCACTGAATTCCTTGTGCTGTCACTACTGGTGCTATCTTCATTTCAGAAGCAGGCCACAGGAAGATAACCCCATATGAACGCTGTGTTTCATACATGTAAACCTGCTGTTGTTACTATCTCTGAGTTAATGAATATATGCATGAGTCTGCTGGCTGGGTGTAACTCCACCTGCGTGGGCAAAAGGTGATAACAAACACAGAGATCTCACAATGAACACCAATAACACATTAACCATGAATCACTCAAAGTTATACACTAGTGTGTGCATGGTTTAATAAGGGAGAGCATGAAGCTATTCAATATTATAAGCTATGACCCATGTTGCTATTCCCTTTAACTATCGAACTGCTGTAACAGATGCAGAACCTCAGGAGCATGCATGACAACATTGCATCACACATCTTGTGTAGAGTGTGAATGATTTAAGATGATCACACTTTAGAATGCCTATCCTCTATTAAAATCTAGCTCATTTGCATTGCAATTAAAGTCTAGGATCAAGTGAATGTCAGGGCTAAGGGAATTTAAATACAGATTCTCACTTACATGTTGATACAAATTACATAACATTTCACTTACAAGTCTGAAAAGAACCGTAAAGTTTCTGGTCAAACTTTGTTGTCTGCCTTCAAGTTGTCTCCAGTCAAAAGTAAATCTGTTATGTAACAAACCTAGTTATATAATGCTTTGAAGGAGCTGTTTAATGAAGATTCTAAGATTTTAGTCATTTAATCAGTTTAAAATGATGAGGATGGATGCGCCGGTCTCCATCTTGTGTTGGCCTCTAACGACCTCTTCAACCAAAACATCAAGTATTTACATTTTGAGCCTGAAGGAAGGTCAAGTGCTCCTTCCTCCCTTGCGTTGGCTGGGAGCACATACACAGAACTCGTATACACATTCCTTTCCAGGCCCTCCATCAGCACCCACCAGGGAGAGGCACACTCACTCATATGCGCACACACACTCACTCATACACATGCTCACACAAACACACACATACATACACACGCACAAACACTCATACACATGCTCACACAAACACGCAAACACACACACACACACACAAACACCCCTCTTGTCATTCTCACCGCTGACCTCTCCTTCTCTTTCAGCCGATCCCGCCTCTCCTCACAGCCCACCAAGGACCCTTCAGACAGCAGCATCACATCCGCGGCCACTTCTGTGCACAGACACCAGGGCCGCTTTCATCATTACAGCAGCAAGGGCCGCCAGAGAGAGCGTAACAAGCCCCCACCGTCCACCCTCCTCCGCTTTGCATGCGCCCTTCTTAGCGTTAGCGAGACCACTTTTTAGTATAGTGCGGTGTAGAGACCAAGGAGCTTGGGGATTGTGGGGGCGGGGAAGGTGGAAGGGCTGGGGAGCGAAGCAAATTCCTCCCGCGTCGCTTTGACAGCATGATTAAACATAAAGAGGAATCCTACCTCAAGGTAGTATTTAGCGCCGGGCCTTCTCCCCGTCTTGGCATAAGGAAGTATTAAATGCTGCCTGCTAATGGTGCCATTTGTCAGGAAGTGATGATTGCTCTGGATGCCCGAGGACACCAGCAGATGTTGACTGGGTCTGTGTCTGCAGCAGGTAGCGAGACTCTGGAGCTAAACATGCAGGGACGTTCCCCTGTCTCCTGGTTCCATCTGAGTGCAGCTAAATTAGAACTGAGTGATAATTACGGCAAGGCATATATTGATTAAAAAATAGTGGAGGAAGAGGGGGAGGGGAGGGGGGGCAATATGAGGCGAAATGACTGCGTTTCCATCCGCAGCGCTGACTTTTTATTGATGTCAATTGTTCCACGCCCACGCTTGTTTGCGAATTGCCGGCTGCAGGCTTAGATTTAGCAGCCAGGATTTGTTTTTGTATTCATGTTTGCTGTCTGTGCAATCTTCCCCTCAAGACAAGAAGACACAGTGAGGAGGATGAATAACTGGTGAGGATTGTACACTGCATTCACACCAGTCTCTAGTGTATGTTGACTGGGCTTCTAATTATCGGTAAGAATTGTTACTATCTGAAGGCACCCTGTAATTACAAACAATCTTTCAAGTCTGTGTGTGAGCCATGGGGAGCTATGCGTGTCTATCGTAGACATTAGTTCCCCCTGTCATACCTTGTTGATGTGCAAGGTGTAAGCAAAAATACGCATATAGGTTGAGCTGAGAGCAGTAACAGCATTCTCTGGCAGCCTAGTTGGCTCAGAGGTGACATGAAAATTAAAAAGTCGCTTATGAGTCAGTATCCACAGGCGACTATAAAACGGTTGTCTTGTTCATGACGTGATTTAACATGTCAGCTCAGTGTTTCAAATTAGTTTATTTTAATAAACCCCTTTGGTCAGACAAGACAAAACCTTCCCCACAGAGAATAACTAATGACTGATGAAGTGGTCGGTTTCCGGGCAAGAAACTGTAATTTCTAAATTAGTCCTGCAAAGGCTTCCTCTGTTGTTCATAGTCTTGGCTTCACTGAGTTTACACACTGTACAACATGCAGAACATACGCCAGGAGCATCACTTGACATATTTCATATTTCAAGAATTTTTCAAGTTACACATTTTTCCCAAATTTCCCTCAAATGTGTCCATCCCATTCACAATGCAATGATCACAGCTTATTATAGACAACTATGTCCTTGATAGAAATGGCATAACAAGCAATAAGAGCGATGAAATGTCATATTTTTATTCATTATCCTCGACTGAGTTAATCTATTTCCATTCAAATAACGTAAAAAGCACTGGTCCAATGTACACCAATTTGTTTGTACAAGTCAGAGGGTCATCATATCTTGGTTCTCCTACATCCTCATATATGGATCCAGCTCAGATCACAGAGGCTTGATTTGGTTTCACTTTGGTTATGGTTATGGTTATGGTTATGGTTATTTAGCAGACGCCTTTGTCCAAAGCGACATACAAATAAATAACAATACAAATTAAATTAACAGTGAACAATTACAAACTAGGGAGAATAGTAATATTATCAGTAAAACAATAATTTTAAGCACTAACCTAATGAGAAATAAAACAGTGAAATGAGAATAGCAATCAAACTAGAATGCATTTCCCGGTGGGAAAGTGCGAAGTGTGCTTGCTCAGACGCGCCACGACAGCGCCCGGTAGGAGACACGACCGCTTGTCCTCAGGTCAAAGCGCCAAAGTTTGGCCAAGACGCGAAGCTGCTTCGAGTTTGGCGGCGTTGCCCTCGATTGCCGAATTCTTACACTGACCTGACAAGTTGCCTAGATTCATCAGTGGTATGGCCCAGAGCACCTCCAATGTAAAAATGTAGATGTCATCCCAAAGACGTAAAGAGATATGAGCCAAAATGCATTTTTGCTAATTGCGGCGCCCCCTAGTGGCCAAATTACAACACATTTACTGAGGCTACTTTGGATGGTGTCCAAAATCATGCCGCCAAATATGGTCTCAATACCTCAAAGCGTCTCCGAGATTTGACCTCACTTCCTGTTTGGACGCTTCAACATAGAA
Source organism: Sardina pilchardus (assembly GCF_963854185.1). Lineage (NCBI taxonomy): Eukaryota > Metazoa > Chordata > Actinopteri > Clupeiformes > Clupeidae > Sardina > Sardina pilchardus. Next base: position 9,709,794 of record NC_085011.1, read on the forward strand.
TTTGATTGGCTGTCAAGGGCTAACGCTTTGATGTATGAAAATGAAATGTACACCTCTAAGGTCTGTAGAATTAAGTGTTGAATTAAGTATGAGTTGTTCACGTGTAGCCAGCATGAAACACGTAACCACTGAAGGAAGGAGGGAGCCTAAGGAACTAGGCATGTTTCTAGAACAAATACGAGTAGCCTAATGTTATAGCTATTCTGTTATGCGGGAACATCCGCAGTTTACTCACTGTTGAATAAGTTGCAATGTGTTATAGCCTCAAATGGATGGTAAAATAAACAGGACGACTCACCTGTTCAAATGATGTAATAGGATAAAATTTGGTTTTGATATGTCAAAGCAACCAGGCTGTTACTGGTTAACGTTTCTGAATATGAAATCGATTTTGGATTGGTTGCATGTGATAAAAGCTGTGCCATTTCCTGTCCAGACAGCATTCATATTCAGAAATACTGTACACCGGCAACAAAGACACACACACACACACACACACACAAACAACTCTTTCAAACAGAAACGTCAGTCCGTTACATCTGCCTCTTGTCCACAAACTGCATGTCGCTGAGTTGACCAGCAACGAAGACTTTCACATAAACACACACACACACACACACTTACACACACACATACACATCACCCCCTCAAACACAAATATCTGTCTGTTACGTCTGCCTCATGTCCACAAACTGCATGTTGCACAGTTCACCCACATCTACCCACAATTCTTTGATTTATAAATAACCCCACCATTAAAAAACTGCAATGTGTCAAATCTTATTATACAACAATTGGGTTCTATGAAGCGGTTTCTTTGTTTCTGAGAGACGTTGCATGAGTTGAGATATCCCACGATAATCCACTCGGACTTTTCACAGCTAATAATAAATCACTCCGCGATACAATGTCAAATTGTCAAGTGTAAACCGAACTGTCACGTTGCATCCAAGCTGAAATACAGACGCTCAGAACATAGAATATGACGGAGGTGGATATTAGCTAGTTGGATGGCATGTAGGCTAAGTAAAATAGTGATGTTTCAAAGCTAAAAGCATGTCCTAACCAGACGCAATGCGAGCTAACGTTTATTAGGCTAGATTCTACATTGCTTGACAACGGGAGAGATAGAACTAACGACTGGCTTTTGGCCATAGCAACGTGCTTTTAGAACTAACGACTGGCCTTTGGCCATAGCAACCATCCATTTAGAACTAGTAACGGCAGTTTGTCCTGCATGAAGTAGAAATTTGTGGCGGAGAGAAGTTAGTTCTACAAACAAGACAGTTTTAGCGATTTAAACGTTTACATGATAATGGGAAATTAGCGCAAAAAAGAAGTGGTAGAATTGTTGTATAAAAGCAATATAGCACTCGTGATCGTGGGTTGTTGTTGGATATTCCCACGGGTGTTGTTCGGCCGTAGCCTCGAGGCCGGAGGCTACGGCCGAACAACACCCGTGGGAATATCTAGCAACAACCCACTCCCACTCGTGCTATATTGCTTAAATATGTATATACTGCATGGGCAATTCCATGCAAAACTGTCAAGTCCATAACCCCACACAGCATCATACTATGATGTGGATGATGATTTCTTAAAAGTTTACCATTTCGCTCTTCTTGTTTGTACAACATATTCGATGACATTGTTAACATAATCATTTGCATTATATAAATGTAACCCCCTTTTCCACTCTTATGTCTCAACATATACTGGAGTCACATTCATAAACATAAACAGGATCCTAGGTTCTCAATTTGCTGGACTCACTTTCTACCATAAAGTTAAAGAATAGTAATAACAAAAGAAAAGGTAAGAAGGTGTTGATGGCGTGATTAACTAGTGTGGTCCCTCCACTGAAGAATTTCTATACCACTGCCCTGATGGAAATATGTAAATCCTCAGAAATGTCAAGTGACTACAGTTACTTCTACCTGCTTTGATATATCATTTCATAAAAAAAAATTTGGCCATAATAATTATATTGCAATTATATCAATTCAAGTTTTCTTTGCAGCACAAACAACAATAGGCTACAGTTTACTTTACTTCAGGGCGTAATGTTAACAACTTCGTTAACATTAAGTTTGTTTGTTTGTTGTTCTGTATTGACAGCAGACGGCAGAATGCAGGTGCACGCAATGGATATGTTTTTAAAGAGAGTGCATTCGCTTCCACATGAACCTCGGAATGTGCTGCACCAGAACAAAGACACTGAATGCTATGCTTTCTATCGTGCGTGTGGCTCGTTTTTCAGATTTGTTTGCTAAATTTAAAAAAGCCACACAATTTAACAGAGTCGCTCATTCTAGCCTGCAAATGGTTAAAGTGATGCTAGGGCCAGATGCTGCATAAGAAATGGAAAAACTCCACTGACCAGTTGGCCTTGCCAGTTGATCGCTAACGTGAGATACGTGGATGATGAGATTTCAGATCATTTTATTTGGCAAAGAACTGGACAATGCTACCGGAGATGAGATGTTCAGGGTAACAGAATTGTTGCCTGCTTTACAAATCATGAGCGTACAGGGGAGCTACATCCGGTGCAGAACTGAAGTGTTGAATTAGCTTCCACTATTAAAGTAGCTATAACAGATGTGGGAGATGGACCAGTCATCTAAAATGAATTGTACGCGTCGCGAACGGAACGCTTCAGTTACGCGTCCAGTATAGCTTTCCAGTTAAGTTAGCAGGGATATGCGTAGTTTGCACTGACGGGGCAGCATCGATGACAGGTCAAGTCAAGCTTCATAACGAAAGCCAAGCAGAAAAATCCTGCCATGGTAGCGACACATTGAGTGTCGGAAAACTCTTAACTGTAAAAAAAAAATATATGCCCCCGACCTTGCTTTGAATCAAGTCGTAAAAATAGTTAATTATAGCCTATGTTAAGTCACGTCCCCTTCAAACACAATTACCCTATCCTCTGCAATGAAATGGGTATCCAAAATATCACATATGTTAAAGGCCGTATTGCAAGGTTTGCATTATTCAACAAATTTGCATTAGGTACTACTCATCTAAACTGTTATCCATTGTAGGCCTATTTGATGTTGCAATGATTTGAGGTTTGCAATGATTCTTCTTTCCCCCTCAATGTACTCTATTGCGTCACGTTGGGGACCACTGAACAAGCCCCCTTGAGATTGACATGAGAGAGGAGTAAAGAGAAACGGGCAAGACACTGTTCAGCAGTAAAAAGTGCAGATTATAGATAGATACATAGATATATACAGATATCCTAGATAGATACAGTATATAGACATATAGATATATATCACGTCACATTTTGCTGGTTGGGGGTGGCCTGACCAGCGATCACGCAGTCCACCACTGCAGTTTACATGGAATAGCACTGCCTTGCCTAGCCTACCACACGCACCTGCCATACACAGCTTACTTTCTCCCTGTCTTGGTAAGCCATACCCTGACGGTGTCAATGACAATCAATCAGGAGGAGTAGTTATTGAAAATAATCACGCTTTAGACATGACCAGCCTACTTGGCAGCAGCTTGCAACAGGGGGATTCATAGGTGGCACATAGACCATACAGCTAGCATGAATGCCAATATTTTTAGATCTTCTGACTAAGTTTACTGTACTTATTCAAACGACATCAGCACCACTGCCACTGGATATAAAGCAAACATTGACTTTCACTTGGTGCTTCATTGACTGTAAAAAAGTGTAATATTATCTATGCACTGCCTGATGTAGACTAGCTTGACTTGCTAGCTCGATGAGTTGCGAAATGATATCAGCAACACGTACTCGTTCCATATTAAACTTAGGCTACAGTTAACATAGTTTGGCTTTCCAGGCTACTTGGACCATGCATTTAATTACCTTTCACTGCCTTCACGTCTGCCAGGCTCCAAACTGTCTTCATAACAGCAGTTGCAATTCAGTATAAACAGCCTCGGTAAAGTTAAAACCAACTAGCGATGCTAGTCGCGATTAGCATTTGAACTGCAGTTAGGTAACCTACCCTCATAACTAGACAGCTTCCCAGGCTACTTGGACCATGCATTTCATTACCTTTCACTGCCTTCACGTCTGCCAGGCTCCAAACTGTCTTCATAACAGCAGTTGCAATTCAGTATAAACAGCCTCGGTAAAGTTAAAACCAACTAGCGATGCTAGTCGCGATTAGCATTTGAACTGCAGTTAGCTAACCTACCCTCATAACTAGACCTCTCAAATTCCGAAAAATGCATTAAAATAACATTGGACTACGTTGTTATTTTTGTTAAACCTTAGGGTGGCTATGATATAAATGGTGTAACGAAATTTGAAGTGTAAATATACAAACTTTATGAAAGTGTAAGCCACAACCTTTTCCTACAGGAATACATGGAAAACATAACCCCATAACCTCCATAAGGAGACCTCCCCAAATTCAGAAACATTTATTAAATTGAAATGGACAACGACGTTATCTTTGGTAAACTCTTAGGTGGCTATGATATAAATTATGTGACGAAATTCGAAGTCTAAACACACTTACTGTTGAAAGTGTAACTGCGATTTCCATAGGACTACATTCTAATTAAAATCCTCGTTGCCTCACGCACACCACTCTACTTCCGGTATTTCGCCTGCTTTGTGGGGGTGTCATATGATCCTCTGAGTGAAATACCCAGAATGCTCAGGTCAATACAAATGATCCAAAACACACCGTCACTGAGAAACATCGTGTGATTGTCTACTATATATAACAACTGAACACACATTGTATTTAACAGCGAGTAAGTCCGTACTTGTCCCTCGGGACCATGGCATCTCTAAGAATTACCCAGTCTCAAGGTGAGACAACTATGCGGACAAGCCTAGAATTACACCATTGGTGTACCGCTGCGGAGCATCCCATGTCAGTTAATCGAGGATTGAGTAATATCGGGTTTGAAATCATGATGTCATTGAACTGTATGCGTCAGACTTGGAACAATGCTGTGCTGTGGCATACACATCAGTACCTTTTACAAGAATGGCAATAAATAGATTTTTTTTTTTAAATATCAACATTGTATCTTAAATCACTCTGAGATGTCCTTTTGGCATGACCTAAAGCAATTTAAGATGAGCTATTCCGATTAATAGTATACATTCACGTTTTTGCTAATTATAGAGCCATCGACAGACCAAATAACACCAAATTTATTGGGGGTGCTTTGAATGGGGTCTCAAGTCATCCCACCAAATATGGCTTTCATACGTCACAGCATATCCAAGATAGGCGCACTTCCTGTTTGGCGGCTTCGCTCGCTGAATTTAATTGGTTATCACAGGCGAACGCTTGGACGTATGAAGACGAAATCAAGGCGGTTGATCCACCTTGGTCTGTAGATCACGCGTGCCAAGTTTCATGACGATCGGATAAACTATGCGGCCAGGGTAGCTTTACTTTGACTTTGAACAAAATTCAAAATGGCGGAAAATCCATCATGGCGGAAAATTACATCACATGGTGCGTTGGAATCAGCTGAGTCAGAGGATTCCAATGGTATAAGTTTTATCAATATCGGCCATACGGATCAAAAGTTACGGGCATGAACATGTTTTCCATCTTTGACCAGTTGGTGGCGCTAGAGCGTGAGAGTGGCGAGCATGAAACCTGGTGGTGTCAATCAGGGTAGTCTCCTCTATCAGCATACCAAATTTCATGACTTTATGTCTTACGGTTTGGGCTACAGGTGGAAAAATGTGTGGGCATCAGCGCTCAAAAGTCGCTTTTCCATTCATTCCTATGGGGAAAAATCGACCGGAAAAACTGGAATAACGGGAGAACGACAAGGCGTATCGAAAAGCTTTATACAAGCCACCATCCTCGCATCAGGACGCACGCGTGAGAAGTGGAACGGCGTCTCTAGCTCCAAATCCCTAGGACAAGATAGGGAGACAAAAATGTTCCGCAAGATAAATAAATTTGATAATAATAGGAAGAACAATAGTGTGCTGCTTTCAGCAAGCACACTAATAAGTCACTCAGTTAATTATATAATAATAATAACTAAAGCATGGTATGGCTAAATTTAAGGACAATAGCAAAATAAATTTCAAATTCTATCAATAGACAAATTATAACAAAACAATACTATTATACAAACCATAACACATCACAAACTCAAAGGACTAAGTGCATATTAAATAAATATGCCTTAAGACCCCTCTTAAAAGATCCAAAGCTGTTGCTGGAACGGAGAGCACTGGGCAACTCATTCCACCAACACGGAACCACTGAAGAATAGGATCTACAATTTGACCTAGCATGGTTGGTCGACATAACAGACGCTCCTCAGAAGATCGCAATGGGCGGTTGGGAATGTACATCGTGATTAAAGAACTGAAGTAGCTGGGAGCAGATCCAGTCAGTGTCCTATAGGCCAGAGTGAGAGATTTAAATTTAATTCTGGCTACTATACACTCTAAACCCAAATTAGTTGTCATTACTAGATCATTGCGTGGAAACCGATTGCCTTAAACCATTCTAGTTTTGGCAAAACATAAAACTAAACATGTTAAGTTGTGTCAACAAAGAATCTTATGTGGATGCTGTAGACCAATAAGCTACATTAGTAGTCTGTACTTAAAATATTTAGTTCATTTGAATGATCTGTTTCAGGAATTGCAGTATAAATAAATAAATATTATAGGTTAAGGTTAGAATATTAAAAAGGCTAATTAAAATAGGCTGTAAACTAAGTTATGTATTGTTGTTTCATGTTGAGATTACTGTATTAAATTAATTGTTTTATTCAATGTTGAAGAGAAGGAATTCATCTCAATGTAGAAATCTTTTTTTATTATTGATAAATTAACAACCAGCATCAAAACTCGTAAATAGTCCACATCCACTGTATCTCCCAGATGAAGAACCTATCAAACAAAAGAACACAAGAAAACAAACTGTTAGTCCATGATTGTTTACTCCGTTTAAACAAGTCTGCTAAATCATCACCATGAGTGTAGCCTACTTCAGCTAACGTTAGCCAAAAGCTAACCAACGTGTGCTGCTATTGTTAGGCAACTGTCTACAGACTGAAACACCAATGTCAACGATAAAGTCTGAGTTATGCTAAATCTAAAGCAGCAAGACAAGTACATTTACACAAAAATACACGTGTTAATATTATAAACTATGATCTGCCATACACACCAATTTGAATGTTAGGGTAGCTATGAGCTAACATCTAACTGAAATACCTAGCATGCTAACAACCAAGCCAACTTTACTGGAGTTCTCACAGTTTGTAAGTTAATCACACAAACAAACATTTAGGTAACTATCTGTCAACTGAACAGTATTTTGGATAATTTCATCATAATTTGTCACAAAGTTAATCAGAAAGTTCACCCACCATTTAATGTTGTAACAGCAGCACATGAAGATACAGAGTGTGATGACTCAGACCTGTTTGAGTGGGGAAGAGAACGGTTGGTGGCATGGTGGGTGGGCAGAATTTTGATTAGACCCCTCCTCCGCCTTGCAAAAACATAAACTTTATAGTTGTCTACACTTAACATGATCAGTGCACTGCATATTTCTCTTAAATATTACAATCAACTTATTTGTTTTAGTTATGACGGAGAGTTTTCGCAAAACACACAAACATTAGTAATGACAACCTAAAAGATTAATTAGAACTAAATCTGGGTTTAGAGTGTAGGGAGCCAGTGGAGAGTAGGGGTAGGAGAGGGGTTACATGTGTCCTCTTTGGCTGATTGAAGACCAGTCGTGCTGCAGCATTCTGAATCAACTGTAGTGGTCTTAATACACAAGCAGGTAGGCCAGCTAACAGAGAATTACAGTAGTCCAGCTTGGAGATAACCATTGCCTGTACAAGAAGCTGAGTGGAATCTTGTGTCAGATAAGGTCTGATCTTCCTAATGTTGTACAGGGTATACCGACATGACTTTGCAATTGAGGCAACATGCTCAGAGAAAGTAAGTTGGTCATCAATTATGACACCCAAGTTACGTGCCGATCTGGTTGGAGTCAGTGAGGATGAATCAAGCTGGATATTGATCTGTTGGGGAATAGCTGTTTTTGCTGGAAACACCAAGAGCTCAGTTTTGGAAAGATTAAGTTGAAGGTGCTGATCCTTCATCCAGATTGAAATGTCCTTCAGGCATGCAGAGATCCGATGGGAAACACTAGAGTCCTCAGGTGGGAAGGATAGGAAAAGTTGAGTGTCGTCCGCATAGCAATGATATTCAAATCCATGAGAGCGAATAATCCCAAAGAAGTGGTGTAAATAGAGAAAAGGAGGGGCCCTAATACTGATCCTTGGGGGACTCCTGTAGTGAGGTCATGAGACTTTGATATCTGTCCCTGCCAAGACACGCTAAAAGAACGCCCTTTAAGGTAAGACTTGAACCAGTCAAGAGCTTTCCCAGAAATTCCCAGTTCATAGAGTGTAGAAAGGAGAATGTCATGGTTAACCGTATCAAAGGCTGCAGATAAATCTAACAGAATTAACACTGATGACTGAGCAGAGGACTTAGCTACTCTCAATGCTTCAGTCACAGATAGAAGAACAGTTTCAGTAGAATGACCACTCTTGAAACCAGACTGCATAGGGTCTAGTAGGTTATTCTGATAGAGGAAGTCACACATTTGCTTGAAGACCACTTTCTCCAAAACCTTTGACAAGAAAGGAAGAAGGGAGACAGGTCTGTAGTTCTTCACATCAGTTGAATTAAGTGTACTTTTCTTCAGCAAAGGCGTAATTCTTGCCTGTTTAAAAGAAGAAGGAACTATTCCAGAACTGAGTGAAGTATTAAATACATGTGTGACTGCCGGTATAATAGCGGGTGCTATAGACTGCAGGAGAGTAGACGGGACAGGATCCAAAGGGCATGTTGTTGGACGGCTTCGCTGAAGCAGTTGAGAGACCGCTTCCTCATCAAGAGGAGAGAAAAAGTCCAATGATGGCATCATGCTAAAGGCCCGTTCACACCAAGAACGATAACGATAACTATAAATAAATATCGCTCTCGTTAATATGAATGACAACGTTCACACCTAAACTAGAACGATAACGACATGAAGAACGATATCGTTGTTGATCACTTTCAGAGCGATTTTGAGAACGATAAAAAGCTAACAGCCAATCAGAACCCATAATATTCTAGCCATCACATTCATTAACATGAGGAGAGACTTTTCTTATCGTTGGCCAGTGTGGACGCTTTTATCGTTATGGTTATAGTTATCGTTATCGTTATCGTTCTTGGTGTGAACAAGCCTTAACACCAGGCAGAGTCCTTCTTATAGGGTCATCAAACTGAGCACTTATCTTAGCAACTTTCTCAGTGAAAAATGTTGCAAAGTCATCTGCTGACAGTGAAGTAGCTGATGGCGGTGGTGGAGGATTGAGAAGAGACTTGAACGTAGCAAAAAGTTTTCTGCTGTCAGTGGCGTTCTCAATCTTACTCTGATAATATGTTCTTTTTGCAAGAGTGACAGTGGATGAAAAAGATGATAGCATAGACTGGTATTTACTAAGATCATTTCTATCTCCAGATTTACGCCATTTCCTTTCAGCAGCTCTAAGTTCCTTGCGTACTGAGCGTATACTGTTTGTCAGCCATGGATGGCGAGGTTTAGAACGAGTGGGTCTTGTGGAAAGAGGACATGCTGCATTCAGACAGGATGCCAGTGTAGAGCAAAGAGTGTCTGTAGCATCATTAACCTCAAGTGATGAGAATGAGCTTGGAATAGGTAGAGCAGAAGTTACTAATGTTGCAAAACTTTGGTTAATATTGTGGTCTACAGTTGACTTTGATGGGGGTTTTTTATATTTTGCAGATGAATCATTATCGTGCCCTGCCTTGTCTGTAACTTTAATGTTCTCTTGGTCATAACACCACTAGTTGATGATTGCTCCACCACTGATATCGGCTTCAGCATAGTTCATATGCAGAGCCACGTTGCTCGAACCAAATCTGAAAGTCTGAAGATATTTGTGATGTGAAACTCTTCACCGCTGATTTGATCAGCTGAGGCTGTTTTGTCTGCAAGAGCAGCCAGGTGATGCAAATAGTAAGCAGCATGGGCCTCAAACAGACACAGTCTCCCTGCTGAGATGAAGCAATTATGAAAAGGCTCTGTGCACAATAAACACTGGCTCTGAAGCTAACCATATTATGCTGTCTGCTGCAACTAACAGGCTTGCGATTTTCACAATGAAAAGTAGCAAAAACAAAACCTCTGGTTCAGACACTAACTGTGCCGCACTCTATGTGGGATTGTGGTGCACTGAGAAAGAGTGGACTGATTTGTAATTATCATCTGATGGTTTGGTTGGTTTGTGACACACTGAAATGAATTGAGATTAATGAGGACATTGTTTATATGTCTAAACCCCTGTAATTACTTAATCTGGATATTTTTGAGTAAAACATCATTTCTAACATGGTTTGTGCTAGACGTGTTTGGCCTTGGCCTTTTAATACAGTTAATTTGGACTGCTCTAGAATTAGTGAATACAGTTGATCAATCAGTGAAATTTGATTTGAAAATATTCAAACACGTCCATAAAGAGACAGACAACATAAAAATGAGTCAAAAAGAGTTTGCAAGCAAAATAAAAATGGCCAAGGCAATTTGATCAATCTTGTACTTCATCACAGTATGCCAAGTGCCAACTTATACACTCACATTCATTCCACCAACATTGAAGCTCTGTTGGAGAAAAAACGCTTCATATTTCAAACTGCAGTGCTGCTTCCCAAGTGACAGGATGTGATGTCAATACTGGCACAATAACAGCAATCACCTTTCATTTTTGCAGATTTCATTTACACTGGATTTCTGCATTTTGAAGATTGTGAGGCAAAGACTCAGATGACAAAGCAAAGACGATACTCTATTTTGGCACTTTCCTTTTCCGGGACCATGGGAATAGCTTTTTTGTGCAGTGAAGTCCACAGGAATAATCTCCGCTTTATCAGTGTTTTCAAAAATAGGATACCAGAAACATTCACACAGCTCGATATGCAGAGATACGTTTCTGACAGCCTGCATCCATCAGAAGGTCACCTTTGGCTGCTTCTAATAAATTGCCTTGTCCTCATCTTTTTTGTTGTGGTGGCTTTAGGGGTGGAATGTGTTTCTTTCTTTGGTCACCTCTAACAGAAGTTAAGTTTTGGGGCAGATAAAGATTTCTCGGCAAACCATAATGCCCCTCTCTCTTTCTCTCTCTCTCTCTCTCTCTCTCTCTCTCTCTCTCTCTCTCTCTCTTTCCTCTCATCGCCCTCTCTAGATTGAATAATTATCATGTGCTTGCACAGAGTGCATGACGCTCTTCTAAAAAGCTGTAGAATACTAAGGAGGAACCTCTGACCTTGACTGCTTTATCACACTGCAGACAGTAACTTGCACCAAGCCAGTGAGGTGCCGGCTACAGTGAGAAAAGCTTCCTTCGAATAATGCAACCAAAAACCTCAGACCCAGACTTGAGCAATAAGACCCTGTTTCTTTGTGGAGAATCAATACTGTTCCGACTTGTTTTGCTGTCGTTTTATTCTGTTTCGCTGTAATTTCTGGCCGAAAACCTGGTCAAGGGAGTGTGGTTTAGCATTTTACTGTAGCTCCATCCCCAACTCGATCACCGTTTGATTTCATAAGGGCCTGTGTCATCCATCAACTTCACCTGATTGACAATTGATTTAATTTCCGATCCAGAGGTAAACAAATCAACCACACCAATCAAGGTTGTGTCATAACCTCCCCCTGCTCTTTGGTACACTCCGTACACGACATGTTCATCTCTTAGCTCTCTGACACGTGAGAGATGGCCCCGAATCATTGCAAAGCACCTTAATGCGATTCTGAAATCTGAATCCATCTCCATGCAACACAAAATGATGGTAGGCTGTCAAGCAACCAGCAGATCACTCAATGCTTCCTATCCATAATGTGTTAAAATTGACACGTGCAATGTGTTATGGGGTGTGCTTCATTGTACAGCACCAGTGTTGTTAATGGTTACAGCTGTAATGTATTGTGACAAAGAAACTGCCAAAGGCAAAAACCTGATTACATTTCTGCCATTGGTGTGACCTAGTGATAGGCTTTCTATTCCAACAGAGATGACATATGAACCTGTAAAGTGATTATTCATGGTTTATCATAAGAAATTTCTCAAGCGTTACACATTAGCAAAACATGAGGAAACAAAATGTGCTTTCCGACCAATTACGAGGAGGACATGCTTTGATCATTTTCCCATTCCCCACAAATTGGAGGAAACATTAGTTAGGGTTTAGAGGTTGTTGCGGAGTGTATTTGCCAAAATGATACAATTTTCATTTTGCATCTTAATGTAATTTGTTTATCCATATTGCTCATGCTTAAAACTTGACATTGATGAAGCCTTCGGGAAAATAAAACATGTTTCTCATTGAATTTATTCTTCTGTTTTGATTCTGATTATCCCTCCAAATTGATTTAATTCTGCTGTTGTCCTTTGCTCTTTGTAGTATGATGATTAGGTCTGGTCTTTTGAAAGCTACATCAAAGAAACAGTCTACAGATGGTGATGGTGACAAACAGACTACAGACTGTCTATGGTGATGGTAGTGACAAATAAACAGCCTACAAACTATGTCTATAGTGATGGTAGAATAGTGACAAATTAACAGACTACAGGCTATGTGTTTGGTGATGTGGACTAGTGACCTAGGAACAGACTACAGCCTATGTTTATGGTGATGGTGACAAATGAACTGACTACAGACTATGTTTATGGTGTTGGTAGAATAGTGACAAAGGACAAATGAACAGACTATGTCTATGGTGCTGGTAGAATAAAGTGACAAATGAACAGACTACAGACTACTGTATGTCTTGGTGATGGTGGACTATAGTGACAAAGGAACAGACTACAGACTATGTTTATGGTGTTGGTAGAATAGTGACAAAGGACAAATGAACAGACTACAGACTATACCATGGTGATGGTATAGAGACAAACATACAGGTCCCATCTACTATGTTGTTTTATCTGCTGTTGGTGGCATAATATAGCTCCATGCTGCAGTGGTGAATGTGTTATACATGAAAGGCTTCTGAGACGGGGTGGGGGTCCATCATGAAAAACTGCCCCATCAGCAAGACCAAGGCTAGGCTAGACTGGCCTGAGGAGGGGGAAAGTGTGTGTGTGTTTGGGAGGGGGGCAGGGGGGTAGCTAGCCAGCTGTCATGGTCCAGGGCTGCCAGGACACAAGGCTAGTTTCACCACACTGGTTCAGCTCTTGTTTCCTAAACGGTAGGGTCAGGGAATGCAGCAGAGCCAAGATGGCAGCCTGCGGTGCCCTGAGGCTGAACACACAGGCGTGGGGGAGGAGCAGTTTGATAGGGTAGTCGGTTGGGTCTGCATGTCGCCTGGCCACCACAGGCCCACCAACATGGTCGGATGATGAGGCACATACTGTATAATTTATTCATAAAGTCACTGAAGAACTTTTATTTCAGTCTCTGTGCTGATAATGAAACTCCATGTGTTTGGCGTGTCAACAAGTAGAAATGATAGATAGATAGATAGATAGATAGGTAGATAGATAGACAGATAGATAGATAGATACTTTATTGATCCCCAAGGGGAAATTCAAGATGTGTTACCTGTAAGTCATTACCTGTAAGCCCTGGTTCAGCTCTGTTATGTGTTATTGTTATTATCAGTGACAATTACAGTACATACTTTGTCCAGTAATTCTGCGTACTACAGTACATTAGATATCACTTAATCAGTTGGTGATTAGATGTCACCATGTAATGCCATAGATTTAATGCGGCTTACAGAAAGATTTAAGTACCTTCTACTCTACAGCTATGGGGGAATTAGCTCATGCAATGGCGGGAATGAAAGTGCAATGGGAATTATCAAAAAGTTAGCTTTCAGTTAATAAATCAATATTTCAGTTAAGATCTTTTCAATCTTTTTTTTTACTTGTTGACATTTCCAGCGTCAGGGTCACTAACTTCATGTACACCAAATGCAAGGGTAATCAGACACATCGGGATTATTGACCACTGAGAGCTTACCTTTCCCTCACCTTTCACGTTGAGACTGGGTTGAGGCTTCTCTATATATCACTGTATCCCTCAGATGGCTGCATGGTCTGAGGTCAGCTTGGCAACCGCCTGCTCTGTCTCCCCATAGAATCAGTGCAGAGAAGGTAGACAGTTCAGTGAGTCAAGCAAGGGTGGATTAAGATCACAGATGTGTGTATGTGCATGTGTTTGTGTGTGTTTTTGTGTGTGTGTGTGCGTGTGTGTGTGTGAGTGTGTGTGTGTGTGTGTGAGTGTGTGCGCGTGTGTATGTATTAGAAATAACTACAGTGTGTGTGTATGTGTGCATGTGTGCGTGGGTTTGTGTGTGTGTGTGTGTGTGTGTGTGTACGGACCCACTTAATTCACCGACTTGCACACACTCACATCCTCCTCTTCCCTCTGCCTGTGTACCTCCACATCCTCCATCAGCGCGTGGTCAGGCCAGGTGGAGGGGGAAGGTCGGCTTGGGAGTGGCGAGCAGCATGGACCCTGTCACTCAGACGGAGCCCGCTAGGCAAAGTGGCCGCGCCCACCAGGACCGGCTGGCAGATGGCCGCTCCAGGATAATGGCCGGGTGACATCTGCAAGGCCAACAGGCCGTCAGGCTAACAGATCTGCCGCGTCCACCCTGGGGATCGTCGCCGGACCCTCCTCTTAACCCTCTTCCTTCTCAGGCAGGGCCAGCGGAACTCAGGGGCCCCCGAGCAAAGTCCATTTGATTGATTAAGTTTCACAGCCAGAGAGGATGTGGGCAAGAAAGTTTTCAGGGGTTAGACTAGACTAAACTGGAGTTGAATCTGAGGCGAGGTTGAAATTAATGTAAGTGACTATAGTTGTTGTTTTTTTAATAAAAATTCACAGCTTCTGACAAAACATGACCCTTTCAATAATGTTTCCAGTTGACATTCCAAGGACAGTTGAAAATGGGTTTCTCTCTCTTTTGTCTCCCTTCACTGTCTGTGTCTTTTGTTTGGGATTTAATGACTTGTCTGAACATCTTCCTTTTTACTTGTTCAATTCGGTGTTTTATAGAGAGACATTATGCACAATCATTGCCTTGTTTTTGAAGTGCCACACATTGTATGTTGATTTGTATTTCAAATAATGTTTACTGTGAGACGATGCATGGAATGCAAATGCGGAACACTGACATGTCATAAACCAATCAGATGCATTTCCTTTCAGATGCATTTCCTTTCTTGGTGTTTCTCTCTACCTCCACATACAGTACCGTAGAGATCTGGATTTATTTGAATTGTGGAGGTGATTAAGTTAAAGATAAGTGTGGGCAGTGCCACATATATTTAATCACATAAATGGAGGTACAAGTAAGAATGCAATAAACGACAGGCAACGAATAAGCAAGCTTATATGGCAGGCAATAACCATTTGGCTATGAGAATAATATGCACCTTAAGTTTGAGTTGGGGTGTGTGTGTGTGTGTGTGTGTGTCTTCTGAGAAGTCATTTTACCAAAAGCATTTGTGACTGGTATTCCTCCCCTCTCTCTCTTCATGCAATGCTCTAGACAGACGAGGAGACAACCCTGAGTAATCCATCAAACAGTGTGTCTGTAGACGTGGAAATGTCATTTTCTACTTCCTGCTTTTCCCTCACTGTATTATTGGGGCGAAAAAAAACCTCAGACAAAAGGCCCCTTTCTGATAAGCACCTGTGTTGAATTCATTCTCTTCATGATCTCATGCTCAAAAATGCTGTCTTGATGAAAAAAACGTAAAAAAAAAAAAAAAAAAAAAAACAGCAGCAAGAGTAATAGGGGAATGCACATTCAAAGGCATACACACACACACACACACACAACTTCTTAAAGCAGTGGCCTGCGGGTCATCTGGGGGCAGAGGAGACAGGAGAAGGGGCGGACGGCTCAGCACTACTGAGGTGAGTATAGAGATGATGGAAGAAAAGGGTGGGGGGGATCTATGATATCATCACCTACTGGTTGGTGCATGTAGATTTATGAGTTAGTTGTGGATGGATGAGGGGGGGGGGGGGGTGGCAGGGCAAGGTGGAATATGCCTGTTCATCCCCCTGGGGGGTTGAGAAGGAGAGGGATCTCGGGGACTAATGTGATCTGACACAAGTGCCACACAAGGACAGGGCTGTCACAGAGGGGCCTTCAATTCACACAGAGCTGAATGTGTGCACTCCTAGACCTACATCATGTGTGCACACATGATTGTGTGTGGGTGGGTGTTTGTGTCCTTGTGTGATTTGGATAACATTATATGTTCTGACAATGCAATGCATTAAATGTGTATGGTGTGGATGTGCACTGTATGAGTTGGTACATCATGCACATGTACTGTATAGTATTGCTTGTGAAAGGCACTACTTCATGCTAGTCCACCCATTTTTCTAAGAAATGTTACATTTGTAATGAGGTCAGTCAGAGGACATGTTACTGTATATGCGATATCATGTTTTCATTTGCAGTGTAGATTGTATTATAATAGAATAAATACATTTAAGCTTATTTTCACCAGTGTTGAGCTACTTAACTTGTCAGCGCTGGTCATACTTTGAAACTTTCTGATTTGTCGCTAAGTTACCAACACTGAGTATATTTATATCAACATTAATATTCCAATATTAATCCAATCAAGACAATATTCCAAATGAGAGGCTGCAATGTAAACATCATTTTCTGATTGCCTTGACATGGAGTATGCCGATCTTATTTGCATTATTGAGGTGCATTAACAGCTTGTGTAAACACTGTAATTGCAATATCGTCCTCATATCGTCAGCATTATTGTCAGTACTCAGATTAATGCTGTCCATGTAAACATATTCATAGCAAGTACTACAACTGTATTGGAATCAATTAGTACTGCATCAGACATTACTCACATGCTTCAGACAGCCTAGAAATGTCATGGAAGCATAATTTTGGGAGGGTAGTTTTCACCTCCGAGTTTCCACAGCTACTACTGTATGATGAAGGTTTTCTTTGCAGGGTGTGTGACATTGCATGCTCCCAATGGCCTTAAGGCATCATCACACCTCTCATACCATTTACATCAAAGGCCTTTAGCTATGGCTTCTCCAATAAAATCCCAAATTTGGCTTGTTGATGGTTCATTTTCCAATGCACGCGTTTGTATGGAACTGACTCGTGGAGTCCGTGGCCCGATCCATCCACTCTAACTCTCCCCAGAGTGAATTCAGAGATCTCACGGAAACCAGCCTCCTCCATCTGGTGCATACTCCTCTGCCGGTAGATCAGCTGCAACAGCACTTCTGGAACATCTGCCCCACGAAAAACTTTCGTAATAATCAAGAGGCAATTTTGGCCGATCTCATTAATCACACGCAAGCTGCATGTCATAATTGGAAAAAAAGAGGGGAAAAAAGCCATGACGTTCATTTACAGCTCAATTTGAATCATGTCTCCTTTACAGCACATTAAGATATTTACTGTGGTTTTGCATTAAAGGAGGGAGTCCATGAGAAGCTTACTTCTTACTCCCATCCGAAACCTGGAGCCGCATTGTGTCACCGCACTCCAGTGATGCTCCTTAAATCTCGCATCATTATATATCTCTAATTCTTATATATTCCTAATTAGTAGTCATGCACGGTCAGACACAGCTCAGATCCGTGTTGCTTTTAATTAGCTGCAGTTTTGTTTCATTTCAGGAGGAGAAGCACCATGGTGACTCCTCACTTCACCCATGCGGAAGAACGGATCACCTAAGTGTTCTTTTATTTTCTTGCTGAATTCTCTTAGTATGTCTGTGGTAGAGTGCAATCTTTTGATCTCTTATTGGAACAGTTCCGGCAAGAGCACCAGTTTCCAGCTTTAGCATTTTTATTGGCGTAGATTTATTTTATAGTGTTGACTAAAATAACAGGGGTAACACCGTCACCTGACTATTGGTCGGTCTGGGTTCAATTCCCCAACCCGTTGTTGTGAGTTTGTGTTGCTTTGGATAAAAAAAGGTTTTGCTAAATACCAGTCAACTTTCATTTCAACTATAACTATCCCAACCAAGAGAGACAGAATTGAAAGAGAAACCCCACCAACCATGCTGAACACTATACTCAACAGAGATGCAAAGATGGTGGCCCCTCAGTTTCAGTTTGCGTGACATTCTTTATCTTCCTTGTTTTTTCTCTTTCTCCTTTCTCTGAAGTATCCATTATGGAAAGGGAAAAATCCAGGCCTTTTTGGCACCACATAGCTTATTGGCTGATGGTCCACATACTGCAAAGCAGTAAATGTTCAGAACACATTTCAAGACATGTTCAGGGAACAGGTCAGTTAAAGGCAGCTCTACCAACGGTTCTAACTGAAGTCAATGAGAAAACGTCTACCTAAAGGTTGGGCCTAACACAGTGCAGTTACATCGATTTTGTCAGGCTTTTTTTTTTTTCTTTCCTTTTGCTTTTTCCCCAGCAAGTTTTGCTCGATGGTCAGGCACATGAAACGTAATGGCATGTAGCCCCACTGGTCTGATAAAGAATAGAAGCTTTTGGTTCCCGGGGGCCTCTCCACCCCCCCAAGCTGTGATCCCCAAAAACCCAGCTGGGTAAAACAGAAGCAGTTTTCACTAGTGTAATTTATAAATATTCTGAAATTGTTGTAGCATGTTGGACTCAAGCTCATAACTGTTCATTCGGGTGTAGTGCCACATAATGAAAAACGTATAAAAAATAGGGCACTTAATTTTGCCATTGTTTTGTGGCAAGAAATTTGACATGTATAGTAGGATTGTGCATCACAACCTATGAATGCATTCCATGAAATTTCATCTATAGGGCGTGCTGAAATGTACACATTTATCTCAAGAACCACTTCAGCTATTATTTAGGAATTTGATATGCTTATGACCAAATTTGTTCACATGTTGTAAAGCTTGATTTGGCTCACTCAACGAAAAGGCCACCAACAGCCAATCAAAGTTTAGCAGTCAAAACTAGTTTATGCCAATATCTCATGATGTGAAGGTTAATGAAATTTGAAATGCCCCAGTCTACCAAAATTGCTGGAATTCCATGGTGCTGCAACAGACAGCACAAAACATCTTGTTTTTGTGTATTCATTTCTTTCTAGTAAGTACTGGCTTAAACGAACAAACCGCCCTAGACTAAAATACACAGGCCTAAGAAAAGGAAAAAAGGTCGCACTTTGCATATAAACGTGTTTTTTATTGTTGCACAGACGCGTTTCGGCTTAGCGCCTTCCTCAGTGTGCTCCGGCGCTAAGCCGAAACGCGTCTGTGCAACAATAAAAAACACGTTTATATGCAAAGTGCGACCTTTTTTCCTTTTCTTAGTGAGCAGACGTTTCAGCCATTCGGCTATTCTCAATGCTCGTACTGAGTCAACCACAGACATGCAATTAACAAATAGGTTACCCAACGGGTTATCAGGCTAACAGGAGACAGGTGTAATGGGAGGGGCTTAGACCAGGCCCAAGTAGTAGATATAGATACAGATATTCTTGTGTTTTCTTATACAAAGTTAATATTCTCTAAAATGGACAAGCAAATAGACAAGCAAATATACATATTTTACAGAAAACATGCAAAATTCACATCTTCATTCATCCCACTAGGAAAAAGACTATTTAATTCACAGATCCAAAAAGATTCCCTCTGTAGTAGTTTTTTGTCTAGGTCCCCGCCTCTCTTTTTAGGTACAACTCTCTCAATGCCAAGGAATTTCAAGTCAGCGACGGAGTGTTTAGCGGATTGGAAATGTCTGGAGACAGATGAGGTTTCGTCACATCTCCTAATTGCACTCAAATGTTCCAAGATTCTTGTTCTCAAAGCCCTAATTGTTTTACCAACATATAGGACCGGGCAGGGGCAAGTTAGGATATAGACTACATGGGTGGTTTTGCATGTGATAAACTGTTTGACTTTATATGTTTTCTGTGTGTGTGGATGCGTGAAGGACTGTGTCTTCAGATAGTGTGAGCACGAAGTGCAACTTTTGCAAGGAAAATTACCTTGAGCATTAGAGAGAGTAGACCTAGTTGAGGGAGGCGTGGCAGTATCTGCATGGACCAGTCTATCCCTAAGGTTGGGACTTCTAGAAAAGACACAGAGAGGCAGATTCTGAAATAGCTCATTCAGCTGATCATCACTTTGAATAATGTGCCAATGCGAATTGACAATGTTCCTGATATCACTGCTCAAAGGACTGTAGGTCAGTTTTAGAATACAGCGATTCTCGTTTTTGCACTGGGATTTGGCCAAAGGTGTATCGGAGGCACGTACTTTATCTAATGATGCATCAAGCCAGCTGTTGGGATATCCTCTAGAGCTAAAGTCTCTGTAAAGAAGTCTGGCCTTCGCCTCAAAATCAGTCTCGTCAGAGCAGATCCGATGTAGTCTGGTAAATTGGCTGTAGGGCAGACCCCTTTTCAGAGATGTAGGGTGGGCACTTGTAGCATGGAGCAAGCTATTCTTCTCTGTGTCTTTCCTGTACAAAGAGGAGGCAATGTGGCCATCAGTGAGGGAAATGCAGGTGTCTAAAAAGTTCACACTGGTAGCACTTGCTGAGTAAGTAAACTTAATAGATGGTCTTAGGCAGTTCATATACAGGACAAACAGTTCAAATTCAGGTAATGAGCCATGGAAAATCACAAAACAATCATCAATGTACCTCTTGAATAGAATGAGCTTCTCAAGAAAAGGATTATTATTGAACACATACTGTTCTTCCAAAAAACCAAGGTATAGATTGGCATAGTCCGGGGCCATAGTAGCACCCATAGCTGTGCCACTGGTCTGTAGGTAGTATTGATGTTCGAACAAGAAGTAGTTTTTGGTAAGCACCAATTTAGCCATCTCTACAATGAATTTAGTTGGTAGGCCATCGTCATCAGTCCTAAGGTCAAGAAAATGTTGCAGAGCAGTCAAACCATCAGTGTGCGGAATGTTAGTGTATAAAGAGGTTACATCCATGGTGGCAAGCAGAACATCCTGACCTAGATGGCCAATCTGAGACAAACATTGTAGGAAATCAGATGTGTCCCTAAGATAACTTGGAAGAATCGTGACCAAAGGTCTAAGAATGAAATCGACAAAATTTGAGAGTGGTTCAGTGAGACTATTGTTGCCTGCGACAATTGGGCGACCTGGAGGATTGGATAAACTTTTATGAACCTTGGGCAAAATGTAAAAGGCTGGTCTGGTTGGGGTACGATTGAAAAGGTATTTGAATTCTTGTTCAGAAATTAGGGAGGACAAATTAGCTTGCTGAAGGAATGTCTCTATTTCCTTTTGGAATTTTCTAGTGGGATCAGAGGGCAAGGCTCTATAATAGGCCAGATCTTGTAATTGTCGCAAAGCCTCTTGATCATAGAGATTTTTAGGCATAATTACTAAACCACCTCCCTTGTCTGCTGGCTTCACAATAATGTTTTGGTCTTTACAGAGTTGGTCAAGAGCTTGTCTTTCAGCTAGTGTCAGGTTATTCATGCCATGGTTAGAATGAGGGTCACTAAAGAGCTGCTCAACATCACGTTCTACAAGTCGACAGAAAGTGTTCAATGAAGAGTTAAAGACAGGTGGACAAAAAGTGCTTGTGGGTCTGAATTTTTTTCGCTCATGTTTGTAGACTTGTAAAGAATTAGATGTAGTATCTTTGTAGTAGCTTTTCAGTCTCAAATTGCGAAAAAATTTAAACAGTTCTATTTTAGTAGCGAAGGAGTCAGCAGGCTTGCAAGGGACAAAACTTAAACCCTTATTTAAAAGGCTTACTGCATCTGGGTGTAGAGGGTTGCCTGTGAGGTTGAAGATTAGGCTGTCTTTGTCCGGCTCTTTCTCGCCGTTGATTTGGGCTTGTGGCCTGTTCCTGCTGCCTCGTCGACCCCGGCGCGTCTTTTTGGGCGTGGACGCGTGGCACTTTGGAAGCTGTCGGTGTCGCTTGACTGTCCTCCTAAAAAATCACTCTCCACACTGGAAGCTGAAGTAAGTGTGGCACCATCTTCAAAATGGACTCTTCGAGTTGGCCTGGTTGTTCTGGTCTGGTTTACCCAAGTGTAGACTCTGTTGTCTCTGTAGTCCATGGTGTCTCTGCGAAATTTTCTTATCTTTGTTTGTTGAAGATCTTGTTTGAATTTTGTCAAGGATTCCTTAAGGAGCTCAGTTTGTTGATTGAAAGCGGTCTCATCATGGGAATCTATGATGGAGGTTTTAGTCTCTTCGATGTCTTGTTTAATCTTTAGTAGCTCCTTTTGTGTAAACTCTACCACCAGAAGCGTAAGATCTAGAGATGCCTTGTTCATGATCTCACACCATCTTTTACAGAAGTCTGGGTCATCACGGCCAATGGTTGGGGCCTTCTGGATACGGAGCCCTCTGGGTATACGGCTATATCTCCAGTACTCACTCAGGGTAGAGCCATGGAGATTGTAGCGAATCTCTTTTTCCATAAGATGTTTGTAGCGTTTCATAGAAAATTCAATGTCCTCTGGTTGTAGAGTATTGAACTCGTCTCTTGGAAACAAAATGTTCTGTGAATCTTCAGGGCTGAAGGTGAAAGTTGTTGCTTTGCAGTCAGTCAATTGGTTGATCTCTTTGAAGGATGACATCTTCACCAAAGGATTAGTTCAGGTGGAGCAGCAAGCAATAAAAAAGGATTTTCCATGGCTCATTACCTGAATTTGAACTGTTTGTCCTGTATATGAACTGCCTAAGACCATCTATTAAGTTTACTTACTCAGCAAGTGCTACCAGTGTGAACTTTTTAGACACCTGCATTTCCCTCACTGATGGCCACATTGCCTCCTCTTTGTACAGGAAAGACACAGAGAAGAATAGCTTGCTCCATGCTACAAGTGCCCACCCTACATCTCTGAAAAGGGGTCTGCCCTACAGCCAATTTACCAGACTACATCGGATCTGCTCTGACGAGACTGATTTTGAGGCGAAGGCCAGACTTCTTTACAGAGACTTTAGCTCTAGAGGATATCCCAACAGCTGGCTTGATGCATCATTAGATAAAGTACGTGCCTCCGATACACCTTTGGCCAAATCCCAGTGCAAAAACGAGAATCGCTGTATTCTAAAACTGACCTACAGTCCTTTGAGCAGTGATATCAGGAACATTGTCAATTCGCATTGGCACATTATTCAAAGTGATGATCAGCTGAATGAGCTATTTCAGAATCTGCCTCTCTGTGTCTTTTCTAGAAGTCCCAACCTTAGGGATAGACTGGTCCATGCAGATACTGCCACGCCTCCCTCAACTAGGTCTACTCTCTCTAATGCTCAAGGTAATTTTCCTTGCAAAAGTTGCACTTCGTGCTCACACTATCTGAAGACACAGTCCTTCACGCATCCACACACACAGAAAACATATAAAGTCAAACAGTTTATCACATGCAAAACCACCCATGTAGTCTATATCCTAACTTGCCCCTGCCCGGTCCTATATGTTGGTAAAACAATTAGGGCTTTGAGAACAAGAATCTTGGAACATTTGAGTGCAATTAGGAGATGTGACGAAACCTCATCTGTCTCCAGACATTTCCAATCCGCTAAACACTCCGTCGCTGACTTGAAATTCCTTGGCATTGAGAGAGTTGTACCTAAAAAGAGAGGCGGGGACCTAGACAAAAAACTACTACAGAGGGAATCTTTTTGGATCTGTGAATTAAATAGTCTTTTTCCTAGTGGGATGAATGAAGATGTGAATTTTGCATGTTTTCTGTAAAATATGTATATTTGCTTGTCTATTTGCTTGTCCATTTTAGAGAATATTAACTTTGTATAAGAAAACACAAGAATATCTGTATCTATATCTACTACTTGGGCCTGGTCTAAGCCCCTCCCATTACACCTGTCTCCTGTTAGCCTGATAACCCGTTGGGTAACCTATTTGTTAATTGCATGTCTGTGGTTGACTCAGTACGAGCATTGAGAATAGCCGAATGGCTGAAACGTCTGCTCACCCAGTAAAGAAAGAGTTTCTTCAGCAAAGACTTTGTCTATTTTTTACAGAGTGCGAACCCTTACTACCTTTTCCTGATATCTTTTGGTTTAACGCACCTGACAAAAAATAATTTCATCAAGAGCGCAACAGTATCCCACCTTCTGACTTCCTTTTCTTAGTAAACATATAAGTTTGGTCTAGCACTCTCAAAGACAAACCAAGAGACTGAGTGAAGCCTGCTCCTACCATACAAATTAAAATACACAGGCCCCCAGCCTGAATGTCTGATCATGACAAACCTGCTACTTAAAATGTATGCTGCACATTTTGTGTGAGGTCATTGAATGTACAGTGTGTGCATCAGTTGCAGGGGCTCTACTTGTTCTCATTGTTTAATTAATTTATCCATCCATCCATCCATTCTTCTATCTGTCCATCTAGATATCCATCAATATAGACTTTGTTGAAACATTGTTGCATATAGTCTTGTAGAAGGCATATGGGTAAGGCATTGTCATCTTTGGAAACATTACACTTCTTGAGATATTCATCTTAAATGAACAAAAAAAAATGTCATGGAAGTCTCAGCAACAAAATCAGTTTGATTACAATGATTTCAATTACAGTAGATGTCTTAACGGGATGTGGGTGAAGCAGTGCCACAAAGCACATTGCAGTGCAACATTTGGAGTAGAACTTATGTCAGACGCCCTGTTTCCATTCTCTTTCTGTCGTTCCCATTATTCTGCTACATGACGCAATAGAATGGTTTATTTAACACATTCAATATGGACAGGGAGCATTCGTGACAGTCGGAGGCTCACATGCAGTTAGTACAAGCGGTAAGGCTCATGTCTCTCTCTATTCAACTAGGAATATTTATACAAGCTTTTTGTAATTGTCATATTTTAGTGGTTTTCAAAACCATGGAACAGCAACAATACCTCATACTTTGATATAATGAGCTTAATTTACAATAAACCACTTACATTTAAATCTATCTTCTCAAACAGTTCTACAATTATAACACACCCATTTCTGTCTCGCTGACAATCAAAGCCCTTTGAACATCAAGCGTGTACCTTTGCTTTTTGTTTGTTTGGGGGAAACTAATGTCACTTTGGGGAGGCTGGACCAAAGAGTGCTAGGATCAGCTTCCCACTCATGGAACAGCTCCAGAGACTCCCAAACAAAACCTCTTCTCATTATGCTCTCAGTGGGGAATGGAATAAAGCCACACATTCAAGTCGCCTGGCAAACTTTTTTTTTTTTTTTTTCGTAATCCAGGCTTTGGTCTGATTTATGTCATGCTGATTATTTGTTTTATGGCCGTATTCTTCTTCCTGGCAAACACTGGCAAGGCAAGGCAAAGCCAGTTTACAGTATAGTGCATTTGATGAATAATAGAAAATAGTTTATAAAGCATAAAGGGAAAATAAAAACATGTTTTAAAGGGCATAAAATAAAGTCCATAAGTAAAAGACATAAAACGCAGAGTGCATCTGATTAAAAGTAAAGCTCATTTGCAGAGCTGAGCATTCCCTTTTGAAAACAACAGGTTTTATGGTAGCAATTTAATTGTTGTAGATAATGTTAACACTTTGGGCAACATCTTGATCCTTTTCCAGGAATCAGTAATGGTGTCCTATTCATGGGTTTCATCAGGTCCCTTTCCACAGGTGTATGAAATCAAGCACCTTGATTATCAATGTAGACTGCATGGTGCTTGATTAATACACCCGTGAAAAGGGGCCTGATGAAACCCATGAATACCCTCGTTGACTGAAAAAAATCAGGGTAAAAGTGGTTAAATTGTATTGTCTTTTACAAGTTTAACACTATTTTACTAGGAACTATCTTCCTTTCATTTAAGTGCATTGGCTTCTTGGTAAATTGTCTTTTGCATGTTTCAAATGTGAAAACAAGGACCCTGGAAATGCAGTGTAATCTGTTACGCCTCATGCAATGTGTGCTGTTCTCTCAGTCTAATGTTTCTAATGCAAATTTGGCTCTTTGTATAGCCTCTGGCCATTCAGCTATGGATATGCCCAAAAATGCTTGTGCAAGAACATGAATTTGAAACCTCTAGTGCATTCATAACTCTGATCGACATCTTCCTGATCATGGCAGTAGGTGCTCTAGTTAATTTCACCATGGTGTGTTTGGGGGAGAGAGAGGATAGAGGGAGAGAGATGAAGAGAGAGAAAAATAGATTTATGTGGACCTTCATGAACACAGACTCACACGGGATCCCTCTTCTCCAAAATATTTTCTGACAAGATGCAATCAAAACATGGAGAGGACAGAGTGGAAACATTATTAAAGAATTAAAGAATCACCTCATCCCTCAATGAAATCATGCAGCTCAGTTACCATAGAAACAATGAAAAAATCTTAGTGTGATTGCAGTGCACCTCAAAATGCAAGACAACAAAACAACACTCAACAAAAGGCATGAGAAGAGGACGATATAGAATGTAAGAGGATACATTCTGTCAGATCACCCTTTCATGTGAGAGGAGGTGGAGGAAATGTGATGTTATTTCCATAGGCAGGCAGATGAAATGAAACATCCTAAGATAACCTGAAATAACTCAATCTACAGCCCAGGTGTATGGGCTTATTGAATGCACTTTGTATGCGGAATATGGTACACTAACATATTATGAACATTGCTCAGTGAGAACTGGTTGGTTGCTCCAGTGAAATTATTAGATTACCAATAAGACTCAACCTGAAGAAATTAGAAACTGCACAGAATTAACAGAACAGAATTAATTGGGCAGATTTCTAACACAAGTACCTTACACAGCAGTTCAAGAATATCTCTCTTCAGATAAATGTAATCTTTTTCATCAAGACTCACTTGCCATTTGGCATGTGTTTTTATCATTTGTTTAGTGTCCTCTTCCTCTTGTTCAGTTTGTCCATTCCCCTTCCTTTTGTCAAGCCAACACCTTACTTCATATCCTGTTCCCTTTCTCCCTTCAGTCCACTCATCCTTCTCTGCCATCTCAACAGCTCCACCAAGTGGCCATCAGAGTCCACCTGCACCCAACAATCTGTTGCAGTAATTGTGGATAATCATGTATGATATTTAGGGAAAAGGCCCTTGTTTTAACTTTACTAAATTTTTGCCTGGATTATGGAACAGATACTTTGGTAAAATCCACACAGATGAACAATAAACTCGAGACATAAAGGATTACACTCATTTCCTTTTCTCCCAGTCACCAGAAGATAATTGTGCTTTTATACCTTGTTTTTAAGTGGCTATGTCTAGTGTTTTTCGGCTATTCTCTGTGCTACTTACTTTCCTGTCGTCGTTAATGTGGTAATGGGTATGGTTATGGTTGTGGTACTTGGCAGAGACATAACTACAGATCCAAACTCTACTCTTCTTCATTAAGTAAACTATAAAGGCTTTATGGTTTAAATCAGTGCAAAGGCATCAGCATGTTACAGGCTGTGGGGAAGGCCACTGTTGCTCTGCATTTTCATTTGTTTGTCCGTTGTCTTGAATGCAAATGCAAGTCTCCACTCTATACCTCTAATAAATGATGCAGAGCTCTGGCAGGATGCCCTTGGCAGACAGGAGAGGGAGTGCATACCATCAATGTCTGAGAAATTAAATATTAATTGATAAGTAAATAAACCATTTTTGATGCATGATCCAACAGCTGGACAATTAGATTTTCAGATTTTCATCACAAGAGAGAATGCCCACACTCTGCTAATGTCTTTCTCAAAGAAAGGCATAAATATAAACATGTTATTACTGGGTTGTCATTTTGCCATGTTTACCTCTGACAGAATCAACTCAGATAATAACGGAGAGGACAGTTGACAGGGCAGTGCGATGGATGAATTTTCACCATACAGCAACCAGCCAGTACCACGAGTCAAGGTCATAAACTCTACTTTACATCATATTGACTTTGAGCTTCCTCCAACAGCTTGGTTTCTCCACTGTGTGTGTGTGTGTGTGTGTGTGTGTGTGTATGTGTGCATTGACTTTCACTTGAAGCTGAATGAGAAGAAGCTAAAAGGAGGATTGCAATGGATGTCACTTCGATATTGTGGAAATACATGAGATGTGACTTGAGTTTAGACTTGATTTCAGTAGAAATCTGCACACAATAAAGTCTCTCCAAACAAGTGACATTATGACACAAAGCCAATAGGAATAAATAGGCAATCAATGTTTCCGTTTAACATAAAACTCATTCATAGTTCAAATTGTAAAAACAAAGTGAAATTTCATGTTCAGCATTATCTGTACAAAATGTTAGCCTTGTAAAAACTTTGTGAAAGAAGATCTAAGTGTGCATGGCCAGGCTAACAAAATGTACCTCAATTAACGTAAACATAAGAGCTTTGAAAAGACAGCAAAATGCACAATGAACAATGAACCAAACTCATGTCATGTCTGACATGTTCAGAAGACCCAGGAGTGCACATTCAAGCATCGCTCTAACAACTAAATCCCTCAACCCAATTGAATTGTTATCTGTAGAGCTGCTGCCTGCCTCTCTGCAGAACCAGTCTATTCCCAACCAGTGCTGTCTCTATTCCAGCAAGCTCCTTTTCCATTAAACTGCCTGAGCAGTAGTCTGACACTTTCCTCCATCTCACAGTGACTCCTTTGCACAAGCAAGCTGGCCATCAGGGAAAGAGAGACGTTTATCTAAAATTCTAATGAAAAGAGACCATCCACCCCCGAATGCAGTTTTATATAGAATATGCCTGCCTTAGTGATGAGTCACCCACACAGTACTTTGAAGTTGAGCATGTGTTTGAGAGATGTTTTGGCTTGGTTTATTCTTTCTTATAAACACACTTCAGCAATGAGGAGAGCTTTGGACACAGAATCTAATCTATTGTTGATCTGCTATCCCGCGCTAAGGGAGGCATACTGTACAACTCACATTCAGCATCTAACACATGAATTTATATGATTTATTTTCAGCTAAATAAGCTACTAAGGAAAAGTCTGCACTGTGCAAAATATCCCAAGTGAAGCATGTTGCATACTTTGCCTGATTTATCTATAATGTTTCCCAATCATCAGGTGTGTGATTATTTATTTCCTATTCTCCAAATGCTCAGATGGACAGTTCTTAGTCTAGCACACAATAATCTGTTTGTTATTAGCAGGGTTGGGCTGGGTGTCATGCATGCATTCAGAAATATATGTATAAATATTATATTTAGATATTTTTAATTTAAATAGGCTATATCAGGGGTGTCCAAACTACGGCCCGCGGGCCAACTGCGGCCCGCGACGCACTTTTGTGCGGCCCGCGGAGCATGTATTAGTTTATTATAGATATGGCCCGCCACACTTCATTGGCTGTTCGCTATTTCTTTCCAGCAACGACGTTGTGGTTAACATTACTGCAAACTCCTTTACACTCTTCTTAGAGAACGTTTACAATGTCAATATCAAAACAGCATGTTACATAGAGATGATACTCTTTGAAATCTCTATTGCAGCACATCTAATTTGCGTTGTTACATACTCATAAGTCATAACGTTACTCATAACGTTGGCTAATTGGGAACGCGTTTTAGCGCGCACGAAATTGAGAGAGCGCGCCAGCTGGCTTGTCATTGTTGATAACTGTTATCTCCTTATAAGAAACGTTTAAAAGAAAAACGTGAAGACAACAGTAGTTTCACTACTGAGCAACGGTGATTAGGCACAGCAGCCACTGAGTGGAGCCGGCAAGAGTCTTAAAGTGGCAGTGCACCATTTATAAATGAATTAAACAGCCTCATATTAACCGTATTTCTTAAAGAATTTATTTTCTACAACAAAATAACGTTGTCATTATTATCATTGAACTAGTTATATACGTTATGTATACTGCATTGTGTATATGTCCAATGGGGGGAGGGGGGGGGGGGGGGGTTATGGCCCACCGGCCAATTTCCAAGACCCAATGTGGCCCTTGAGCCAAAAAGTTTGGACACCCCTGGGCTATATGCTCATTTTTGTGTGTAACTTGTATAAATAGCCTATATGTATTTTGTAAATACAGAAAACACTTTCCCCAAAACAATAGTATGCATCTGCATGCCTCGTTGGCAGATGACAGAATGAGCTTTGTAGTGGCAAGTGAAAGAAAGTATGATACAGTGTAAAGCCCAATTTATGGTCCAGGTGACAAGAACTGCTCAACACAAACTGATTTGCCACATTTTTGAACATTTTGTTAAAGTGGCATAGCCACTTGCATGTGACATTTTTAAATGCTGAAGTCTATCTCTAATTGGATGATCCTAACGGGACAAAAAATATGTTTACATAGCAGAAAGTTGTGCGCGCACATCAGAACACCAGAACACCAGAACACCATCAGAGCTGAATCATAGTGCTTCGATGGAGGCAAGATTGAGGGATTTACATTTAGGTAGGCTATGTGTTGTGTAGGCCGAAATGAGCCATTAGGCCTACTTAAATATGTAATAATGTGCATAGCTACATTTCAAGTACAGAAATTATCAACATTGGATGGCCTACAGTCAGCTTCAGAATAATTATTTGTGTTTTTCATTCTGGTGACATAAGAGCTCATTTGCACTTAGCCTTTTATACAGTATTATTATTTTACATATTTGGCTACAGCTTAGCCTACTACTACAGCCCATACACTGTAAATATAAATAGTTTTAAAATAAAGTCAAAAGCCTAGGCCTACATTAAATGACAACAATATCAAGTAGCCTAGCCTATATGAAAATATGTTTTACATTTTCATATTAACAACAAAACAACATAGGCCTAGCTCTGTAAGAGCATTAATTATAGTGCAAGATGAATGAGATTTTAAACATTTCTTTAAAGTCCAGAGCTCATTTTTGAAGTATAAAGGATGAAGTAGCCTACCTCCACGATTGAAAATAAATTTCATGATGTATAAAAACAATGAAACAAATTACATCATTGTTATCATAGCATAGCCTACTCTCTGCACAACACCTTCGAAATATGAGCTTATGAGAGAAATAAAATAAAGAAACAATATGGGCATAGACAAAGGAAATGACGAATTACAGTTTCCGGTTTGTTTTGTCGTTTTGTTGTGTCTTTGAATAGCCCTTTTCACGCTCACCTAAACTTCCCCGGAAAAGGACGTGGCAGCCCATCGACTCACTTCCTTCTACTTCTGTTGTCAAATAATCTGCAGACAGCGAACATACCAACCTAGCTGACTGCCTGATGATATTGAACTGTTGCAGTGCATCCAGCATTTTTGACCGTGCATTGTGCTTCCATGCGGGGATAGTAACGTGACCACAGCACCGTATAGGATACGGAGCAATGCACGCAAATCACCCATTTTCCGTATTTTTCGTTTCGGTCTTGGGGGTTTGTTTCAGTGTTTCGGCGAACAGGGGAGGAGGCTACCCTTCATTTACTGATGAAATCCCATTCAAAATCAACTGGCCTGGTGCAGACGTCAGCCTGGTAATGTTGTGTTTGAGGTCCATATCATAAATTGTCGACCAGTTATTATTGAGTGAACGATTTGGGATGCTTCGCAAGTTGACAGTAGCAGCGTAGCCTACATCACTGGAAGCCAGCTAATGTTAGCTTGTTAGCCAGCTGCCGTGTACTTAAAAGTAACTACATTTCCTTACAACTATCCCATCATAGTGTGTTCGATATAAATATAATTATACCCAGTGTAGTGTTGTGAGATTAGTGATCACCACGAAGCTGGCATGTTGAGTAACGTAAACACAGTGGCTAACACTGCTGTTCCAGTGAAGTTGCTGATGTAGATAAGAGATGTTTTAGGCTAAATAAAGTTAAACGCTTTGGTGTGGGATTGTGTGCTTCCTGTATGTATGGACCCTTATTGACCTTACTTTTGTCTCACAGCCTGCATCAGGGGTTCTCTACAAAGAGGATGACTTTGTTATTATGACGACGTTGGAAAAGGAGAAATACAAATGTTTACTGCCTTCCTTAACAGGTGGAGATGAGGTAAGTTAATTGAAGTCCCACTGGTGTTGGCTTGCATACTTGAATGTTGAAACATGTCCAACATATTCAACTAGTTTTGTAATGTCAAAACTGAAATAAGACATTTATTACAGTTGAAATAAGTGGTAGTGTAGTGGTTAGGAGCTGGGCTAGCATTCAGCAGCCTGAAAAGTTGTGGGTTCAATTCCCGGCTTTAACTGTTGTGCCTTTGAGCAAGGCACTTGACTTTACCCCAACTTGCTGTGGGGACAATAAAATGTCTTGCAATATAATTGACATGTAAATCACTTTGGTGCTAAATGAATAAACCTGAAAATCTGAATCTTTCTTCCTCAGAATGACGAAAGGGACTACAGTGGCCCTAATCCAGATGCTCTTCTTGATCCGTTATTCAAGCAGAGCAGCTGTTCATACAGGGTCAGTATAGTTCCTCTTTTCTACTTTCTCTACACACTGTCTAGTCTCTCATGCTTCACTAACTTCCAACGTGTTGCACTTTCAAATAAGGGAGGGGAATGATACACGGACCTATTAAGATAGATATAATTTTATTCAGTTTACACAAGGTTTTAAGAGATCTGCTCTCTGCACATGAATGCCAACTGTGTGTGTTTTGCAGCTTGAGTCATACTGGACATACGAGGTGTGCCATGGGAAACACGTGAGACAGTACCATGAGGAGAAGGAGACAGGCCAGGTCAGCTCGCAACAAGTTGCTTCCTTTCAGAATGTGATGATGGTCATAGATGAAAGTTGGTTACAAAAAAAAAGTTGAAACGAGACTAAAAGAAGTAAATTGCATGGAAAGTGGCTTGATTACTTTAGAATAACTTGTTTTGGTTTTGCCTAGAAGACAAATGTTCAGGAATACTACCTCGGAAACCTGCTGAAGAAGAGCGCCGATTCTTCAACAGGCAAGTGTAGTACACTGTATGTCTGTTCAAACCTAATTTGAACAGACATTCACTGAGTGAAATGAACATTGATCAAGGAGATTTTTAGTTAATGACATATATATTGTATGTTTGTTTAGAGCCTGAACCTGAATCAGATGGGGAATCATCATCTGCTAAAGATACAGAGGTCCGTGAGTATGCTGAATTTTCAGAATAGAATTCGAAGTAGCATAACAGCCGAAGAAATCATTATTTCTGGGCCAGATTTTACCATCTGACCCATCTTTCAGTCTCTTATTCCCCCAATCACTAAATGTACTTACTGTGACCTCAACAGGTTCTCACTAAGAACATTGAGGGCCAGCTGACCCCATACTACCCTGTAGAGATGGGTGATGGGACGGCCTGCCCGCTGAAGCATAACAAGCCGCGCTTCACCACTGTCCTGTACGTGTGCCATCCCGAGGCCAAGCACGAGATCCTCTCCATTGCTGAGGTCACCACCTGCGAGTACGAGGTGGTGGTGCTCACACCGCTACTCTGCTTACACCCCAAATATAGGTAATCACCTTGGCACCGAAAAGCTGTCTTACGCCCATTTACTGTAATGTCAGTAGTCGTCATTGAAAACTTTGCACTTAACCCAGCTTTTAAATGAGGGTCCTGTATATTATCTACATTGACCTACTGGTGTGCACCTGTTCTCCAGGTTCAAGTCTTCGCCAGTGAACGCCATCTTCTGCCAGGCTCTCTCTGGCTCGCCTCTCAGGCCTCAGCGCCTCTCCAGGCTGGACCAAGAGCAGCAGGACCTGCTCAAGCCCCCCTTTGGCTCCTCTACCACTGAGAGAGAGGTGAGGGGAGCGGAGAACACCTCTTGGGTGAACGTGTTCATCCAACCGTTTCTCTCTGAGGACTTAAGAACTACAGTATATTCAGGCCTGAATAAACACTTTGAATGTTGATTCAGCAACTTGAATGTGTCCTGTTGGAATGTGTCATGTTTTCACCTACTGTGCCTTGATCCATTGTTGTTGCTTTCCACCACTGAATTACCCATGTATCCTCATGTTGGTCCTTTGAAATAGTTTCGAACGAGCAATATTCTGAAACTAACAACTGATGAAATATATGCTGAACTAGTTGCCGTGGTTTGAGGGGGAATTTATCATTCTGCAAAGTCTCAATTCTATTTCTCATTCTATTTTACCCGCTTTTTATCTGAGGAGGAGGCACCTCCTGTCCGAGAGGAGGCCTACACATCGACCCATAAGCCCATGGCTGTCGGGGGGCAGTCTCAGGTGGCCGTGGGCACCACTCATATCTCTCGGCTGACGGATGAGCAGCTGATTAAGGAGTTCCTTAGTGGCTCCTACTGTTTGCATGGGGTAAGTCTTCTACTGTAGTGTTTCCCAGACTGGGCTGGCAGGGTTGCATACGTGTCCCCCAGAAAAAAGACAAATATGTCATTTTTAATAATCATTAACAATTTGCCTGAAATGTTAGGCTATATCGAAATCAAATTTCATAAAATTGCTTTGAAATCTGACTATTTAATCCGGGGTTTGCACATTTCTCGGTCTTTCTTGATGCCATTTAAGTCTATATCAGTCAAGGAATGGTACACTTGCATGCAACTAACAGCCAAGCACACCTCAAACAACATCTTTGCATTCAGAAGTAGCGCAAAGTTGTCTGTTACATCATGCTGTATTATAGCTGAAAGGCATTGATTAAAACTGTACAAATACATTAATGGATGCCTGACCATGAAGAGCAACAGACACATGATTGTCTACAGTCATGCTTGAACTATGGTTGAACTAGTTTTGGTGGCAGGGGACAATCAACAACAACAAACTTAAGTTGTGGCGTTGGTATGCTTAATATGATGGTAGTGTGCCATGAGATCTTTTCGCAGCAAATAGTGTAGCATAAGAGAAAAAAAGTTTGTGAAAGATACTTCAATCTGTAGCCAAACACACTCTGAAAATTGAAACTGAAAACTGAAAACTGAAATGTACCCCTTTCTGCTCCAGGGCGTTGGGTGGTGGAAGTATGAGTTCTGTTATGGCAAACATGTCCATCAGTATCACGAGGTAAGCATCTCTTAGTGTAATGTTCAAGGTATGTTAACTGATTGTTCATTTGTCATATTTTTTCTGATGCATGACTGGAAGTAGGATAGCACTTACTTGCCCTGGCCACTGGGTGGAGCAGTCATGTGTCTTTTCTCAATGTATTGGATGGCGAATAGTTTCTTGACCATGAACGCCATTGTACTGTGATCTCTCAGGACAAGGAGCAGGGCAAGAGCACCGTGGTGGTGGGGAACTGGAACCCCGAGGAGCATCTGGAGTGGGCCAAGAAGAACGCTGCACGCTCCTATCAGCTGAAGGAAGAAGGCCTGCAGAAAGTCAAGTATGCACTTGACTTCTCCTCTTGCCATCCCTGTTTTCTTTTCTTCCTTCCTCCCCTTTGCTTGCTTATCGTTGTATGGTCAAAGCAACACTAAATCACTTTTCCTCTGTTGCACGCACGCTATTTTTTTTATCCAGCAAATAACAATGTCCACAGACAATGTAGAGTATGTTGCATGATTTTATGAAAGTATGATGTACAGTATTGCGATATCGAAGCAAGTCAAATTTGTAGTTTCTTATGTCTCATTTCAACCCGATTTTGTAAAGGTGTGGTTATAGCCAATACAGTGTGGCTATAGCCAATACAGGGCCACGAAGTGAATGCAGAAGTGCCGTTCACCCTGTTACGAGTTGATCAACCACTGAAATTATTTTGGAAAGATTATTTTAATGTACGAAAAACTCTTTAGTGTTGCTTTAAGTGTGATCATAGTCCCTCTGTGAAGATGTGGAGTGCAATCTTGATTGTTTTAGGGAGATTGCATTTAGCATTTTCACATACACATTTTAAAAAAGAAAGATTCAGTAATATAACATCGCTGTGTGTTTATACTGATTGTCTTCTCGTTTAGAGCCGTCTCCCACTTCTATGGGCATGGGGATGTGTGTGACCTGACTGGAAAGCCAAGACAGGTCATCGTGAAGCTAAAGTGAGTTCCATTTTCACAACTGTTTATTTGTGCAGGTGTACATGTGTTTGAGAGAGAGTGAGAGCATGTTGTTTGCTGACTGTTATCTATGGCTCACTTTCAGGTGCAAAGAGTCAGAATCTCCCCACGCTGTCACAGTGTACTTGTTGGAGCCAAACACCTGTCAATACATTCTTGGGGTGAGGAAAAGCACTATTGAAATGTATCTTGGCACCGACAGATGTTCAATGTGTGTTGCTATAGAGAGCACTGGTGTTTATCAGCATTGATGAACTGAACTATGTTTCAATGTTGTGTTTCGCTGATCAGGTGGAGTCCCCAGTCATTTGCAAGATCCTGGATACTGCCGATGAGAATGGCCTGCTGTCTCTTCCAAGCTAACAAACACAGAATAGGAAGAGACTTTAGACTTATTTTACCATGGACAAGGAAAGATGGAGAAGAGGAGTGTTTTGAAGGAGTGTTACTGACATGGAGTACTCAGGCTTCATCTAGGCCTGGCTGAAACGCTCAAGAGAAGAAAGGAGACGGGAGAAGTGGAACAGAGGTGGTGTGAACTAGCCAAACTGGCCTTAATGAAACAGCACCACTTTGCAATTTTCGGATTGTGTGCTCTCATCCCTCCCCAGGCAGGCAGCCCTGTGTAGTTATGTTTGCATTTGCGTACAGTGTGTGTGTGTGTGTGTGTGTGCGTGCGTGTGTGTGTGTGTGTGTGTGTACATAAAGAAAGAGATGCCAGTTCATAACTCTTCCTCCAAATGGGAATGATGCTTCATGTCATAAGGACTACCACTACTATGGCTAGCCGGGAAAATACCCTCCATATCACTAGTAACATTTCCATCGGGGTTAATTAAGTCTGAGCTTCACTGAGACAAAGAAAAGGCTTCTGGTAGGTCTTACAGGAAGTAACCAGAACAGCACTGTTGTTTCTCCTTTTGCTGTTTCATTCATTTCTTAACTTATTTAGCAAATTTCTGTTGATTTAAAAGCTTGACATCAGCATTTGCACTTAATTTTATCAATTTAAAATCATTAAATGAAGATGGATTCATTTGCTTCCGCAGTAAGAATTGAAGAAAGCTTAAAATACTGCGTTTGCAAGAGGATGCTATTAACACTGAGATAACAAAGTATATCCAGGGGTATAAGCATGGTTGGTTTTTAAATGTAGGTTGTTTTTTTATTGTAAAAAAAATATTGGTTTTGTAGGTGATGTCCTACTTAAGGAAAAATGAAAACAGATAAACCACTGGAGTTACAGGCAGTGGTAGTTACACTGGGATTATTACTATGGTGTAGGTGATAAAGATGTACGAAAAAATTAATTGATGAATAAATATGATTTAATGTACCTCATTTTTTCCTGTCAGTCTTGTATTTTTGCCATCTTGATTGGAGTTATTAATTATCTGTGTGTAAGCTTTGCCTCTTACTCCTAAAGATATTTGATTTGATTGCTGGGTTATTTAATTGTTTTTACCCTGAGTTGACAGACAATTTTACAGGAGTCTTGCAGAATTGTCCACCAGGGGGCTCTCTTCTGCAAAGAGAGCCACCAGATGGCGCTGTGCTCCTATGAACCATGGCTGGCAAAATAAGAGTTTTAGAAATGTCAGTCTAGTCTGATTTACTCATCATGTAATGGTGTCATGTATGTTGTTAGTAAGATCAGGAACAGCAATATAGGTATACAGGTCATTTGCAGAACATTTAATACGTTTTAGAAAATGTATGATACTTCCACAAGTACAGTATATTCATGAAGAATAGGACCATCTAAATATTACAATATGAAAAATGTCATGTCAATGTAAAAATATAATTTGCTCAGTCCTGTCAATCACCCTTTAGGATAGTCAGCACCCTTTTGAATCTCATTCAAAGCTGACTGTTCCCAAAGTGCTGTGCCTTCATTTTTAAGTCATACTTAAAACAAGCACTGCCCGTGCTGTTATTAGCATACAAACTATACACCATTTCAGCATGTTCAGCTCTGCTTCTCTCTTTCCTTTGTGAACACTCAACAAGAAAAAGCCCGTTAAAGTGTCAGAAAAGGGCAGACAGGTGCCGTACTGCTTTGTCTTTCAGGTCCTTTTTTTTAAATCGCTCGTGACAGGCCCAGGAGAGGAGGGTGCCTTTTGGGATGAGCGGCCACATCGAGCTCTTCCTCCTCCTTCCTGCCGTTGGCCTGTCCGCCCTCAGACGGAAGGCACGGGAATCTGCTGGGCAGTGGTGCTCTCCAGGTCCTGCAGCACCTCCTGGTGGGTGTGGTAGTGCATGGCCATGTAGGACTTGGCGAAGCCCATGGTCTGCGAGTGGACGGGCTGCAGGCTGTTGGTGGGCGAGCTGGGCCCGGCCGAGGGGCTGCTGTTGTAGATGCTGTAGTAGGGCTCGATGCGCGTGTTGATGGGCGTGGACGTGCTGGGCGGCCGGGGCATGCGCCCGCCACAGACACCGCCACCGCCGCCGCCGCCGCCGCCGCCGCCCATGGTCCTGGGGCTGGGCATGGTGACGCGGGACTGGCTGGGCCCGCAGGCCTGGTCCACCAGCTTGCGCTGGGGCTTGGGCGAGAGCACGTAGGCCGAGTTGGTCTCGTGGTGCGAGGACTTGTTGCGGTTGGCCTCCAGGCTGCCCTTGCCCATGGCGTGCAGCCGCGTCTTGTGCTTGCAGCACAGGAACCCCAGCGCCAGCCACTGGAGGCAGCAGAGGACGCGGCGGCGCAGCCCGGCGCTGTTGCGCGAGTACACGAACGGGTTGATGCCCGACTTGAGGAAGATGAGGGCGAAGCCGCACAGCTCGAACTGGTAGTGCGCGAAGCTGCTCTCGGGCGACAGCACGTCCTGGGCCAGCGACACGCCCATGGGGAGGCAGCAGAGCAGCACGGAGATGACGATCACCACGCACGTCACCACCGCCTTGGAGTCCTTCGCCGTGGCCAGGTTGACGGTGGAGACCAGCTGGCAGCTGGTGGCCCCCTGGGCAGCCCCTGGCACCAGCGGCCCCTGGTTGACGCTCTTGACGAAAGGGTGGGTCTGAACGTGCTGCAGCTTGTTGTAGGTCTGGTTGCGGTACAGGGAGGGGACCGGGACGGTGCACTGCATGGCCTCCAGGCCCGAGGCGATGAACGGGGGCGGCGGGGGCGGTGGGCGGGTGGCGTCCACCGTGATGATGGGACACTTCCGCACCTGGGCGTTCTTCCTCAGCGCCTGGGCGATCAGCAGGTAGGAGACGGCCACCACCGCCACGCAGAAGGCAAAATCGGCCAGGTACACATACACCACGACCCTGGCCCGGTTCCCGGTCAGTCCGAAGTGGGGCAGGCACGGCCCGGCGCTGCGGGGGTAGGCCCGGAGGGTGACGAGCATGGCCAGGGTGAAGCTGGAGGTCCACAGCATAGCGGTCAGCGCTATGGTGCAGGGGAAAGAGGCCGTGCGGTTGGGCTGCTGGCCCAGGACCATGCGGAGCCGGTGCAGAGCGATCACCGCCACCGTCTCCAGGGACATGATGATGAAGCCCGAGCTGGTCAGGTGGAAGGCGAAACAGAAGCCCTTGGAGACCCCACCACCACCACCACCACCAGCACCACCACCACCACCACCACCAGCGCTGCCACTGCCGCTCCCACCAGCGTCCAGGAAGAGCACCAGCGCGAACATAGGAGCGGTCACGCAGCAGATGAACATATCGCAGAAGGACAGGTTGAGGATCATGAAGTCAAAGTTGGTGCGGAACTTGCGGAAGGCCGGGTCGAAGAAGGAGAGGAACACCACCAGGTTGCCGTAGGAGCCCAGCGAGAAGATGAGGACGAGGAGCAGGGAGCAGGAGGTCAGGGTGGCCTTGTGAATCAGAGTCCAGTGGCCAGAGGAGCCTGGACCAGGCAGGCTGCCGTTGCATATCTGGCGTCTCGATACCTCGGCCAGGTCCAGGGGCCAGACTGTGCTATTCATCGTACACATGGGGAATTGGTGAGGATCAAGGCCTCACAGTCACTGCCATCATCCAATACAGTGGTAACTGTAAACACCTCCTCCCACACAACCAGGTCTACTGCTTCAGGAGGCTGCCATCGCAAACCTGAAGAAGTGGAGAGGAACCATAAGAAAAACATAAAATCTTAATCTCCACACAGTAAGATGCAGTTCCATTAAAATGATAGGGCCTACCTTTAATACCTTGAGTAGCCTATTGTTTTAATTGACGTCTTATATGACAGGATTTCTCTATGAACTCTCCATCAGTCAAAATCCGTGTGATTCGATGTTAGGCTATAAAAAAATTATCTATGCACCTTTCTTCACTAGACTTGCGAGAAACAGGCACGTCACCGCAGCTCAGGTTTTCATATTAGCCTATATCCCTCGATATGGTTCTCACGCTTAACATAGAGCAAGACATGAACACAGAGAGCCAACATGTAGCCGATCAGACATGTGATGTCATTGTTGAAAGAATTAACCAAACATTATTCCCACCACAGCCGTAATATGGAAACAAGACAATTGCAACCGTGTGAACTCGAAAACCGCAGTAAGAAAATAAGTCGGCATCAATTTGACTCTATCTCCACATCTCGGGGGAAAAAAGAAATTAAAACACACACGCAACCGAAGCCAGACTATACATGTTTCTAACCATAGACTGTTCCTAATGCCACACTATTGCATGATTAACTCACCTAATGCATTGCTGCTCGCGACTCAACACATCAGAATTCTTCACAAATGTCAGCATCAACCCTCCTTCTCAGCATTAGCACACAACAACGTATGTTACGAGACGAAATGAGGGTATGTGAAGTCACTGCCGACGCACACGTACGGCTCCGTATTGACAATCGCCTACTCCTTGCCCGAGACTGAGAGCGCGTTCATGTGAGATAAGAGATGGAAAAACAAAGAGAGAAGTCACAGGGGCGAGGAAAAATCATTCTGCACTTTAGCAGCGAGAACATCCTTCAAGGCAGGATAGTTCCCTATGCGAGGTGTCGGCTTATGTCAGTGTA
Organism: Sardina pilchardus; assembly: GCF_963854185.1. Taxonomy (NCBI): domain Eukaryota; kingdom Metazoa; phylum Chordata; class Actinopteri; order Clupeiformes; family Clupeidae; genus Sardina; species Sardina pilchardus. The sequence continues at coordinate 9,750,735 of NC_085011.1, forward strand.
CATCTGGTCTGGTGGTAGCCTATGGTCTAGCACAACAGATTGTAGACCAATACAGAAGCGCTGGTCAGTGAAGCAGACTAGATAGCCCACAGATAATATTCAATTAATTATGTCGAAGGACAACATTTAATGAACTCTTTCGATGCCCATAAAAGCACTTCATCAAGGGCAGGCTGAAGTCATAAACTGCCATTAATTTGTATTTTATCTAACAGAATAGGCCTAGTCTTTGAATCTAAACAATCAGTGTGATGCGGAGTAGGCTAGTAGGCTTTAAAGCTTAATGTTTATCGGTTATTGTGGGAAATCCACCATAGGATTTCAACTTCCCTGGCTATGTCTGGGGAAAAATAAGTTTACAATAGCCTACACCATTGGAAAAGTGGACTGTGACCTACATTTATAAGGTTGTAGAACATATAGAAATTAAAACTACTACTCTGAATTAAGTCATGCACTTCATTTTCATAAATAGTGAAAAAACACAACACACATAATCTGCCATACAGTTCTTTATTACAAACACATTTACAATCGGTTTTCATTTAAATAAAAGCAAATTGTGATAGGAATTCTAAAATGGGAGAAAACAAACAAAACCTCTGAAAAGTGGTTTTGGCACTAACCTACACATTGCGCTTGTCGGGTACTAAACTAAACACACTTTTCAGTGTTTTCTGCAAGTCGCAAACAGGAAAATGAAGTAATCTCACTATCATTAATAATAATAATAATAATAATAATAATAATAATAAATCTAATAATAAAAAAAAATGCCAAGTACTTTGGGAAATTCACTGGGAGTCATTTGGACATTTATATGGTTTGCCCATACATTTGCAGTGTTTTTTTTTTCTTTCTTTTTTTAGAAAACATTTCTAACCACAAGTGGCATGCTTTTCTCAGTGTATCGCTGAGGTAAACTGCCCTCTCTACAGCATGCAGCAGCTCATGCTGAATCTAATAAAACCGTCATCAGACTAAACCTGCAAATCATTCTCAAAACAAAACAAAAAAATAAAGAAGAAAAACACCAGCAGTTCTTCCTAATATTGCACTTCATATCAATAATAAATACTGTGCGTGTGGCTCTAATATATTCATGTAATACAGTATAGTCACATGTATGCATACCAGTGACTCGATACAAATATTTTAACAACTGATAGATGCCCACAAATTCAATGTCAGCAGTGAGGTGTTTGCAAAACACTGTGCTCGAAAATCCATACATGTTGGATCTACTGACAAAACACTGCTGTGCACATAACTGTGCACAAACATCCAGACACGCACACAGATACACACTCACATACATACACACACACACACACACACACACACACACACACACACACACACACACACACACAGACACACACACACACACCCACACAAATTCACAATAGCAGATCAAGACAGAAGGAAAAACTGTACAGCATATTACATAATGCAGGTCTTGTACCCCTGCTTTGCATAATCCTTAAATATTAAGTATATAGAAAAAATATCAATTTATTGCTAGGGTTCAGAAACAATCAGATCATCTCTCGTTTGTGTATTTGAAGCAGTCAGAGATGATTCTGCCCGATCTGCATCACGAGTGCTGGTGTGGTCTCTCAGCAGCTAGTCTGACCAGTGCTGACGCAGAGGCAAGGTCATCTCCAGAACTCCTCTTCAGTCGATCAACAAGAGTCCATTAGAAAACAAAACAAAAACAACTTCAAAGTTTCTTCAAGTTCTAGACCAGCAAAAGACAAAAAACAAAACACAAGAAAAGAGTTAGAGAGTCAGCACGTACCACTCATTTTCTTACCATGTTGATGTACTATTCTATACTATACTATGGTGGAACGCACTACCAGTTCCTACTAGATTAGGGACATCCCTCTCCATCTTCAAAAAACATCTGAAAACCCAGCTCTTCAGAGAACATGTTCTCTCATAGCACTACTTACAACTAGTCTTGCTTATCCTACACTCATTGATGCAATTATTGTGGTTTTTGTTTATTGCTGTAGAATTGTTGTTAGAATTGCTCTTAAGTTTTTCTTTACCATGTTGTTAGTCACTTTGGTAAAAAAAAAGGCGTCAGCCAAATGTAATGTAATGTAATGTAATGTACTATACAGTAAGTGTGTATCTGTGAATTTTACACTTGTTTGATCTGATCCATAAACAATGCTGAACGGTGATTTGGGGAACTCGTTTGTGTGTCGTGTGGGCCTGACGGTTGTGCAGCGTACCTAAGCACTATGCGTAGTAGCATGGGGAGACAAGCAGGTCTGTCAACACCACCAGCTGGTCGTCCGTAAACTGCTGCTTGTGCTCCTGCCAGTTGTCGTGATGCGTCCGGCGGAAGTTGGTCAGCGTCTTCTTTACAGTCATCTGATTGTCCACACACACACACAAACACACACACACACACACACACGTTAGATCTTTGGCCATTACATCAGTACATCAACACATCAACTGGCAGCAAAATACACTGACTTTTGGTTAATAATCCCAAAGAGTAATGGTCTAGTTTTAAGTGATTCTGACATCTATTTTTCAATATTTTAAAGATCCTACGAAGAACAATGAATTCACAAAATGTTGATGTCACGATGAAGGCTTGATGCTGAAATGTGTTTTTTAAAAGGTTACTGTAAAATAACCAAGCTATGGAAATAAAGGCTCTTTAACAATTTTCAAACTAAGAGTGCCTTGGAGTTTATTCTTGCTTTGGAAATTGAAATATATAAATAGTGGTAACATCCTGCCGTGCCAAAACGGGTGAGTTCAACTTTAGTTTGCTGCCCATTGGAGGCCTGGTGCTTCCTTTGGGCAGCCGTGGTGTACTGGTTAGGGCTTTGGGCTTGTGACCGGAGGGTTGCCGGTTCGATCCCCGACCAGTCCACCACGGCTGAAGTGCCCTTGAGCAAGGCACCTAACCCCTCACTGCTCCCCGAGCGCCGGTTGGGCAGGCAGCTCACTGCTCTGGGTTAGTGTGTGATTCACCTCACTGTGTGTGTGCTGTGTGTGTTCACTAAATCGGTTAAATTGGGTTAAATGCAGAGAAACGAATTTCCCTCACGGGATCAAAAAAGTATATATTCTATTCTATTCTATTCCTCACTTCTATGGGCTGCGTGTCGTTCAGATGGATGCTGAGGTCCATGAGCAGCTGTGGCATCCAAGTGGGCACGTCGTACGGGCTGGAGAGGATGCAGGCGCTCAGGCCCAGCACACCCGCATGCCGACGCACCAAGTCTGTAGTTCACGCGCACACACACACACACACACACACACACACAGACACACACACACACACACACACACACGCACACACACACACACACACACACATACACACACTAAGATTAACAAATAAGGACTTTACAAATGATGGAAAAATTGAGAAAATAAGAGCTCCCGCCCAAAACTAGAGAGGAGAACTTCCAAATGTTCTGTAAAACGACCCCCTCAATCTCTACAGTACATCACCGCAGAAAACCCCTAGAGACGAGAAGAGGGACGTGAGCATTTACCAGCAGAGGGGATGGTGTCAACGGCTGAGCCCAGCTCCCGCCGCTTGCGCTTGGGCAGTCGGGTCTTGCTGAGCGCCTCAAAGTGGGCCTGCATCTCGGCGTCCATGCGCAGGAAGTTGCACTGGAGGAAGCCACTGAGGGTGGTGGCCGCCATCTCTCTCACCTGCAACAGAGGAGCAAGATGGCGGTGCACATGAAACAAGGCCCCGGAAAAAAAAAAATACGCTGTGGTCCTGGCAGGCTCAACATGAATAGGGACGCAGAGTTTGGTTTGGAAAATGTTTGGTGGTGCCCTCTGTGTTTGGTACATTCCGCACTGTGTAATGATGCAACACCGTGGTAACTGTCCCCTTTATCACCTTGCTATGCATAAAAAAATCTCATTCGCTTTTATTAGCTTCCATAAGTACCCTAATAAATCATCAGAGAGAGAGAGAGAGAGACTAAAAGACAAAGCCAGTGAGGTACCAGGAAAGAGAAATGGATCTCCCTACAAGAGGACAGCAAGGTTTTCACAGACATACAGTAAGTAAATACATAGTGGATAGACCGATGAGCAAAGGATAAATGAACGACGCAAAAACTAAATGGGTAGAATATTCCACAACCTCCTCCTGGTCCCTACTTCTCCTCCTTCAGTGCTCTGACATTAAAACAGTCTTCTTTGGCTCCTGGTTATACATTATTGATGCCGCTCTCCTTAGTGCTTTTCAGAGACTCAGGGAACATTTGGGAGGGGAAAGAAAAGAAAAAAAAACCTTGAGATAACAATTTGTCACAGAGAGAGAGGGAGGGAGAAAACAGAAAAGAGCGGGCGCCCAATGCCTCTCCTCGGGTGCAGTGGAGAGGTATGGCCAGCATTGCAGTTGCAGCTCTATAGCGTACAGCTTACGCACAGGGGCTCTGTATTGATTCACCTGACGTGGACACGGGGGAGTGTGCGTCAAATATCCATCAAGAAAAAAGATGTATGGATGATGGGGGGGGGGAGGCAACCACTAACAGTGTGCACCCTCCCCTCCATCCTCTTCTGTTTTGTCTTGACAGAGAGACAAGGTGGAGAACGCTACCTTTCACCCATCCAGCTTTCCCCTATTACCACCCCCCCCCCCCCCCCCCCGCAACACACACACATACACACACACACACACACACACCACCCCTTCTCTCCTCCGTGCAAATCTGAAAGCTGATCGCCATGGCAACAGAATAACCCTGCAGCCAAGGGGGTTGCTATGGAAACAGCAAGAGAGGAGTTCAAAAAAATATAAAAATAAATAAATAACGGGGAGAGAGAATGTGCTAGAGAAGGAAGTACACTGGAGCGGTAGAGGGGGAGTACTGAATCACTGAAAAAAAATACAGGCCGCCAGATGAGGGAGAGAAAGGGGGGGGGGGGTGGGAGTCAGACAGAGCAACAGAAAGAAAGACGACAGACACACTGGCATCGCGCCCACATACATACGCAAGCAAGCTGCATACCTCATCAGCTTGCATCAATGCTACGTGGCCCTTCACACCAGCCCTCTCCGTACGTAGACGCTTACCCACAACTCTCCTTCAAGAGCAGCTCAGATCAGAATTATAGAGCACTACAGTATCTACGAGTCCATCCTGGTACTGACCACACCATCTGTCTGTGTCAGTGGGGCGGCCAAGTATGTCCGACAACAGATCAAATCAAATCACACCGTCTGCATTGTAATGTCGGCTTGCATGTCGTCTACGAATAGCTCTAATCTTTAGCTCCCGTCAATGCTACGGCTGCCTAAAACTCATGTACCTCCATGTGTGTGTTCAAATATAGTGTGTGGGTGAGTTTGAAGGTCTAATTCATGTCTGCATGATTTGTGTGTGTGCGTGAATGGTAATGCATACTTGTTTATATATGTTTTGCTAATGCATGTGGTGTGTATGGGGGTGCTGGGTGGAATTTGGAATTTGTGTTTGCAAATACACATGTATTTGTGTGCATGCATGACTGATGGATTGTACATATATATATATGTGTGCGTGTGTGTGTGTGTGTGTGTGTGTGTGTGCTCACCTCTAGCTGCTCGTCCTCCAGCAGTCGGATGACCAGCGCTCGCACGTCACCGACTGCCTTCCTGTCGCTCATGAAGGTGAACAGGTTGTAGAACACCATGATCTGCAGGTAGCTGAGCACCGTGTAGCGTGCATGCCACGAACAGTTGCCCGCAATCTGAAACACACACACACACACACGTACACATACATACACACACGCACACAGGCTGTCAACCTCAAAAAAGCACAAATAATATGCAGCTGTGCTACAAGGCAGGCAATAATGCAAGGTGATGGGCTAGAAACAAGCGGTGATCTACATTATATGGTTAATACTGTATATGACATGTTACTGTCAATTGACGTTTAAAAAGTTATTCATCATGAGAAGTTACGTTATCTCACTTCACTGGCTTTCCAAAATAATCAAACTCATATATGACACCATCATTTCTGTTCTTTCTTTTTTTTTCTCTTCTATAAAATCCGAAATGTGAAATTGAAAAAAAAAAAAAAAAAACATAACATAACATAAGAAATATAAAATGTTTAACAGGCACCTGTAAGTGTGCTTTTATAGTCACCCCAGAAACAGCAGGTTTTTAACGAGAGGTCAGTCACGAGTGACCGAGCGTGACGCTGGGCAGCGGAGCGTGGGACTCACCTTGTCTAGGACGCTGAGCACCTGGGGGATGTCCTCGGGGAAGAGCAGCCCCTGGGAGATGAGCGTCAGGCACGTCTTCGCATCCTGCTTCATCTCGTCGTAGCTGTCGTCGTTCTCCACCGGAGCAATCTGCAGATGTGCAAATGATGCACACGTGTAAATGAGAGTAAGAGAAGAGGAAGGAGGAGAAAGAAGAAGAGGGGGAACAAGAAAGTGAGAGAGGTGTAGTAATGACAAGAGAGAGAGAGAGAGAGAGAGGTGTAGTAATGTGCAAGAAAGAGAGAAAGAGAAAGGGAGAAAGAGAGAAAATGAGCAAGAGGAAGAGAGAGAAGAGTGAGTGAGGTGTAGTAATGTGCAAGAAAGAGAAAGAGAAAGAGAAAGAGAGAGAGAGAGAGAGAGAGAGAGAGAGAGAGAGAGAGAGAAGTATGAGAGAGGTGTACTGTATTGAGCTGTGGCTGCACAAACACATGATGAGACTGGCACAGACAGGCACACTGCAGTCTACCGAGTTGCTGGTGTGGGACTTTGGTGTGGGAGTTTTGCGTGAGTTGTGGCACTATAGCTGTGGTGAGAGGAACCACGGCCAATCACGGCTGGCACCAGGCCACGTGTGAGCGCCCACATGCTGTCAGAACATCTTGACGAGTGAGACCGGCTTGACTGCTCATTGCACGCGAGTGCGAGTTTGACAGGGAGTGTGACCTACAGTACTGTATGCGAGCGAGCGGGTTAAAGGAGAGCCATGTTGGGGCTACTGTACTCACCTTAAAGAGGAGAGGCAGCAGCTGCAGCTGCTCAGGGGTGGCCGAGGTGAAACAGCGCCCCGCGCTGGTCATCAGCCACTTCAGCACTGCAACACACAACACAACCAGGTCACACACCGACAAACTCTAATCCGTTACAACACAGTCTGCAGGCCAGCACAAAACAATGTACAGAAACACTGAATAAAACACAGATCGGTCCAACCAAGCAGCCACAGGTTACAGTCAATTGTAGCCACACAGAGTCACATACAAATCAAACTCCATTAGATGCAAAACCCTCTTAACGCCAACTCTGTGAAACAAGATAACGATGGGGAGTGAATACTCTCCACACATTGTATCTGTTAATCAGATAATTTAGCTTCAAAACCCACTAAGTGCCACTCTCTCCCTGGTCTGGAATATCGATTTGTAGGCAAAACCTATAGGAACCTGATTAAAAAAAAATTATACTTTAAAAGAAAAGTGGACAGATGAATTTAGAGGGTTTTGCATCTGAACTCTTCACATATGCAAACATACAGTAGAGAGAGAGAGAAAGACAGAGAGAGAGAGAGAGAGAGAGAGAGAGAGAGAGAGAAAGAGAGAGTACTGAATTCCATACATATAGTCACGTTGACCCCGGGCCTTACCGGTTTTCAGGAGTTTGATGGCCTGCGTCCGCTCGTCCTGCTCCCCCTCTCCGCCGCCCTCGATCACGTGGTTCTGGATCTCCTCGTCGCCCTCCATCAGCGGCCGCAGGCGCGCCAGGATGCGCTCGGCGAACTCGGAGGTGCGCGGGGACGCCGTCTCGTGAATGCGCGGCAGGTTCACGTCGATCATGAAGATGTAGGTGAGCACGCTAGCAGGTGAAAAACCACACATGGAGAGAGGGAGAGAAAGGGAGAAAGAGAGAGATGGAGAGAGAGAAGAAAGAGGGAGGGAAACTTTAGTCAAAAGACCCCAAGTGATGTAGACTGGTCCAAATTGCAGGTAAAGATTATTCGAGGATCAAACCAGCATTATCCACCAGCATTATCAATCAGCATTATCAATCACCTCCTTCCACCACCTGCATTGTCATGTATGTAAACCACTTTGAAACTGTGTACAAGACAAAACATGCCTGTTCAGTTTTAGTCGGGGCTCACACTGCTCTGCTTGCTGGTCTTACCTGCCTATCCTCTCCCTGACGTTCTTGTAGACCTGCGTGAGTTTGGGCTCCAGGTACTGCAGCAGGCGGTGCAGGAGCTCCGGGACTCGCCACTCCTGCTGGGCCAGACCTCCCTGCAGCACGTACAGACGGCTGGGGACACGAGAGGAGAGGAGAGGAGACACAGGATCACCGGACTGCTGGTACATTCGACCCATTTGGATAATTTGGTATTTACTTGATAAACTTGACATTTTACTGGTAGTCCATTTATTCTGCTGCTGGATAGTACAGTAAGTAGCACAGTGTAGCACAACACTCTACATGAAATAGCACTGCAATTGTCAATTTTTTTTAAACTGTTGATTAATCTCTCAACTGTTTTCTTGATCAGTCGAATAATGGTCTCAGTTCTGAGGTTTCTAAAGTGAAACTAGCTTTGGGAGGCGGAGATGTGGACTCACCAGGCGTCCACAAACGAGCCTCCCTCTCCGTTCACCGGGGACTCCATCAGCATCTCGAACAGCCAGTGGAGCTTACGAGGGTCTCGGCTCTCCTGCAAACAAGAGGGAGGAAAACGTCACATCTTTAAACTTTGCCTACACAGCAGAACAACAGTGCGATGGCTAAGCTAGCGTAGCCGCCTTGGGAATACGTACACAGGCCGTGGCGATGCAGGTGCCCCAGTCTCCGTAGGTCTCCACGGTGATGTTGGATAAAGCTTTGCGCAGCATTGGGCACAGCAAAGCCCACAGCTTCTCCACCTACAATGGCAGAGAAATCTCAAGTCAGCAGACTTAACTGACAGAGTAATATTTGACCAAGAAATGTTACATAAATGACATGAACTCACTAAGGCAATTATCTGTTGCCAAACAAGGACTACCGTGGCTGTAGGCATGTATGCATATTATGTCTGCATATTACATGTAGGCATGTATGCATATTATGTATGCATATTACATATTACATATGTATCTGTGTTTGCATGCAATCTAGATCAGTGTGTACGGTCTCATGCGTGTGCCTGTGTACCTGGCTGTAGCTCCAGTGTTTGCTGCCTCTGATGAGGCCAGAGATGATCTCCGCCACGCAGCGCTGGGGGCTCTCATGGGTGTCGGACACCAGCCGTTCCATGTGCGGCTCCAGCACCGGCAGGAAGACGTCGCCGAAGTTCCGGAAGAGTCCCTGGGAGAAACACATTCACACACACACACACACACACACACACACACGCGCCTGTCAAAAAAAGCCTCTAACCAAAGAACTATTGTTTGTGTATGAAACGTAGTGGTGTGAGTGTGTGTGTGTGTGTGTGTGTGTGCGCGTGCGTGTGGAGGTGCCACGTGACGATCTTCACCTTGAAGAGGCAGAAGCGGCGGGGACTGAACTTGTCTTTGCCCTTGCGGTCCTCCAGAGACAGGAACTGGATGAGCTGGTTGATGAACACGGGGTCAGTGAAGTGGTCGTAGATGATCTGTTCCCTCTGTAGTGGCACAGCGAGGACACAAACACACATCACTCAACACCGCATCTCCAGCCACTAGTAGTGTCACACGTATCCACGTGAGAGCACATCTGTGTGTGGGAGTATGTCAGTGCAATATTCAGCCGTACCTCGTTCATCTCCTCCCTGTTAAGGCTTTGTTTGGGCTGCTCCTCTGCAGGTGCGTACATCATGAGCTTCCTGTGAGCGCAGGAGAAACAGAGAAACTCTCGTTAGACTCACTGATACACTCTAAAGTATCGTCTCACAGGTCAGTGAAGACGGAGGATGGGGTTAAACAGGAGAAGAAATGCCAGCATATTCTACAGCGCACTTCCATCAGTTTCTGCTCTGTAACATGAATGTGGATTTCTGCTCTTTGTCATGAATGTGGATATGAGTCTGAGGTGCAGAGCTGGTCGAGGAAGTGGAATAAGATGCATGAATGTGCTTGAGGGGGAAGGTGAGGGGGGGGCTACTTACTGTGGCCAGCTGTAGTAACCCCAGTGGGTCTTCTCCACAAAGCAGCACTTGTCCCAGTCCTGCTGGGAGCGCGGCAAACTGCTGCTGTCATACATCAGCCACTGGTTGTCTGGCCGGTCACCGGCGATGATCTCGTCGGACACAGGCACTTTGCCTGATAAACCACACACACACACACACACACACACACACACACACACACACACACACACACACACACACACACACACACACACACACACACACACACACACACACACACACACACACACACACACACACACACACACACACACACACACACACACACAGACAGAGATGTGAGACCAGCGTCAAATATTGTTGCAGAACCATCCATTCAGTTAAACCCATTTAAGTGACAATGGCGAAGTGCAAATGCTTGAGGTTACAGTAGTATACATTCTCAAGTCTGCAACAAATTTCATTTTTGCATCATCAGCATAGTGTCCCTGGGCACTAGTGTGTCCAGAGCACAGCGGAGAAACTCACAGAGCTCGTGGGCACTGACGGGCACTTTCTTATGAGGCTTCTTCAGCTGCTTCATAATCCCAGCCAGTGCTGAGATGGCCACCTTAGGAAGAGGAAAAGACGCAGATTAGCTAATACATCAAAATCTTAAATCATCTTACAGGTCAGGCAACGGTGTCTCTCAAGCAAGATGGAAAATATACACAATGTTCACAAACACACAGGCAACCCCAATGCAGGTGTTTCACACAGGGTGTGTGTGCGCATTAGGGGCTTGAGGAGGAGAGATTGCACACCTTGCGCACGAGAAGCGAGTCGTGGTTGAGGCTCTTGACGAAGAAGAGGACGCCGGGAGCGGGGAGCGGATGGTCGTCCCTCAGCATCAGTGACAGGAACCCGATGGAGATGTGCTCAAACTTCCAGGGCCTACAGCACAGACAGGGTGAGCTGGGTCCTCACATCATACACACACACACACACACACCAAAACAACAACACAAGCTGACAAAGGTCCACTTACAGGTTTCTGTCGGTCGCACAGTCCAGAAGATCATGGACCAACTGCTGGTATTTCCTGTGTAGGGTAAGACAAATATCAGTGTATCAAATATATGAAGGGCGAAGTACAGTATATATGTTGGCCTTCATAAAGGAACAAAAATCACACAACATATGGTCTATGAGCTGATTTATTAGAGCTTTACACAAAGGTCAACTACATTTTAACCACCGTTAGCTTGTGCCAAACACCATCACAAAAGAACAACAGCACACATATAGTGGCAGTGTCATGTTGTTGCCTTTCTCCTTCCGCAAGGATGCAAAGCAATCTCACAGACAAATACTGCCCTGAGCAGAGAACACTACTCATAGACAGTGCTCAATGTTTTGTGTGTGTGTGTGTGTGTGTGTGTGTGTGTGTGTATGTAAGAAGGTACTCACTGGAGGGAGTCTCTGTTCTTCTCCTCCTGATTGAGGATGCCCTGCTGCACTTCGTCTTCTGAGGGGACGGCTCGGCCCGTCGTTGGACTGGCAGAGGTCAAGATCTGCTGTGCCACGTTATAGCAGCTCTCCGGGATCTGCAAAGAGTCGCCACAGTTTGGATACTTTAACTCAAGCCAAGTGACTGGTAGTTAGCAGAAGCTTTTATTTGTGTCCAATGGAACATGGACTCACAACCGCAGGTTTCAAACCCAGGCTGACCGATTGTCAGGCGGCTTCCACTACCACTGCCCCACCACAGTTGTTTACAAACTGTAGCATTGAATATTTTCCTATATATATGACATATATTTACTAAATTATGATCTTCTTATTCATTCCTATTTTGCTATATTTGTCCTTTATGCACATTGAGTTGCCTTGTGTATGAAATACACTTTACTAATAGAACTGCTTTGCCTTGTCCAATAATACAACAAAAACAAAATCAAATTCAGACAGAATGGCAATAACACAGTCTAATTCAATAAACATTACTAGCAAGCAACTACCTTCAATCAGATACTCTATAGCACCCCATAGTACAGGTGTCAAGAGGTGAGTTTTGTTGTTTCACCTCAGCGTACTGCAGATTAAAACCTTTGAGAGATACATGTGACCTGGAGCTTAGTCTGCTCATTAGGAACCACTGAGACCTTATGCCACTCTGACCACTGACGTTAATGTTAAGCTCTCAATTTTTAACGCCTTACAGAGAAGTCGATCCCGATGGTCTCGTACTGCCGGTGGATCTTGTCGGCGACGTCGTCGAAGAGGCGCACGATGGAAGGCTTCTCCAGCGACATGGCCGTGCTGCGGCCCGAGCGCACGATGGCCGGCCAGGTGAGGCTGATGCAGTCCCAGTACTGCAGGTTGGCCAGGCACACGCCAATGTGGTTCCCCAGGAGACAGTACATGGCACCCTGGAGAGTAGGGGGGGGGGGGGGATTAACAAAGAGAGGACTTAACACCAATTTGATTTGAAACAGCAACAGCAACGGCAATAGAATATATGCATACATGACAAACAAAAATGAATGACGTGACTGTACTGAATTTTATGAGGTCACAAGATTGAGTCAGTGTGGAGCGGAAATCTACAGAGAAGTAAAGACTGAGGGACTGAGACTTCAATATAAACCAGTGTCAGAGTCAGTGTTTCTTTTATAATGTATCCTTAAAATGACCTCCTCCTTCCCTCAATTCAGTATTTCTTGTGTTTCCATCCTAATGTCCACAGACACAGTCAGACACAAGCACAGCAGGGAGTGAAATGGCGGTTTGAACTGCTGCTGGGTTCATACTTTGAACTGCTGCTGGGTGACGTCGGCTCGGTTGGGCTCCAGGAACTCCAGGACTCTGGGGATGAGGTCCCGGCAGCAGAAGTTGTAGGTGCCCAGTGCAGAGAACAGCACATTCTGGGCTTTACTGCGAACCTGCCACGCAGAGGTCAACACATCCAAAACACGTCAGAGTGCCACTCTCAGGTATAACTTAAGCAACAAAAACACTTTCTACTCCCCTTTAAACTCAAATCAAAGGGATATTAAAGGCAATGATTGACAAATGCATTAACCGAATGAAGACTAAGTATATGCATGTGTTGCTAATACAGTCTACATGGTGTCTGACTGGAAGCGTGCTGATAGGCCTAAAGCTGATATGCTCTGCAGGGATGTGTTGCCATTTGTGTTTAGGATTAGCAATGTTGCATATGCTGCAACGCAAACACAGCTTATCTCTACTTGGGCGTCAGCCAAAGCAGACTGGGAGGTGAATTGTGTGTGTGAGTGAGTATTTATACATTTGTAAGCATGTGCGTGTGTATATGTGTGTGTGTGTGTGTGTGTGTGTGTGTGTGTGTGTGTGTGTGTGTATGTGTATGTGTGTGTGTGTGTGTGTGTGTGTGTGTGTGTGTGTGTGTGTCTCACCTGGCTGTAGGTGCTGGTAGACAACCTCAGGAGATCTCGGAGCAAGTCCTGATGTACACTCCTGTACTCACAGCCCTCCACTGTAAGGTTGCGCAACTGACATATAAAAAAATATAACACACACATTTTACACCATTCGCTCCACATTTACATCCTTAAACACAATACAGCATCTGCAGGCATAGTTATGGCCTATGCCATCTAGACTGTGAAAACAACCAGTGAGCTAAGTGAAGTAAACAGCGTATTTGCACTGCTGTCAGTTAAGTCAACACAAAGTATGACTCTTACCTCGTGCTGCAGCATGACCCTGTCAATGAGCAGAGCCCGGATGTGCTGCTTGCTGCCATGGAGCTGAACGAAGGAGGAAGACAGATGGAGAGATGAGAGATAAATAAAGAGATGGATAGAGAGGACAGGGAACACGAGAGACAGTGACAGAAAAACAAGGGAATGAGCAAATACACCTGAAGTCCTTTAAGACCTTTAAGACCATCAGTGAGCTTATCTTTAGTTGCGTCCATGAGGATGACTATACAAGCACAAAGGCTGCCTACCCGATTCTCCATGGACTTCTTAACCAGTGTGAAGCTCTTCCAGCGCGAGTCAAACTCATGCTTGTGCGTGCCTTTGAACTGCAGCAGGTCACTGATGATCTGTACAACACAACACAAGGAAAGCGCAGTGTTATTGTGGCTTCACTCTTCATGGACTCCACAGACCCGTGTTGCACTTGGGCGGTGAACGCTTGCACAAGCTCTCCCTCATGACCCACCTTGATGATGGCAAACAGGGATTTGGTGTCATCTTCTGAGTGCTCCAGGATGTGATCTAATAAAACAGGAAGTGGAAAGGGGAGATTTTGAGGTCACCTGGGTCAAATATCAAAACCATGTGCTATCTCTTTACTCAAATGCCTGGGAACTGTCATTGGAGAAGCTCAAGAGCTATGTTTAGCTATGTCTGAAATAGACTTTGAAATTGCTAAATGTCTACCGATTTTTGCAGGGTTACAAAAGTTGCTGCATTTACCATCTTGCTCAACAAATCATTTTTATAAATCTCACTCAACCAGTTCTGGGCGGCTCGCCTTTGTCCCGCACTGCAGCTGTCAGAACATAGTCGCTAGTGTATATGACTACAAACAGGTGGGGAATTCTGGTCAGGTGGTATGTGTGTGTGTGTGTGTGTGTGTGCGCGAGAGTGTTTGTGTTTGATGCACGAGAATGAGAACTCACTCAGCAACTGCTTCATGACTCTACAGATGACCTCCCTGTAGTTCTCTCGGGACATGTCTGTAATGAGGAGAAGACAGAGGCAGAGATTACAGTATTGCTGGCTATGTTCAATTTGTCAGAGCAGTCATTTCAAGTGTGTGTGTGTGTGTGTGCAAGAAAGATACACAAAGGGAGCCTGGATGAGACACACACCATATTCCACTCCTGTGTACAACCTGGTTTCATCCAGATCCACCATGCTGCAAACCCTGCAGAGACAGAGAGAACAGGCCTCGTGAATAATAGCAGGCAGAGAATCAGCAGCAGGATTTGTTAGATTATTCCTGTGTGTGGTTCAGCAAAATGCAACTTTCTCTCCAAAACCGACCTTAATCTCTCTACATGCAGCACTTATCACATTTCATTCCTGATTACTGATAGAGAGAGAGAGAGAAAGAGAGAGAGAGAGAGAGAGCAAAAGAGAAAGAATGAGAGAGAGAAAAAGGGAGAGAGAGAGAGAGAGAGAGAGAAAGAGAGATAGAAACATCTGTAATTGCAGGAAAAAAACGTGAGCAGAGCAACACCACTCACAGCTCAGGTACTCGCTCTCCAACCAAGGGGGGCAGGACGCCTCCGGCTCCGAGGAGACAGTGCTGCACGATGGACAGGCTCTGCAGGACATCGTCCCTGCGGAGGACAGACAAACACAAACATGAACTCCCCGCCATTCCAATTACAGGACCACAGGCTAGACAGCGCAGTGCCACGCTCACCACGCCGGCTATAGGAGGAGGGAGCGAAACAGAGCAAACATGGGGCTTTTTTTCCCCTCGTTAAAAAACAGGGAACATTGGGTGCAGCCGTTGCCCACATCATTACCAGCGCTTTTGAGTGTGGCGGTTTTATGAGAGCGCGCCCGTAATGTGCGCCACTGGGGGGGTGAAATGGCACTTTTGTCTCATCAAGACCTCTAAAACACATGTGCTGATTTGCTCTTCTCTCTGCGGCCCCTCCGCTGTTTGTTTGTTTAGAGTCGAGCGAATATGGGGAGGAAGAATTTTAAGTGTGTTTACTCATATAAAAAACAGATCAGCGTTTGTGGGCGGCATTTGTTTGCAAGTGCACACGGTCGGTCACTGAATGTTCAAAGGACAAAGCTTCATTCAACTCCCCTCCAGGCTGCAGAAATGTTGTTTACTGTATGTCTTTGCTGCCCATACAGAGTTTGGGCAAGAAGTCTTAGCTGGTGAATGTTACTGGTAATAGCGTAGAACAAACAATTCCAAATTTTTTCTGAAACTTTTCCAAACTGATTATGTGTTCTTTAAAGATGTTACTTTAGGTAGTTTGGGAAAATAAGTGTCTAGTTTTTCTTGGGATTTTGGACTTTAGTGTCATTCACATCACTATGAGCATAACTTCCAGACTTTCACTACCATTTCCATACGTCTATATTTTTCCAGGTCTGGAAAACGGTATTTTAAGACTCCAAGCTTTTCCAGAACCTTCTGGACCTGCGCTACCCCCCTGTGGACGTGAGACTCTTGCGTCCAGCTGACCTGT
>NC_085011.1:9772011-9832011 GCF_963854185.1 Sardina pilchardus
TAATTTCACGTCTATTATCCGCCTTGTGTATAAACCGCAGGACAGTGTTTTATGAAAGTTAAAAAACAAAACCATGTTAATACCATATTAACTGCCCTCCTGTATTAACCTCATAGCTGAAGAAATTTAGCAAAGGCAATGTATAAACATTGGCTGACCATTAGATGGGAAGTGACGCGTATGCATTACTATGGAATAAATGGTTAATTCAGCTTGTCTGTACCTGTCCATGAACTGTAGGACGAAGTCTTCAAACTCAGCAGATGCTGAGCACATCTCCCGCTCCACCTACCCAAGAGACAAGGCAAGGGGGAGAGGACATAGTTAGACCCCATGACAGACACAGAGGGTAAAGAACCATAGGATCAGCAACATTTATTTAAGGTAAGGCTGTTTCACCTGTGTAAGGTCATCTCGGTCATGTACAGCAGAGGAGCAGTCCACCAAAGGCACAAGCGTAGCAAATGTGGCTATGAATTGGAATGTTATCTGCAGACAGAGGAAAAGCAACCTTAACAACTCTACAGAATCTGACATCGTGGTCAAATCAAGATACAGTACGAAGCGTAGGCTAAGGCAAAATGTGACTGTCCTGTAGGCCTATGTAGACTATGTATGAAGCAGTCTTAAGGAATTCGAGGCACACTGATCAAGTATAAGATAAAAGTACTTAATTCTGGGAGGCGCCGTGGCGCAGCAGGCCACAGCGTCCGTACCATTTACGGGTCCGAGTGCCCACGGGGACCCAGGTTCGAATCCGACCTGCGGTCATGTCCCGATCCCGCCCCATCTCTCTCTCCCACTTGTTTCCTGTCTACCTCTTCACTGTCCTATACTAATAAAGGCAAAACGGCCGAAAAAATATACTTAAAAAAAAAAAGTTCTTAATTCTAAGGGATATGTCTACACGTCTACACGTAAGTCTACACAAAATGCTTTATCAGGGCAAAAGCTTTTTGACCCAACGCAGCACTCGCCCTTTCCTGTCCTTTCATAGTATGAAGCCACCACATTCAGCAGTTTTTTTATTCTTGGGCATGAATCTGGCCAGTGTCTGCATATAGCGTAAGTTATACAGTCTAGTAGCGAGTCACAGGCAGTGGCGATTACCCACCATGCACTTGCTGAAGTCGTTGGGGTCCACGCCCGGTAGGGCTCTCATCAGCAGGGGCAGCATGTGCGTGGGCCCCTCAGGGAAGCGGCCGCCGCCGGACACCAGGCTGCGCGCCACGCCGATCATGCAGCTGAGGGTGGCGGTCAGCTGATGCGGCTCGATCAACGTCTCCATGGCCGGGTACGTCCTGCGAAGGGCAGGGGAGGAATTGGGGGCCTTTTTACTTTTCGTGTATTAAAACTTAGAAGTTCCTATTCCGCAGACCCATGGAAATTCCTCTATGCTTATAAAGCCGTGCATTTCCCTGTACCCACACGACTGAGGTTTCCAAAAAGTACTCCTTAATATTTGTCCATGTAAAGTAATTAATTTCAGAGCTAATTAATCATGATTGTCTCAGAGGTTCAGAAACTCCAGGGGGCCTTAATATGCTTTGCCAGTTCAGCTACAGCAAGAACTGTTACTGTGCAAGAGTGGACAAAATCTCCCAGTGGAGTGCAAAACAGCCCTGAAAATAGATATACACACACACACTCATCCACTGACTCATCAACAGGAAGATACACCCACTAATACACACACAGAAAACCTGACTTGGCTTCGGTATGAATCTACACAGACTCATGCATACACTTACTGACTTTCTCTCTCACACACACACAACCATACACACACACACACACACACACACACACACACACACACACACACACACACACACACACACACACACACACACACACACAGACCCACTCTAAACTCACTTTTCTAGCACAGGCGGGATGACGAGTTCGGGCCTCATGAGAGCGAGGTTCTGCAGGGCCTGGGCGGCGTCCAGACTGCCCGTCTTGCTGAACATGGCCAGCAGCACGGGCTGCTTCATGCTCTCCACGAAGTCGTCGATGTCCTGCTCGCTGAGCCGGTGGCTCTCGGGCACAGGCGGCAGCCACGTCGGGCTTCGGTGGCGCTCGCGGTGGAGACGCCGGACCACACACGCCGGCAACCGCTGCAGCAGCTTCATCAACTTCATCTGGTGGAGGACAGACACACACACACACACACACACACACACACACACACACACACACACACACAGAGCAGCGTCACAGACTGTAGGAGTTGCATTAAGACCTTTTTAAATATTTTCCTCTAAGGTGACTATTTAAAAGCAGTGAAAATAGCCCATCAACAGTAACCCACTGTCTGTAGAGTGATACCTTTCATTCATGTTGAATTCAATTAAACTAATAATCTTATATGGCTACATTATAAGTTGCAGTTTTTGAGGTGTAGTTTCTGACAAACTACTTTTGGAATATATTTTGACGGTAAAGATGTCCATCAGCCATCTAGGCTATGCAGCATGTAGTAAAAAAATGCCTACAGCAAGATTTATATTTACATAAATATTTATATATCAGCACAGTGTCACACTGAAGCCAGTACACTATAATATGTAAACAGTGGTAGTCACACATTCCATGGGTCTATAAGCTAAGAGCCCAAAGGAAAAAGGGACGGCTAACTGTATACAGTAATACAACAAACTTTTAAGATATTCAGGCTTCGACTTGTGGTACCCAAAATCTTCCATCCTCCGATTCAGAGGGAGCTGTTTACAATGCCTACCAGTCCCAGCTGGTTCTAACTTGTAGTTAAACTGACAGCCAGGAAGTGTGACTTACAGTGCCGTACTGTGCCAGCCACACAATGGAGTCATTTAACAGTGTTCTATTTACCAGGTTGGCACGTCGACAGATAAGGTATGCTTTACTGCCGGCAGGACACTCTGTAAAGGGCAATGTCGTATTAATAGGACAATGATTGGGTAATGGAGGCACTGACAAGGGCTGTTTAGCACGATACCCTCACTAGTGAAATTAGCCCTGATTAAAATTAGCCTTCAATTAAATCAATGTCCATCAAGTCAAACACATTCTATATAACCTCATCCTCTTCACCAAGTCTGCCAAAATCTGACTAAGAAGGATTGTACTTGTGAAACAATCAGATAATCACCACCAAAATCAACCAAAGTTCAACCTCTGCCTGACTACAGGCGATGGTGCCAGCCAGCCTTTCATGAATGGAAGTCTCTGGAAAATGATAGGCATGTGCCACTGAAAAACAAGAGCAACCTTTGGCAATGGGGCATGGATCCATCACGTGTGGCATGGGGGATATTTCTGAGACACAGACACCGAATGTAACCACACACCGCATACCACATCTTTCAACGCTCCAGCAAGAGACAGACAGTTTCAGGACAGAGGCGACAGAAAAGCATGGGACCACAGAGGACAAGAGGAACCATCAAGTCCAGTCCTACAGTCATGCATTATTCCATTCAATCATTCATTCCCCCTTAGGTCTATTGGCTGATACCCTAAAGAGATAATTCACTGATTGGGAATTTCACTAATTCTCTCCCAACTCTTAAACGTAGGCCTGCCAGACTAAGAGACCGTGGCTGTTTAGACTATCAGAGGACTTCAAAACTTTCACTCGCGACCGTTTGACCCAGTTGCCCTGACTTATTTAAACGTCTCCCAGCGAGAGTGTATGTGACAACTGTAAGGTCAGACTGCTCTCCATGCATTCCGACCCCCCGATGGTAAAGGTGTTGGTGGTATGTGTGTGTGTGTGTGTGTGTGTGTGTGTGTGTGTGTGTGTGTGTGTGTGTATGTGTGTGTGTGTGTGTGTGTGTCTGAGCTAAATGGAGAGGTGACTCACCAGCCAGCGACCATGGTTGGAGGGGTGAAGGAAGGAGCTGATGCTGTTGAAGAGGCCTGTCAGCTGAGTCTGGGCCTGTTTGCTGGGCCCTCCCTGTCAGATACATAGACCCAGACAAACACTGTCACCAGTCTGACATCACAAGACACTAATATACAAATATACTGTACTAACACTAATTATAATGCATATCATGACATTAAGCATGGGGATTATTATCCTTTTCTTTAAAATGTTTCATGGACAACTTGTTACAAACAGTGCTGACCAGAAGAGCTGCGATCCAGATGACCACATGACTGATGTCATAAGCATTAGTCACATATCTGGACACCAGCATCTGACTACTGCCCACAGGGAGATTCATGCTTCGCAGGATCCTGGTGAAGATCTGTGATTAGGAGAAACAGTTGAGGTGAATAAATTGTGTAAATTATGCCATATTTGCATCTATTACCAATCTGGGGATGGCGAATACATCCCAAGCAAACCAATAATCGGAATGGAGTTAATTGGAAACACTAACAAGTCAAATGATTAGTGAAAACAGAACGGCACGAGCATGTGTCAGCATGCCAGTGTGTTACTGGAGAACACTGTTGACAAACTTCCCTTTGGAGTGTTCAAATATCAATGCATATTGCGACACTGGCAACACTCGGCCTGCTCACAGAGGGAAAATAAACAGGGAGGGGAAGGGAGGGAGAGAAAGCGAGAAAGAGAGAGAGAGAGAGAGAGAGAGAGAAAGAGGCCACGTGAATAAAAAACAACTTCACCTTAGGTATATAAGGATCCCAGTCGATGTATCCTATGTTGTCAGTGGCTAGTCGAGCAAAAAGGTTGACAAGACTCTAATAACAGAAAAAAAACACAAAAACAAAACAATGCTTAAAAAAAACACTCAATGTGTCTCAATTGAAAAAGGCATATGATCTGATAGAAGTCTCCTATGTAGTTATTTGGAGAAATGTGTCAAACCCACCACTTCCCAACTGGGGAGGTTTTGCACAGACACCCACAGACCCATGAGCTCATCGAACCACAGCCTGCAGAAAAAAAAACGGTGAGAAAACAAGAGTCATAAACACAGTCACCGGCGTCCTCTCCTCAATGCAATCGTCGAGGCAGGTTTATTTTAGGAAACTCCAGGCCAGCTGGAGAGCCCTCGAGTGATGGTGTGCGAGAGGTAGGGGGTCCCTGTTGAGCGTGAGTGGATTTATTAAGGGGGGACTTTAATGAATGGGTTGCTATTGACCTAGGAGAAAGACGTGGAGATTGTGTGTGTATGTGTGTGTGTGTGTGTGTGTGTGTGTGTGTGTGCGCGCGCGTTGGGAGGGGGTTAAGTACTTGAAGCCTTTCTGGTGGAGCTCAGGGGGCAATGTGGTGGGCAGGAAGAGCTCGAAGTAGCTGATGGCGCGCTGCATGGTGACGTCAAACGGGCACAGCAGCGGACGCCACTCATCAAGCATCTCCTGGGTCGCCGACTCAGGGAAGTACCTGCAATGGGAGAGAGTGAGAGAGAGAGAGAGAGAGTGAGAGAGAGAGAGAGAAGAGAGAGAGAGAGTGAGAGAAAGAGAGCAAGAGTGATAGAGAGAGAGAGAGAGAGAGAGAGAATGATATGATATTCATCTCATTCTGACTTCATGGGTTTCTCATACAGTATGTGACCCTGCAAAGCGAAACCGGTCGTTTCGGTGAAATGTCCTAAATTAAGTTTTTGTGCTCACGTCATAAACTAAGCTTTCCAACGATATGTATATCGAGGGTATTACACAAACTATCGCTAAAATAACCGCATCCAAAGTTGACATGGTTCTCCTGTCACAATATGCCAGAAGAGGAGAAATCACCTTTTTAAGCAGCATGGCCAACGGGAATGACTGCAAATGTGTTGAATCTTCGCCGGGTTTAACAGTCAAGACGTATGTTTTTCCGTGAAATTATTTCACGATATGTAACTGTAGACTGTATACTGTCGAATTATGCGAAAGCGTGAAATTCAACATTTTAACCGAAGGTTTGTTTATTGTGGATTATCTCAAAATAACGTTGCGCGCAAAGCGACTGATTTCGCTTTGAAGAGTCACATATTAACTTTAATCTATCCAACCACTGTGTACAGGGAAGAGGGCAGGGAAGTACATCACCTCTGTCTCAAACAAAAACAGGGGAGAAATTTCATTTGTGCTTAGCTAAATGTGGCTGAGCAATTTAGCTAAATCGTTATGTGTTGATGGTGAGAATCTTCTCCCATGCGGATGCTGCAGTAGGTGAGGGGTTTAAATGGTTTTGTAAAGGGCTTAAAGAAGTCCTTATTCCACATAAGCTCCACGTCAGCTTGTAGCACCTGCAGATGCCCACAGACTCAACCATTTACTACTGTTTCCCTTCATCAACCACACTATTTGTTTACCCGACAGAGCAGCCAAATTGGTGATTTAATTAACCAATTACATTATTGAGCAAAACAATCAACTCAGCCATCGCCATTCTCTTAGATAAGCCTGGTCAAACTATGAAACCATACATACAGTATCTGTATGTCTCTATGTATGAATTGTGGATGTGAAAAATGCATTGATGCAAAGATAATGTGGATTTAACACAGAGTATTAATTACAGTGCAAGTAGCACACCCTTGTTTTCATTAGATCTGGACGCTGGGGACTTCCTACCGGCTGCTCCACAGAGCACCACTGACCTCAAAGCTCTACTGCTTCGGGGTTAACAGGAAACTCACACACTCGCCCGAATTAGACGGCAGTTTAATAGGATTACCAGCCTTAGGAGAAACTGAGAGCTATTCAAGTGTCTTCCCTAAATGGCATCCAGTGCCTCTGACTGTGTCATAACAGACAAATACATGTGTCTTCCCTTTTAACACTGGCTGAACCTGTGGGAGGTTGATTTGCATCTACGAGCACAAATAGACATCTATAAATAGCAGCACCACAACACAATTCCTAAATCATTATGATGCTTAAGCACAACTAGCAGTAACTGTGTGTACAATTTTCAGTGCTTTGTTTCAGTTTCTGTATTATATGATACAGTAGGTCGCATGTAGTAACTGTAATGGCAGCATAATGGCTTACACACTCATTTTGACCTAGATATGTAGGCTTAGCGGTGGCATTTCAGGACACCGGAGCTATGGCTGTTTTAAATAACTCAATCAAACTATATCTTACCTATTACAACAGTCCATGAAGCTTCAAATAAAACTCCAATCTCCTAATGCAGCCAACACTAGATGTAAAATTCACCATCTCAATAGCTTTTTTTTTTTTTTGGTTGCCTTACAAAAGGCATAAACTCATTTGGACTGAGCCAAACAGCTCCCTGGAGCAGTGGAGTGTATATTTAAGAGGCGATAAACCAAGTGGAGGAAAGCCATCGTGCGCTCAAAACAATTCTGTCTGGCAGTTACAGTGTTTCTACAACAGCTTCCAGTTAATTCTCCTGGAGAGGAAAACGGGGTCTGGATCCCTAGACCAACAGTGGAAAAGATAAATATAGCTGGAAGCCTGTGCATGCACCCAAACAGAGCCAAAGAATATATGAATGCCACTGCATATATGCACCACTGCACAATGGTATAGAACCACACGCACAGTCTATGGTACTCACGGACAGACAGGATAATTCTAGAATTATGTTGTTATTAACTCTAAAGGACAAAGGGTCCATAGATGCTTTGAGCTGCATAAACATACAACCCCATCTATGAGAAAGATGACACAAAAGAAACACTATGATTCTGTGCTTTTGAAGCAATATCTTAACAGGATCGCAGAATTATCATCAGGCCAAGAAGTAGTACTTACGGCCTGCAGGTCTTCACTAGGACTTTCAGTAATCCGTCCACAGAACTAAAGTAAAGAAAAAAACACACAAAGAAAGACCGTATTTGAAGACAATCCAGAGCAAGCAAAAACAGGGGGAAAAAACAGCAACTGTTCCAAATATTGGCAATGACGTAACATAACAATCCCATGATGAGAACTAAAATTATACACACACATACAACCACACGCACACACACAGAGAGACACACACACACACACACACATACACACACACAGACACACAGATGCCGTTAGGACACATGCACAGCCAGATCCTGTGCTGTGGGAAACCCGAGACCATAAAGTGAGAAAAGTGAGTGGTATTAAAATACAGGGACAGGTGATGTTTAAGTGAATCAAGCTGTCCTCTAGCCGATGTGATCCCAGGCAATGTGGTCATTGGCCAGTGTGCAATGGTCAAGGTTTCTCTGAAATATTCAAAGCAGTGATCTGCTATATCTCCTCTATCTCCAGAAGTGGTTGTTAGAATTGATTCACCTGCAAGTGTGGCTTCATCTGCTTAAAGGGACACTTCACCGATTAGCATTAAGCTTTGTATCTTTCGAAAACCAGTCATGTTTTTGAATGGTCGTGCATCATTCCCTCAGTTTGCCTTGAGATGGGAGAAATAAGGATTTCAATGTTGGACTTCCTGCTTTCAATTATGTAAAAATCATCATTTTACATCATTGAAAGCAGGAAGTCCTATTCATGGGTTTCATTGAAATCCGTATTTCTCCCATCTCAAGGCAAACTGAGGGAATGATGCAGGACCATTCAAAAACATGACTGGTTTTCTAAAGATACAAAGCTTAATGCTAATCGGTGAAGTGTCCCTTTAACATCTGCTTACATCTTTCATCTTAAAGTGTATTATACAAGTCAGTAGTGGGGGGCAATCATATGACATCAATACCTCAGCAAAAATACCATGGGAAGCAACACTGAGAGTGGCCTGGACACACACTGGGGCCGTGCACAGGAACTGCACACTGTTGCGGGCAGGTTAGTGTGTGTGTGTGTGTGTGTGGAACCCTGGGTGACCTCTGGTATGAAACAATGGTAGATAGATAGCACTCACCAAGTAAAAGAAGTACATGAGAAAGACATGAACATTTGCGTTCCAAATGACGACACACTCTTCCAACACTGTTCCACTTTTAGTGATGAAAGAGTGTGTGTTTGTGTGTGTGTGTGTATGTGTACGTGTGTGCGTGTTTAGGGGGTGGGGTGACTGGGGCCTTACTAAAAGGCCAGCCTGATGCTAATGGCCAGAGCTGTTAGTGGCAGCGTGATATTTCAAATCAAAGCTGGACAGGCAGTGACATTGCTCTGCATCTATGAAATTACTGTTTTTGTTGTTGTTGCTGTTGTTGTTGTTGTTGTTGTTGTTGTTGTTGTTGTGTGTAGTAGTGGTGGAGGGTAGGGTATCAAGTATTACGAGCTGATTCCATTGGCACATGCAGTGAGAAAGGGGGGAAAATAAAATAAAAATAAGACAGACAAACAATCGCCTCAGAGAGAGACGATGAACTGTAGCACAGAAGACGTCTCATCCTTACCACCTCTGAGCAAGCTTAACCATTATATGTTTAGAGGTAGAACGTGGCCGCAGAGAACTACATGTGAGAGGAGAGAGAGGGGGGAGGAGAGCAGAAAAACAAAAGCATACTCAGAACATCAGCTCAGCTTGACAGAATATATTTTCATCAAACTGGATTGTTGACTGTGGGGACATTAATAAAAAAACGACAGCATGGCCTAAATATCATTACAACCCTCATCTTGATTTGCAATTTCACTCCAACACTTTGCTTTTTTTCCCGTTTTTCTCTGAGTTGCTCTGGTTGGTAAACAAACAAACAAACAAACAAACAAAAGGGGCCATGGAACTTTTAACGGCTTGTATCCCACCATGTGAGCTGATGTCCCTCGCTTTGTTGTGACACAATGTTTCCAAAGTGTCATAATGAAAGACACTGACTCTACACAGCAGGGAGAGGGAGAGAGCGGGTTTCCACCGTCATCTATGTATGACGAATGGCTACCAGTGTAATTCTGTCAACAGAGCAGCAGGCTAATGATCGCTATAGCAACTACGGCACCAAACCCATGACGGGTTTTCAATGCCAATGCCATGGAAAAAGGGGAAGGGGGATGTGGCAGCACTGATCAAACTACTGTACAGAGGGAAGTGCTTGGAACATGACAAATGACTTGCTTCTCAAGATCTATCTTCACAAAACAACATCAAACACACTCCACTGACCTACTTTCTGCAAAGCCCAAATCAGTTTGGTGTCTTACAGAACAGATAAAGGTGAGAGGGCCTGAGGGACAGACTTTCTTTGTTGTTTATTATTAATGTTACCCTCTATTATAGAGTATATTATAAGTTATAGATATATGCTTTTCTTTGGAGACGGCTATCCGTATCGACCATTTTATTTCGTCCGCATACCTGGGGAACCAGTTAAGGCCCAGGTGTTCCGTTTTGGAATAAAGAATCCTCTCATGAAGATCGTATAAAGGTCTCCATGGCAACTCCAAATCGTCTCTTGAGAGCAGGTCTTTCTTCCTGGTGTGGAAGGGAAAGAAAGAAAAAAGTGTGATCACTCCCTAGCAAAACAGTGTCATGTCTGCAATCGGTGCTATGAATAGGCTGTGATTTAAACAAAACATTCACTTTTTACATAAATCTCCTAGAATACTTACTAGTTACTAACTATGTAGTTACACTGGACACAAACCAAACTGAGGTTTTGCATGGGGTCTGGAAACAAACCTTTAGGCTAAAGGGAAGGCAGAGGGAAGGCCATGAGGGAAAAGAGATGCTTCACTTACTTGAGCAAGTTGATGAGGAGGCGGGCGAAACCCTGCATCATGCTGATCTCCAGCCTGGGAATGGTGACCAGCTCGTACAGCAGCTTGATGAACAGCACATGGTCCTCTTTGCTGAACTTCCTGCCATACAGCCGCAGGTATCTGCAAGAGGGCACAAGCAGCCTTGTATGTGAGGTGGGACGTGACAGGCTAGCAATGCAAGTATTATGACTTCCTCCGTGGACCATGGGCACTTCCATTCAGTTCATTTGTCTGTCTGTCTGTCTGTCTGCAGGATTATATAATAACTAACCGGACGATTATTATGGAAGTCGCTGGAGAGCTGGAGAGAACGTGTGCCTAGGAAGATACTATTAACTTTTGGAGTGGGTCCACATCAGGGGAAAGACCCAGGTTATTTTTTCTGTTTCTTCAATTTGCGAGATATTGGCCTTGGTGGATGTCTGTACTCCCAGAGTATCCCTCTAAATTGCAGTGCTACACTGTTTGAAATACTAGTGTAACTCAATATCAACATAGAAATAAGCCCTGCTCACAAAGCACTTGCTACAGCTTGATTATACACCTCTTAGGATCATGTGCGCTGCATGCATATGAGATATGCATTTTACTTTCATAAAAAGTTGTTCAACGGATGTTCAAAACACATTTGATGACATTTTGCAATCGGTGAACAGGCAACAATTACTGTGTCTGATCATCAGGGTAGTGTTTATGAGCTTCAGTCCTGAAACTGATCAAGAGGTTATAGAAAATGTCGATTGCGTGTGTTAAAATGAGTATGCAAGGACAACACAGTACAGTATTGTAATGGATAATTTCCACTTGAGTTACAGATGAGGTGTTTTCCTTGCATTGTTACAGGTCCCGCAAAAGGAGACAAATGCACTGACCCTCAGGAAAACCCTGAGAACTGAGCAGAACAGTGTCACTCATTAACAACACAAAACTGACACTGCCGATATAGGCTACGTCCTGGACCCAGAAACTAGGCCAATCTTCATGTTCAGAATTGTCATCTTTAAGCCTCTGATGACTCATTTATGTCAGCCAGGCATTAGTCGGGTCCCCTGAGTAAGGGCAAGTCATAATGCACTCACAAAGTGTCGAGTCATGGTCAACATAGCAACCATGCACTGGCACATGAGTAGAGTTGTGACACCACCGAGGCACTGACTAGCATGGTCTTTACTTGTTTTTGGTGTCCCTTTCACATCAACATATTCTGATGAACTCCAGTTCCAAACTATATGACATCAGGCTCATCAGACATCCACTGCAGGCTCAGATATCAGTCATAACTGAAGCTGGTCAATGATGGTGTCATACCCTATCTATTACTGTTGTTTATAGACAGTCTTGCCCAAGATGTTTTGTGGAAGGACCACATGTAGATGGTTGTTTACTTCCAGAAAACAGTTTTCTAGAAAGCAGGTACATATGGACCATGTGCAACCCTGGGCTATTATAGGTGCTTGCTATGCCCTTTAAAAACAGTGTTAGGTATATTTGGTCCAAAGACCAACTGACTTCTTAGACGGATAGGATGACAAACATCATCCTTGTGTATCCGTGGCAGTGACACAGCTCATTACTTCTAGCAGCTAGCTAAATGGCAAAGCATCGACCACAACCAATAATCATAGCAGCTAACCACATAGAGTGGTCCTACACGCCGTTTAACATTACCAGAGGACATCGCAGTTGGGCATATATAAGAACCAGATTCAACATCAGCTGGTTACAAACATTGCTAGTAGGCTACACCCCCTTCAATTTTGACAAGGGACAACAACAATTGTAGCCTGGCAAGCTAGATTTAGGCTACAACAATTGACCTTTTAAGCTACGTCGACTTCCTCTAGGTCTAGGACATTAACAACAGTGTCAATGGAAAGGATGTCACATCCTGTCATAACACCTCTGAACTAGACACATAATGTATTTATTATGACATTACACCTGAGAACAAAAACTGTCTTTTCTGTTAACCAAATTCTCGAGTAAGCAGAAGAATCGTCAACATGACGACCAATACAGTGAATGCAATCCAGCTAGCCTAGCCAGCCATCGTTCAGGAAGTGAACCCTGATAGCGTACAAAAATAGCAGTGCTTGCTTACCCATAGAGTAAGCTTAAGCACTCGTGGAATTAGACTTGCTTATTTTAACCAGGGCGCAGTATTTATACAATTGGCCTGATTTATCCCACTAAACACACAATCTGCACTTTGTCGCCATCCGACATGACACAACCAATAGCCAACGTAGCGAACTGTTAGCTAACCCAAATAACGAAGCACGTATAGGCAAAAGTAACACCCTAGGCAAAATTCAAGCTTAAGACAATACTCACGTAGAAAGTTTCCTTGTCCAAAACAATACTCCTGGCCATAATTCCCTAAGATATACAGCCCGTCCCAAGTTCTCCTTGATTCTAGCGAGGATCTCGTTTGACTCTCCATCTAATTTGTCCGCATAAGGCAGAAGTTTGTTGTAAACAATGTCTTTTTGAGGGACAAAACCTAATGTGTCAGACACCTCTTTTTTCATATTACAGTTGCCCCAAACGAAATAATATTGTTGATCAGATAGCGAGCGATAACTCCCAAGCCACACTCGAATTTGTGCGACAGGTTAATGAGGGCCAAAATCAGCCAGTAAAAATACGATCTTCTCGCTATGTCATTCTGTTTTCCCTTTCTTGCCTAAGAACATATAGCATGTCCCAATATAATTATATGCTAACACGTTTAAAGCAAAATAATCCTGAGAAGGACTTTTCCCGAAGCGTGTATCTGTATCGACTGTCTTTCTCCTGACCTCCAACACTGTTTGGTATCTTTCACTCAGAGGCTGAGCTGGTACACATGCACATAGTACGTCAGATTAGCTGCGCCAAAAGAGAGAAGCGTCAGAATAAAAGTCCGGTGCCAGAGATTGTTTTTCACAGCTATGGTGTTTGTTACATTTGTAAACAAATAATGTCACATAGCAAAGTACGATTAAATACAGTAGGCCTATTTAATGTATTTTTATTTGTATAAAGGGCCCAATTAATAATCATCATCATCATATTATTATTATTATTATTATTATTATTATTATTGTTATTACTGTATTATACAATTATATATGTAATGAAATATAATAGATAGGCCTAAATTATACATATATTATGCCTATATTATACATACATATAGGCATATACTGTGTGTGTGTGTGTGTATATATATATATATATATATATTATATATATATATATAATTTATATATACTGTATATATTAATGATGAATAGATATTAGAATGGCATAAACATTTTGAAGATAGGCCACACTGTTCTAACTCTGGGCCCGCCTAGAATCTTTCACAACATAAATAGAGTCTGGGAACTCTCGATTGCGAAATGTTTGCAACACTTGCATCGCGACGGGCACTAACTTTGAAATCATTGGTCCAGTCTTACCAATCACATCAAACAATCAGGAAACAATGTATGTCTACCTTTGCTGTAAATAACTGTCTGCGTTTTTTGACATGTGCTGCTTTTGTTTATCACAGGTTCGGTCTTCCACTTTCGTCACTGACTGGCCCGACATTTTTCTTGTCTGAGGGAAACGGTTATGAGCTATGGGTTGCCCTGTGTGTGTGTGTGTGTGTGTGTGTGTGTGTGTGTGTGTGTGTGTGTGTGTGTGTGTGTGTGTGAGTGTGTGTGTGTGCATGTCTGTGTCTGTGTGTTTATGTGTGTGTGTGTGTGTGTGTGTGTGTGTGTGTGTGTGTGTGTGTGTGTGTGTGTGTGTGTGTGTGTGTGTGCGTAATGCGTAATAGATAGATAGATACTTTATTGATTCCCAAGGGGAAATTCAAGAAATGCACTGCACTGAGAGAAGGGATGACCTTTTTGGAGTGTAAAGGACTATTGGTGTTTCAGAGACTTTCAGTTCAATTTAAAAATGTGTCACAATTCCATGCATCTTGCAGCCATTTGGCACTGAGTGTTGGTGATAGATAGTTTTGAGGTTAGCGATACTAAGAGGAATTTGATAAGTTGATAAAGTGTGTGTGTGTGCATGTGAGTGTGTGCATGCCTGTGTGTGCATGTGCGTGCAATGCATGCATGCGTGCGTATATGTGTACCATCTGGAAGTGACAATGCCATGTTTACCTATAATCTTGTAGTTTAGAAAGAAAAAAGCACAATACATTCTGTATTTGATCAGACCTGACTAAGTGTGTACCTCACTTCCTTCAATGTTTGGATGTGTGAATCTTTCCCTGTGTTAAGGTCCAAATAAAAGTATTAAAATGTGCGTGCCTGTGAGTGTGTGTATGCCTGTGTGTGCATGTGCGTGCATGCATGCATGCATGCGTGTGTGTGTGTGTGTGTGTGTGTGTGTGTGTGCGTGTGTGTGTGTGTGTGTGTGTGTGCAGTTGGATCCCATGAACAGAATTCCATGACGGCATGTGTTCAGAGGGTGTCTTAATGATCCTACACGTCAAATTCCGTGCAGTTTTGAGCCTGTTAACCAAAGATACCTGAGATTACAATGCCTCGTGTTTGTCTGTTCATTGTTAAGGTGGAGCTATACCTCAAATGACTGTATTGGATGGGTTGACATGGCGCCTGAATATCAACGTACAAAAAAAATTGGTCATACTAGGCCCTATACGCTTGTCGAGATATAAAGGTAAAGGTAAAGTGGCCAGTGCAGTCCTGCGATCATCTCCTCTCCCTGAAGCACCAACCTTTTCCATAGTGTCCCTTATAGCCTCTGAGACTCAAAATCAATTGATCAAATTCCTCTTAGTATCGCTAACCAGTGTCTGTCTTCAGAACTATCTATCTATCACCAACACTCAGTGCCAAATGGCTGCAAGATGCATGGAATTGTGACATATTTTTAAATTGAACTGAAAGTCTCTGAAACACCCAACCATAGACATATATACATGCACCCAACAGTCCTTTACACTCCAAAAAGGTCATCCCTTCTCTCAGTGCAGTGCACCCCCTTGTGGAGCATAATGACAAGGTAGTCACTGAAACCTACCTCACCAATCTGCAAAAGAAGCATTAAATTGTATGTAATTTACATGAAACATTAGTTCTAATCAAATGGATTCCAACTGTCACTGCAGACAACGATTTAACAAAACTTGTGACACTGACAAAGGACCCTGACCCCGGTCGCTGCAGTATATTGGATGAATGTAATTGCAAAAATCAACAACATTTATTTGATTTCCTGACTTTGCTTTGAGGAACTATTGGCTATATCTATATCTACTATATCTTTCCATCATCACTTGAAAGCCCTCCTTACAAGGCTACGGTTAAAAAAGATAGGCCTATAGGCATTTAGAATAATACATTACAAATGGCAATACCTGCCAGTTTATCAGTTATCAAATTGCTATAACTACTTAGTTACAATCCCCATAACCAGCTAGACTAGCCTACTTAACTCCATGTAGGATGGGTCCGTCGATCCATGCCCAAAGAAAAATTACAGCGGGTTGTTGTGTGTTCGTTTGGGTCCACCCCTGCCTGCCACCTTTTACAGTGCGAAATCGATTAGACAATTTCTCCACCTAGAGGATAATGTATGCAACTACTACTTCTGTGTCTTCTGTTCTATTTATGTTGCTGATTCAGACAGATGGAGTTGGTTCAGCAACTGTTTCTTTAAAATCAAGATGGACATGCGTTTACAGCATGTTGTGCTGTAGCCTGGCTTTAGTTAGACTAGCCTACTTTAATGTAGGCCTGGCCTATTGTAGTTGTTTTTCGAAACTATTTAAGGAATAAGTTGTGGGTCACTCACACATTCACAGAATGTCTATTTAGTAGCCGATGCAACCTATTTAACATGCATTCATCATCAAGCCTAGTCAACCACCATGGGCATGGTCATGGTGTAGATCTCTTCCTAGGGCCCTGGCAAAGCCCATAGACAGTAAAAGATAGGCAAAGCCAGGCCCAACAGCTCTGGCTCTGTGAATCAATCGTCACACTCGCGATATCTTGGTAACCATGGGTAACAACAACCTCACAACCGCCTTCCGCGTAGTGCGGTAAAGTTGTTTTCATTTTGGATATTCAACAGACATTCGACTGAGTTGATACAAACGTTGCTTGTTAATCGTGTGTCAAAGACATCTAAGATTCTAGGCTAATAAATCACACAATGCAACCCCATTTAAAGAGGTATTCAGCCTATTTGGTGAACAGATGACCTAATTTGGCGTTTTGAACCAGCAATATTTCACTTGTAATAACACGGTAACGCAAAACCGTAGAAGCACACCACAGACGTTAAAAAGAAGCTATTGCACTGGACTACCTTTCACAGCAGTTGCTTTTTCAAAATAAAAGTCCTACTTCTCTTTAGAACAATTGGCACAATTTTCCCATGCCAATATTGCAGGCTGCGGAGCTCTTGTGGCCACATAACTCACACCATTCTAACCCTCTTAAGGAGATCTTCATATCACAGTCAACATTTGTTACAAATAATGCTTAATTTGGTGTTTGGAGGCCTCTTGTAATATTCCACTTGTATTAACACGCTAACGCAAGACAGTAGAGGCACACGGCAAACGTTATAAACATCCTATTGCTGTGGACTGTCTTTCACAGCAATTGTTTTTTTCAAAATAAAAGTCCTTCTTCTCTACAGACCAATTGGCACAATTTTCCCATGCCAATATTTCAGGTTGCGGAGCACTTGTGGCCAAATAACTCACACCATTCTAACCCTGTTATGGAGATCTTCATATCACAGTCGCCATTTGTTAAAAAATATGCTTCATTTGGTGTTTGGAGGCCACTTGTAATATTCCACTTGTAATAACACGTTAACGCAAAACAGTAGAGGCAAACGGCAAACGCTATAAACATCCTATTGCTGTGGACTTTCTTTCACAGCAGTTGGTTTTTCAAAAATAATAGTCCTACTTCTCTATTCAACAATTCACACAATATTACCATGCCAATATTTCAGGCTGCGGAACACTTGTGGCCAAATGACTCACACCATTTTAACCCTCCTGTGGAGATCTTCATATCACAATCAGCATTTGCTACAAATAACGTTTCATTTGGTGTTTGGAGACCACTTGTAATATTTGACTGGTAATAACACGCTAACACAAAACAGTAGAAGTATACCACAAACGTTATAAAGAAGTTATTGCACTGGACTAGCTTTCACAGCTGTTGGTGTATCAAAATAAAAGTCCTACTTCTCTATAGACCAATTGGCACAATATTCCCATGCCAATATGTCAGGCTGTGTC
Source organism: Sardina pilchardus (assembly GCF_963854185.1). Classification (NCBI taxonomy): domain Eukaryota; kingdom Metazoa; phylum Chordata; class Actinopteri; order Clupeiformes; family Clupeidae; genus Sardina; species Sardina pilchardus. The sequence continues at coordinate 9,789,851 of NC_085011.1, forward strand.
AGACTTGTGGCCAAATAAATCACACCATATTAACCCCCTCTTTGTGCTCTTCGTACCACAGCCCTTACTTTTTGGAAATAACACTTAATTTGGTGTTTGGAGGCCACTTGTAATATTTGACCGGTAATAACACGCTAACGCAAAACAGAAGAAGCATACCACAAATGTTATAAAGAAGCTATTGCACTGGACTACCTTTCACATCAGTTGGTTTTTCAAAAAAAAGTCCTACTTCTCTATAGGCCAATTGGCCATGCCAATATGTCAGGCTGTGTCGGACTTGTGGCCAAATAAATCACACCATATTAACCCTCTCTTGGAGCTATTTGTATCACAGTCAACATTTCTTACAAATAACGCTTTATTTGGTGTTTGGAGACCACTTATAATATTTGAATGGTAATAACAGGCTTACGCAAAATGATAGAAGCACACCACAAAGGTTATAAACATGCTATTGCTGTGGACTATCTTTCACAGCAGTTGTTTTTTCAAAATAATAGTCCAAAATAATAGTGGTCATTTGTAACAAATGTTGATTGTGATACGAAGAGCTCAAAGAGAGGGTTAATATGGTGTGATTTATTTGCCCACAAGTCCGACACAGCCTGACATATTGCATGGCCAATTGGCCTATGGATCAGGGTTTTTTTCTTTTTAAAAAAACAACTGCTGTGAAAGGTAGTCCAGTGCAATAGCTTCTTTATAACATTTGTGGCATGCTTCTACTGTTTTGCGTTAGCGTGTTATTACCAGTCAAATATTACAAGTTGTCTCCAAACACCAAATGAAGCGTTATTTGTAACAAATGTTGCCTGTGATACGAAGAGCTCCATAAGAGGGTTAATATGGTGTGATTTATTTGGCCACAAGTCCGACACAGCCTGACATATTGGCATTGGAATATTGTGTGAATTGTTGAATAAAGAAGTAGGACTACTATTTTGAAAAAACAACTGCTGTGAAAGATAGTCCACAGCAATAGGATGCTTATAACATTTGCGGTGTGCTTCTATCGTTTTGCGTAAGTGTGTTATTACCAGTCAAATATTACAAGTGGCCTCCAAACACCAAATTAAGTGTTATTTGTAAGAAATGCTGACTGTGATACGAAGAGATCCAAGAGAGGGTTAATATGGTGTGATTTATTTGGTCACAAGTCCGACACAGCCTGAAATATTGGCATGGGAATATATTGTCAATTGGTCTATAGAGAAGTAGGACTTTTATTTAAAAAAAACAACTGCTGTGAAAGATAGTCCACAGCAATAGGATGTTTATAACGTTTGCCGTGTGCCTCTACTGTTTCGCGTTAGCGTGTTATTACAAGTGGAATATTACAAGAGGCCTCCAAACACCAAATGAAGCATTATTTCTAACAAATGTCGACTGTGATATGAAGATCTCCATAAGAGGGTTAGAATGGTGTGAGTCATTTGGCCACAAGTGCTCCGCAGTCTGAAATATTGGCATAGGAAAATGGTGCCAATTGTTGAATAGAGAAGTAGGACTATTATTTTGAAAAAGCAACTGCTGTGAAAGGTAGTCCAGTGCAATAGCTTCTTTTTAACGTCTGTGGTGTGCTTCTACGGTTTTGCGTTAGCATGTTATTACAAGTGGAATATTACAAGAGGCCTCCAAACACCAAATTAAGCATTATTTGTAACAAATGTTGACTGTGATATGAAGATCTCCTTAAGAGGGTTAGAATGGTGTGAGTTATGTGGCCACAAGAGCTCCGCAGCCTGCAATATTGGCATGGGAAAATTGTGCCAATTGTTCTAAAGAGAAGTAGGACTTTTATTTTGAAAAAGCAACTGCTGTGAAAGGTAGTCCAGTGCAATAGCTTCTTTTTAACGTCTGTGGTGTGCTTCTACGGTTTTGCGTTACCGTGTTATTACAAGTGAAATATTGCTGGTTCAAAACACCAAATTAGGTAATCTTTTCACCAAATAGGCTGAATACCTCTGTAAATGGGGTTGCATTGTGTGATTTATTAGCCTAGAATCTTAGATGTCTTTGACACACGATTGTTTGTATCAACTCAGTCGAATGTCTGTTGAATATCCAAAATGAAAACAACTTTACCGCACTCTTCCGCGTGGGGTATGAGTAGAAATAGGTAGGAGGAGGTTGTGTGTTAATTAGTTCCAACATTAGTCCATGTCATAACCATAACCTAGTCTGTCGTAGCAAGAAACCGTTCTGTCTTTGCACTGATTAATGGATATGAATGGTTGTGGGGAAACGTGACATCTGGTATAATGTTTGCAGACGTGGAAGTTGTTTTGCGGAATTAGTTATCTCAAGGCTAACTGACTGACTGAGGCCTGCCATCTCTACCGTAGGCGAACTAGCTAGCCACTTTACAATGTTACACATTATGTTGTATCGTTGGATATCTGAAACACTCAGCTGAAGTTAAATTATTATGTATAATGTCGCAGCCAGGTTACATTTGACTAAGGGCATCCCGTGTTATCGATATTAACTTGTAAAGTGGAGTGTAAGTGAAGTGTAATGCACAGGGCATGCCATTTGTAGCCTAATAGATTTATAGAAGATTTGGAGGCATGGATGGCAGAAAGGGCACTGAAGATTGTACCATTAGGGAAATATTTTCTTTTGTCTGTGATAAACGTTTGACTTATGCGCAGCTTGATTGCTGTTCCTCGCATAGTGCTCTTCCATGGCAGGGTAAAAACTTGATGATACACAGCATTACAGATCCTTCCCAGGTAGGCTACACCTGTTCTTTCTGGAAGTCATCAGATTACTTTGACCTTTTAATGTTTTATCCGCCTCAGCTTTCTCTCCTCTGGGTACCGACAGAAACCTTTGCATCTTACTGGTCATCATGGCAATGTATCCGCTATTTCGTTTGGGAAGAACAGAGACCCCCTTATGCTTTGCTCTGCCTCCGAAGATTATGTGATAGCCTGGGATATTGAACGTTGCTACAGAAAAGCAAGAGATGGTAATTAGCATCACACTGATACATTATCCACTGCTTACCTCTATAGCCTTCATTTACAGCGTAAAATAGATCAGTCCTATGTGGCTAATGCCACATTTTATCAAGATAAATTATAAAGAGAAGAGATCCTCAAGGATACGAACAGGCCTACCAATCTAACAGTAAAATCCCAACAGTGCCTTAATGTTGCCCTCTAGTGATACAATTTCAGAACACCTTATGACAATATATTCACCTTCCACTGCAGCATGGAAATGGACAGACTATTAGATTACATTAATTTGTTTGGGTAATTTTATAAGATTTTTTGTTCCAGGTGCAATTGTCTCAGGTACAGTTATTGGAACACTTCTTGGTAAAGTAGTGCATCTTTCCTTCTGCCCTCTGGACAAGAAGGTATCGGCTTGCGCAGGCTCCAAAATTTATATTCTGAATTCCAAGGTAGGATATATATAATCCACTCATCCCATTGAATAAATCCTACTTCCACCAAAAAAAGTATGTTCAGGATAAAGACAGTAATATGTTGCTTTACCTACATCTCACCCACATAGAAGGAAGAAGTTTTTGCTGTGTTGAAGGGCCACCTAGGGCCTGTGACGGCGTCAGTATTTTCCCCATGGGACGCAAACATTCTTGTGTCCACTTCAGAAGACAGAACATTTAAGGTTTGTTAGGGCTTGTGTATCACATCATTTCTTAACTCTGTTAGTCTTACTTCTGATTGTAGTCTTTGAATTATAGTCATACATCCTTATCATTATCCCTGGACTTTCTATCTTTCCAGGTCTGGGGTTTGGCAAAGGAGGAGATACTCTATCAATCTGCTGTACTCTCAGGTATGTGGTCAGTTTAAACCAGCTTCAAAACTTCAGGATATTGCTGTATGTTTTGTATTTTTGCATGTGTGGAGACATTAGCATGGCTTCAGTATTGTGACATTTTCTAGAATATATACACGGTTGTTTATTTTTGCAGGCTGCCCACTGCTCAGTGTTTATGTCACTGAGGACAGTAAGCAACTGGTCACTGGATCTTCTGATGGACAGGTGTGAAAAATACACACAGACACACACACACACAACTGAATGAATACACACTCACCCATGTGGACACACACTGCCATTGTGAGTCTGTAATTTTTAACACATGGGTTTTGTGTGTCTGTCAAGGTTTGGCATCACACTGTCCTGGATGATTACAAATGTCGCTTGGTAACGAAACTGGATTTGCACAACATAGAACACAAACAGAAGAGGATTCAGGAGAGCCAAGCACAACAGACAGCAGGGATATCAGGTTTTGGATGGATGCAGTTATCTACCACTTCTGTCATATTTACAGGCCTTTGCCATAAAAATATATTATGGAACATTATGTTTTATGAAACTTAATCCAATTGAGGTTTGACTCTTCTCTACATTATCTTGGGAAGCAATATATCTGGTCTAAGAGAATACACAGTTATTGTGGGTTTTTTTGTGTTTTTTCCAGCAAATTCTACAGGGGATGGTGTGATAGTTGAAACAGTAAAGCCAGTTTTGGGAATCTTCACATTTAAGCCTTATTCAAGACACTCAGAGGAGAGGTATAAGATCCAGAACAATGTCTCCTCCATTTTGATGGATCCATGGGTGTGGGAGGTGACAGGGATGGAGTCTGAACGGGAAGTTATAGGGCACCGAGAGTGAATATTGTGTTTAATAAAACTCAGCTGTATTAGGCAATTTAATGGATCCATCTCAAGTCTCTTCCAGTTAAGTAGCTGTTTATCTATCCATGTGGTCAAAGTACCCCCCCTCCTTTCTCTCTCCTTGTGCTGTCTTTTTTTCCATAGGATGTGAGCGTTCCAGGGAAATTTAGTGTAAGAAATGACAATGTGTAATGTAACTATTCATTCACGGACACACATGTCGTGCTGTCACAAAGGTTTGGAAATTGCTCCAAATGCAGCACATACATGTCACAGACACTAATGAGGTAGGGATGTTTCCATTGCAATTGCAGGAAACCTTGTATTAAAGGGCAGTTAAAGCAGGAGTAACAGTCCCAAGCTGTCAAAACAGCAGCTGTTGCCATGGTTTACAAGGACACGGGCCTTTTCTACCCTGTGTGAGCTTTTGGACCGGAGGCTAACGGCCTGGAGTTCATTTCTGAAGTGCAAATGGACCACTATGGTTAATAGCCCTAACGTTTACATGAGCTGACCTAAGGAGATATGGTTGTGATTAAGATGCTGGTGAATAATTGATAAATCAAAGGCAGAGAGATTCAGGTATGGCTGTGAACACGGTTCCCATTTCTTGGTATTAAAGATGACAAGAAAGGGCAAATGCAGACAGTAGGGTGGTCAAGTGGTCACATTCCCCACTGGTAAAATAATGGGGATTACAGCCTCCCCTCTTTGATCTAGCCAGGGCCCATGGAGTAGAAACAGCCCTATACATTCTGTCTGTTCTCCCTCTCTGCCTCTGATACCCACTTATGTAAGGGTGACAGTATCTGGGCTTTTTGTTTCAGTTACAGCGAGAGTAATTTATTGAGCATGGAATCTTTGAGGGGTGCCCACTGCTCTGTGGCCTGTCTGCAGGGTATATCTTCGCTGTCTAGCTGAGCCAGCGGTTTTTGGGACTCAAGGCCGTGAATCACTGTGGATTAGCCAGACCCCATCGCTTCTGCCACACTGCTTTTGTTTAGACGGCAGCACGAGATGAGTCCACCGGCCAGCTTTCCAGAACGTGATTTACAGTGGACCTATGCAGCCTTCACGCTGAGGCTGATCCAAGGCTGGATGAAGTTCCAAAACTTCAGTGGGCCCATGAGTGCTTCCAGCTAACCGTCATAGTAGCCCCCCCACCCCCCTTTCCCATGATGTTATCGTATCTCCTTTTTCCATCAGTGTCTCTTTGACAACAGATCCGTTGGTGCTACTGATCTCAGTGATTCTGTCTCCTACAGAGACAGTAGCTGTTTGTGGATAGGCAGCTCTGATGGCTTGTACCTAGTGAACTTGGCTTCTTCAGAGCTCCTCATGGCCTTCCATTTTAAAGGTATCCCATGGAAAGTGTGTGTGTGTGTATGTGTGCGTGTCTGTGAGAGAGAAAGACAGAGAGAGAGAGTGAGAGTGTGTGTGAAACAAGCAACTAAAATATTCACCATAATATTCACCATATAAGGGGACATCTCTTGGTGTGATTAAAAAAATGTCTTATCAATCTTGGCTTTTTTCTTTAAGATTATCTTGACCTTGGCATCACTTTGGCTGGATCCTTGGCTGTCACCCAGACAGACTGTAATGTAAGTAATCTCCTTCAAGGGTGTATCCTTCTTGAACTGGAGTGGTATCCCGTGCTGAAATGTATGACATTAATTGCCTGCTTTTCCTGCTTTCATGTTTACTGTCTGACCTTCTCTCTCTGCTAAGACCTATTACTGTACATTTTCCAGCAGTCGGACTCTCTATGTTACCCCTTTCTCGTGCTGTCAGAGCTTTTTTATTGCTGAAACTCGACTCTGTACGAAAGTCATGTGAATCAAATGTGTATGTGAAATTGTACATATTTGTTATTGTTCCATGCAGTTAATCCTGATAACTGTCCTGGAGTTCACATCTATAGAACCTATGGTATTTTTATAGCGCTGCAATTAGTAGTTTATGGTTTCGTGCTGCCACGATTATTTGAGACGTAAAGGATTTACTAGATCTGGCTGCGGTTTCCTTCCTGCAAGAAAAATAGGTTGTCCTACTCCCTCTGAGAGGCCATAGAGTAGTGCAGCATCTGATGAACGCTCCCTCGCCCCTTAAACACACACACACACACACACACACACTCATCCAGTCTGTGTCACTGTTTTTCCCCCTCTTCCTCCTGTAGATACACTGTGTGGTGACTTCTCTGTTTGAGCCACGGATGGCACTGTGGCACATCAGGCTTCCAGGGCAGCTGGATGGTCTCTGCTCCCAGCTTGAGAAGGCCTTCCTTGGGCAGGAGCTTTCAGTGGTGCCCAGGTGATGTTCACTGATTGCTCTCTCTCTCTATCACATGCTTTGTTTCTTGTTTCTAGGAATGAATATGTTATGCATTCGCTGTTATACAAGTTTAAGGCTAATGTACCAAGGACCCCTTATGCAAAGCCTTGTATAGAGTGCATACTAAAATCATGTACAGTACTGTGTAAATGTAGAGCTGTGTTGCTAAACACACACACACGCACACACACACACACACACACACACACACACACACACACACACACACACACACACGCACACGCACAAGTGTTAATAGTACATCCTGATCCATGAGAAATGTAGCACACATGCACAAGCACTATGCTCCACACTCCCTCCCCCTTCACTCATTTTCAAATGCTAATGAATATCATCAGGCCTTACTGTCAAGAGGCCCAGTGTGGTAGGGAATGGGCAAATGTGTGATTCCTCACAGACTTACACTGTGAGGCCAGACCTCACTCAGCACAGCATAGTTCTGAAGTGATGATCCACCAGTCATCATCATGGAATAAAAAAAGTCTTTAAATGCATGTTACAACATTTTTTGCCATTGGCCATATCCTCTAAAAAGATGATAGACGCAGTATTGCATAGCATTGTATTTGAACATGCTTCCATGTCCATTTATTTAACAGCATACACCATGATGTGTTGCTATGCCCAATCAGGCCCATGTGTCAACCGTGTGAATACTTGTAGAGTAATAGTTTTCACATGTGGGCTTACAGACGCATCAACAAACTCGTAATATTAGTAGCACTGCACAGTATCTCCAGCTGACTGCAACCATAAATGTGCATACGCCAGACGTGAAGCTGGAACGGAGGAGCGCACATTCTCACTTTCTCTTCACTCTTGACACTGCTGAGCGTGAGCATGGCGTACACAACGTTTGCACATTTAGGCCTCAGATGAAGTTTGTGAATGAGGGAAATGAATGGAAATGCAAACAGGATGTTCAAGTGTGTCAGAAATGCTGTGCAACACGTTCCGTCAGGCACCAAAAACCACGTCAGGCCCAGGCACTGTTTCCCCCCCTCCTCTGAGACCTCATGATGGGTCAATTATGCTAAGTGCCTAACTTCTTTGGGCACAGTTTATTTGTGGTAATTGGGGATGTTGACTGTACTCATTAGACCAGACACAATGAAAGTCCTTTTCTGCCACACTCTTTCACCAAGGCTCCTTTGGCACAGAGAGCACGGGGGCGTGTGAGGGTGCTTTATGGCTTTGCCTGGCATGGGGCAAAACGTTTGGTGTCCACAGCCCCCCTAGCGCGCTGCGCTGTTTTCATTGTTTCAACAGAAGCTGGCATCAGGCCGATGGCTTTTTTGGGAGTTTTTTTTTTTTTTTTTTTTTGTATGACTCAGCCGCATCGCAGTGCTGAAAGAGTGGATGTCACGCAGCTGGAGACACACGGAGCTTGGAAAATGCAGAGCTCGGTTGTTTCCAGTAATGGAACTTTTCTTCACCCCCCTCCCACCACCCTTTTCCCTTTCAGCTCCCCACCGATGCCCACTTCCCCTCTGAACGCTGAGCTTACAAGAAGAGACCCCAACCCCCCCAAGAAAGCAGGTATGTGTCGCCAACACCACATTTTTAAAGTAGTGAAAGCCTCAATGAAGTCCCCCCCTACCCAGCGCACGTACACCAAAAAAACTCTTTTAAAAGTCACTTTGTTGGAAAGTATTACCACGCTAGTGGTCATGTTTGGATGGAAGTCTTTTCCACTCATGTATTATCCGAGATTTATACTTTGTTGATGTCTGTCATCGCCAGATTTTCTTAGGACCTATTAATACACTCCCTGCTATTATGCCATAAATGCATTGAACGGTCCGCATACAGCAACACACATCCTCGTGACAAGCCCCTGTTGTCCACCCTCCGGTTATTTTTCATCCTTACTTAGTGTTAGAGTGTTTTGTTCTTTTTCTTGCTTGTTGTGGATGCTTTGCAGCTTTTTAAGGTGTGAGACAGCCAGTGTGTGTGTGTGTGTGTGTGTGTGTGTGTGTGTGTGTGTGTGTGTGTGTGTGTGTGTGTGTGTGTGTGTGTGTGTGTGTGTGTGTGTGTGATGGTGGGTCTCATTAGCTTTTGGCAGCTCCAGAGCCAGCTCTGCTGGAGACAGTAGCTCAGACAGTGGTTTATGCCTGGTGATTACGCACAGAGCTGAGAAATGTGCTGTTTGGAGATCAGGAGCAGAGGAGGTGGAGAGGAGATTTGGACCTGCTGTGTGTGTGTGTGTGTGTGTGTGTGTGTGTGTGTGTGTGTGTGTGTGTGTGTGGTGGGGTGGTGGTGGGGTTTCGGAGCTGGTGCGTGACTTTAACGCAAGACCAGAAAACCTCAAATATTTACACCCCCAACCTCCCTGTCTCCCCTGTCTGCCTCCATGTCTCTTCTACTTGTGCTGCAATCTAGGCTGTTTGCTTATTTGTAGAACATGCTAGTTTATAAATTAGTGCTTGTCTAAGGCCTTTACCTGCTTTCTCAGATTGTCTGTTTTCTATGAAAGCTTTATGCCAATATGAACAGCAACCACATATGTATTTCTTGTACACAAAAGTTTTATAAAGCAGTTGTTTATTCAGTTATAAAGAAAAATACACATCCCTGTAATTTATAACTGAAGCCATCAGTGCAGCCATTTTAGTGTCAACCATTCTCCCCTGTTATTGTGTGCATACCAAATAAGCGATTATGATTGTTCCTGGGTTTTTGGTGAAATCGTCTCCAATGTGAGAAATCTAGACGGACCTGCAGAATAAATCCAAATATGCCAACAGATTTTTCTGGGTTCATCAAGGCTAGAATGATTTTTAGAGGGGACTTTCAAGTATGTTCAACAACCCAAGGATGTTAAGGAGTTAAAATGCCAGCCAATGCGTGCATTCTGCTTTTGATATTGTGTCCTACTGATTTAGGAATGTTCCATGCTTTCTCCCTGGAGAACATAGCTCATGGCCTTCATAGCAAATGTTATCCAGGCATGCAACAAACCACAGAAATACAATTCAAGTTTACTGCACAAAAATGTAAAACGATATTTCAAAGGATAAGCGGAGACATAGATTCAACGGGCTCTTATCCCTGACATGCATATTGTAAGTCAAACTGTTTCCCCCTTTTTTTTGTGCCTGACAAAGTAGGCGTCTCAAGCCGCAAGAAGTTGTGCTCTGTTCAATCGTTTCAATCATTTCTTTCAAAGGCATTGCTATTTGTTTCCTCTGATGATTTTCCGACTCGTCTTCCAATAGTAACCATGAAACGGTCTTGTTGTTGTGGAAACTGGTTTGATTCTGTGAAATCCAGTGAAGGTGGCATGCAGATGCCGCCCCTCTTCTTCTTCTCTCTCCTCCGCCCGTCTCCTCCCGTTCTTCTCTCTCCTCCCACCCCGCTCCATCCGTTTGCACTCAGTCCGTACCAGCGGAGATGGCGGCGAGGTCGCCAGCGAATGCATATTCATTTCCTCTCGTCAGGGAAAGCTGTCCGACTGCTTCACCGATCAACCCACCGGCACCGGCTCCCTTCCTCCCCCCCACCCCTTCACCCACCACAGGCCACAGCCCTCGGCGCTTGGCATGGCCAGGTCTCCAGCTGTGTCCCACTTTTTCCCCCAGGTCAATTCCAGGCACCACGGCAAGGGAATAAATAAATATATAAATAAAAACGCACACAGGAAGAGAGTGCCCTGATGGCTCAGACAGCATCCCAGTACCCTTGGCCCTGCTACTGTTACGCATTCCCTGCGGCTCCGGCTGAATTGGCTAATTATTCTTGGGAGGCGACCAGGCCCATCCTGAGTTGGACCCATTCTGTGCCGCATACCTGCTGTTGTCAAGGGCTCAGTTTCAACCCCTCGGGTTGAGCAGAGAGTCTGAGGTTTAAATCAGGCCATGCTGAAAGTTGATTACTGCTTTTAAAAGGAAGGGAGTAAATCCCAACTATATATTTGTGTTTTTATTAGAAATACTCAGTTTGTCCATGAATATGGTAGTTGATGTTTTGTTTAGAATGTGCTATTGTGTAGCTAATTGTTGATTATTAATGAGGTTATCCATGTGGTCATTGGTAGTGAGTGACATGTGACACAAGTCTCATTTTGTTTTCATTCCAGCTTACCAAATCTTTAGCATGTGTCCTGCTATGACCAACAAGCGTGTTTTTAAAATAATAAAATAATGACCTGGAAAAAGTGATTTCATTTTAGCAGGTTTACACCTTGATGCAGGAAGCAGTCAATCAGTCATTGTCCTTCCCAGTCTAAGGCCGAACACTTGATGAATGGCACACATTGTACTGAACACAGCATAGCGAATTACATTGACATTTTCTTTCTACTTCCTATTAGTGCTTTAATGACATGGCAACCCAATGATTTTTCTTTTTTAAAAATCTCTCTCTCTCTCTCTCTCTCTCTCTCTCTCTCTCTCTCTCTCTCTCTCTCTCTCTCTCTCTCTCTCTCTCTATCCTCCCTAGGCCCTGGCAAGCTAGGTGGTGTGAAGGACCAATCAGTTGTGTTTCACTCACAGGTGAAATCATCTGGATATGCAGTATGCTCTCAGTAAGTAACATCATTTATCAAACTCAATACTTCAGTCCAAGAGCATGTGGTTACGGGAAAAGGGATCGAGGGGTCAGAAATCTGTCTCACTTGATCAAGATGTTACTTTGATTTATTACATTTTAAGTCTTCTCTTGATCAAAGGAACATGAGTTTTGCCTCTACATAATAACAAGCGCTCTAATGAAAACAAAATATCTTAAAGTGACATCTTTTGTATGTAAGTATAATATGTTCCACATTGTAGTGGTAGCATCGGAACAAATTTGATCTGTTCATGACACGTAAACGGAACATGGAGATTATTGGTCATTGACGTTGAGGTCACTCCACGTGTTTGTAGAGAGTTCTTTCCTCAGATTCTACAGGTTTTTTTTCATATTCTTTGTGCTCTGAAACATATGTAGAAATACACATAAATCCCGTAAATCCCGTAGGTCCCGATGAATCACAGTACAACTGAGACATACATAATATTCTTCATATATTCATATCAAATGATATTGATGGTTGTTTATGCATGTCACTTGAGATGGCAGTTCAATGCCACAACCCATGCCTATGTATATAGCATGTCTAAGAATGATCATCACTCAGCTGTGTTGTAACAGTAACCGTGAGCAAGATCGAAGTCAATGTTTTGGTTTACAGGAGAAAAATGTTCACACCCAAAACCAACATTCAGAAGAAAACCCCGAGGCCTACTAAGACGACCAAAAAGATGTGAGCACTCGTGACCGTAAAACACAAAAAGAATCTCTGCTATAAATCATGACAGTAAATATTGTTGTAGCCTTAGAAACATGTCTGCTTTCTCTCTGCTTTTGCGAACGTTCCCACATCAGCAATGGTCTTCTCCGTGAGTACCCATCAGGCCCGGCTGCTCCCTCAACTCTGCACACGCTCCTGAGCGCCTCGCCAACACACACACCAGTCTTTTGTCTACAATACTCAGGTAAGTCTGACCCACATACACAGAGAGAGAGAGAGAGCGCGAGAGAGAGAGAGAGAGTTAGAGACACACACACACACACACACACACACACACACACACACACACACACACACACACACACACACACACACACACACACACAAACACACACACACACACACTGAATTGACCGCACGTGACTAACCACTTACAGCCTTGCGTCTCCATTTAGGTCAGACAAATAAAAGAAATGGTTTGCAACCTTAGGAAAAACTAAATGGGTTCCCTGCCACTCCAGGCTTGGCAACCCCCTGTCTTATCCCACTTAAAGCCCAAACCAGCATCGCAGATGTTAGGAGCCCAGTTCCAGGGTTATAAAATGGCACTGGGAGTTTTATAGAGGCATGTTTGCAGACTTTAACCCCAGAAATATCGGGTGTTTCTTTCTCATGTTATTATTCACGCTTCAGGTGTATTATTAGTATTTGACCCAAGAGTGATGAAGTTGCTGAACCTGATGATGATCACTTTTATTCACCTTCTCTCTCTCTCTCTCCCTCTCTCGCTCCCCCCCCTCTCTCTCTCTCTCTCTCTCTCTCTCTCCCTCTCTCGCTTTCCTCCCCCCCCCCCCCCCCCTCTCTCTCTCTCTCTCTCTCTCTCTCTCTCTCTCTCTCTCTCTCTCGTTCTCTCTCTTTCCTCTCTCAGGAGATGGAAAGCAGGTCCTGTGTGGTCTTGGAGACACATCAGTGTTATTGTACAAGTCTTCCCTCTCAGGCAGCCCATCTGTCTACACAGGTATAGTGTGGGCTCTCTTGGCCTTGTGTTTATTTTGCTGCTGCACTGTATGTTTTACTCCTGGGCCACATGCCCCCCCAACACCCCCCCCCCCCCACCACCACCACCACCAGTCTCTCCTTCTCCGCTCTGTTTCTTGCATTCGCCCCTATGGGATTTCTTGAGGAAGTGGGGGGCCAGGTGGCACAGGCCCCCTCTTGGTACGAGACACCAGCGCACATGTCAATGAATGTCAATCAGTATGCATCCGTGGAGAGTTCGGGCCCTGATGAGAATCCAAGTGGTTGCAGTGGAATGTCCGTTTGTTTGTGTGCTCCCCCTCCGTGGCCCACTGAACCAAATGTGCACTAATTCAGACAGAGCAAGGTCAAACGCATATTTCATATTTGTGTGTGTGTGTGTGTGTGTGTGTGTGTGTGTGTGTGTGTGTGTGTGTGTGTGTGTGTGTGTGTGCACTAATTCAGACAGAGCATATTTCATATTTGCCTTTTTACAACCGTGAATGATGGCTTTTACTACTTGGATTGATGGTCTGGTGATAAAAAGTGAGATCATTAAATATCAGAATTCAGTTATGTTTTTTTTTCTTTTCGTGATGCTGCTTTTATGCCCTTGCCTGAGAGTGATACTTTACCTTGAAAATGTAAACCTTCTAAACAGCAGTAGTCTCCTAAATTGACGGGAGTATAAAATTGGTTTGACAGCTTTTTTTTGAGTGAAAACCGTTTCTCTTTATACTTTAGTGTGTGTTTGTGTGTATGTGTGTGTGTGTGTGTGTGTATGTTTCATCTTTTTATTGTAAATCATTCACTCATAATGAGCATTCAGAGTCATTTATGGTGACAGGAAGTGGAAACAAATTGCCAGACTGCCAGAACTGTATCACGAAAACAATAACAACTCCTGGGCATGTCTGTTCTGCTTTTGCTGCATGTTGATTTTGTTTGCTTGTTTTGTTTCCACTGGTGTTGGACAAAAGAGCTTTGTGGAAATGCATATCCATACTCGAATCATTCATATTTATGAATAACGCTGCTGATATCTGATCATTGCGGTTCTTTGGGCTCACTCAGGTGATCTTAGGGAGCTGAGAAGTTGCAAATGCAGCTGAATAAAGAACTGCTGTTCCAGCTGGCGTGCACTACTCAACGTATGTTATTAGATATTGCCAGCTTTGTAGGAGACGGTGCAAGTAGCCGAGGACAGCCAAGGAGAGGGAACCAGAGAAGATGAGAGGGAATGGCTTTATTTTAGCATACACCAGGGCTATGAGTGTATATATATGTTGAAATACGGCTCTTGTGCCAGTGGCATCGGTTGTGGTTTTTACTGCAGATGTGCGAACACACAATCACAGGCATGGTGCTGTTGTTGGCTTAATCCCGCTGTCACGAGTCATGTCTGCGCCGCGACCGAACAATTGCACTTCTCTTCTACGGCAGCAGCACCCTGTCCGTCGCTCTCTCCCTCAGCCAGGCCCGGTCTCAGTTTCAAAAGCTGGCCGGACGCGCGTGGCTCGCCGTTGCTCCTGTGTTAGTCATCGAGGTATCGAGAGAGAGAGAGAGAGAGAGAGAGAGAGAGAGAGAGAGAGAGAGAGAGAGATGGGGGAGGACAGAAGACGCAGCAGCTGCACGTTTTGGATTTACAGCAGAGGTTCTCCTCCACTGCCGGAGTTCTCCTCCTGCACATTCCTGCACAGATCAAATCTCCAACGCTGCACAACATTCAGTTGTAGTGAGCCACTCACCCCACATGGCCCGGGGGGGAGGGAGGGTGGCGTTGGGATAAGGATAGGGATATGGATGGGGGGAGAGGGAGAAAGAACACTGGAGGGACAGAGTCTTTGCTTTTTCCCCTTGATCTGTCCAGGCCATAATGACTAAGAGCGTTCTTCTGGATAGGGAAAACGCTCTGATTTAAAGAGCTGCCTGGAAGAATTCTACCACAGAAACCTGTCTTGCTCCCTGATCTGAAGGCAGACCTAGACGGCACAGTGTGTTCCGGATTGTTACCGGGAACCCTGCGCTGACAAGATCCTTCGGGAAAAACAACGTAGGTCAAGGATGTTTTAGGGACATGTTTGGTCTGCACACTTCCTATTGCTCTTCTTGGTTACGGAGGACCGATTTGACTATGCGCTGCTCCACTAGGGGGCAGCAGAGGTGAGAAGACTGCTCGTCTGGCAGCTTGTACGGGGTCAAGGCCCGCATCTCCTGTTGACTTCCTGTGACTGCGGCCTTGCAGACTGTGACATTTATTCTGACTAGTTTATCCTATGGCTTGAGGATTTGATGATATTTAGAAAACACGTTAATTGACTTTGGCCAAGCAGAAAGAAATCTAATGTCATTCACTTCAAGGGATGAAATGAGAGTATGAATATGGTCGTCTTTAATACCTCTACCTCACGTGTTTGCTCTCTTCGGATGTGTTTGCCTTCCGCAGGTCACAACAAGGCAGTGAGCAGCGTTTGCTGGAGTCACAGCTGTGGATGGTTCCTGAGTGCATCAGAGGACCGGAGCGTTCGCATATGGGCCGCTGGAAGCAAGGAGCCCACCCTTATCATGGTAACCTTCCCACAGCAGAGCTGGCCCACGTCCGGCTGCTGGCCCGTCATTGTTTCCTGTGTGACTTCATCAAAAACAAAGCCAATTTCATTCCTGTTCAATTGTATTCCTTTTTTTTTTTTAAATGGAAGTCACAAGTCACTGAAGTCCCTCATGGGAACCAAGTCCTTCAAAGTCCTTTTTTTCTTTTGTGAGTTCTGGAATCTGATGTAATATTTTTGTTTGTCTGGCAAGTCTAACCAGCGCAGATATGGAAGCTATTAATATTGCCCTATTCAGTTTTTTTTTCCCTCTCTCTCTCTCTCTCTCTCTCTCTCTCTCTCTCTCTTTCTCTCTCTCTCTCTCTCTCTCTCTCTCTCTCTCTCTCTCTCCCTCCCGTGGCCTTTGGTGCGAGTAGAGCTTTTTTGGAAGAAGTGAGCAAAGGGCTGAGGGTCGGGGGGTCCTGGCTACACATCCTGACAGTGTCACATCGAAACATCTGCACCGGCCTCTCATCCAGGCCCAGCGCCCCTGAGCACGTGCAGAGCCGTCGCCAACCCCACCCCCACACCCCCTTTTTTCCCGAAACGTCCTCGCTGGCCTGCGCACTTTCCCAGAAGTCCCAGGGCAATTAGTTTATGCCTCCGTGTCTCAACTGCAGCCAGGGCCGGATTGTTAATTTCAGACGCTGCTCGACGGCTTTCAAGTTATCTTTACACAGGTCATTGGGATTCCAGCCATGTGACTGTTGGCCGGAGTTGATATGTTTTGATATGTGCTATATCAAAGTGATTTAAGCAGCTTGGCGGCAAGAAGAATAAAGAAACACATCTCATGACTATAAACAGGGGGAGGAGTCTGAGGGAGACGGCACATGGCTGTCTTGCTGGCCAATTTAAAGATTATGTAGGAAAGACTTAAAGATGGGTATGGAAGAGAATGTCAGAGAGATACACACATATATGTTTGCTGCGCTTCCTGGTGTGACCCAACAAGAAACCACTTCTAAACCTGTTTGTTGCTTTCCTGTTTTTGAGGACAAGTGTTGCATAGCCATATGATAATAGGTGGTTGGCCAGTGAAGCGTATTATTTGATTATCCTCTTTGTCTTCAGCATCATGAGGATTCTACCATTTTCCCCTCCCCTTCTTTCTTTCTCTCTCTTTCTAGTCCCTGTGCTGTCTGTTTCTCTGTCTCCCTCTTTCTTTTGTCTCCCTCGTAAAGAGAAACACATTACTGTTGCAAAACAGGCCACGCGCTGATGAGGGCACCACTTCTCTCCCATCCAGTCTAGAGGATTCTCTTTCATGATTCCCTTTTTCCACACGGGAAAAAAAGGGAAAAATTCCTGCAGTCTTTAGGTCCTCGGCAGACACTGCCCATGCTGGTTTGAGAGAGGAGGGGCATGCCAGCTGAATGACATTTTGGGCAGCAAACACCAAGGCAAAGCCTCATTAAATGCACATGAAGTGTTATTGAATTGTTTTCTTTAAGGGCCTTGTGTATACCTTTTCTTCTTTTTTGTTTCAAAGAGTTGTGTTATGCTCTAATTTTAGGGGTGATTACTTTTACTGTCGATGAAAGAAGGGGCAAAAAAAAAAACAGCCCCCGAGACGCGTAGGAATAAGACACAATAAGAATAAGACACAGCGTGGCTGTAAACGGGTTTCTGTCCTCTCTTACAGTACATCTTTGGCATATGTCTCCTCAGGGAAGGGACCGCTTTTCCAAACCTGTCCGAAGTGCGCAGTTTTACTACCTGGACAAGTTTCTGCTGCTGGCCTCCGGCTCCTCGGTGCACCTCTTCCTCTCTCACCTAGACGCCGCGCGTGACGACATCAAGAGGTATGTGAGCAGACCATCCGCTCTCTCTTGACACCCAGGCCCCCTCGCAGTCCTGGAATCTCATTCCCACGCACTTTTCCTGGAAGGCCGAGATGAGATTTTCAACTCACACTAGTTGTGTTTGATAAATTGTCCCAGCGCGGTTCTCTCTGTGTAAAATACCATCACAAACACATACAGTGTACATACTCGGACGTGACTTTAAACAGTCTATTTTTAGAGATACATTGGGGTATACTTTTGTAAATACAGACATATTCATTCAGATATATACATACAAAGGGCAATTTGGCACACATCCAGGACTATAGAAGGCATTGTTTAACATCTTTTTACTGGAGGCGGGTGGAGGCCTGCTACATGTCTTGGATATAAACACCCAAGTGTGTCAAACTAGATGGAGGGGAAACCCCAAAAGACAGGCATTTGTTCACTTCTCCTGTTGATGAAGTCTTAAACAAATTCAGTCTGTTCTTGGTGTGAAACGCTTAGAGGATTTTAAAAAAAGACCACCATGAAGAACTGTCTCGCTGTTGGAGACGAGTCATCTTCTGGTGTCGTCTGAAGTTAAAAATCCAAACGCCGATAAGTGGTTTTGACTCGCTATCGCCGTGCCTGAAAAAAAGAAACCCTGGCCAACGCAAAGTCAGCCAACTGCAGCAACCAAAAACAAACACGTCAACGATCTGCCCCTGCGTCAGTCAACTGCTCGACGCAGTCACGCACAAATGTACAAATAGCGGTTCTAGACAGACGGAGTGAAGGGCCGCTGAGTGGAACCGTCAGCTCTACACTCGTGTTGGCTCAGCCCTTCTAGCTGTGACGCTAATGCAATGGCAGTGGCTCTAGCCTCACAGAGGTTGTGGGTTCAGTTCCCAGGCTAGGAGAAGTCCTAGTGTCATACAGTAAGTATTCCTTTGTTGCCGTAAAGAGTCACACAGGAGAAATGTATCAGCAAAAACAACAGAAGCTAGCTGGAATTGTAGATGTAGCTTGGAATGGATACAGAAGCTTTTAGTGTAGTGCTGAAGACAGTTGCAAGAGCTCTCTCTCTTCCTCTTTCTTTTTCTCTCTCTCTCTCTCTCTCTCTCTCTCTCCATCTCTCTCTTTCTCTTACTCTTTCTCTTTCTCTGTCTCTGCTCATGGTGAAGCTGGAGTCAGTGGTCATGAGGGCTTGTGTTCAGTGCCAGCAGTGTGACTCCCAGTCTGGCCCTGGGCCTGAAGGATTCCATAATGCTTGCCACCAAAAAAGCCCTCTAAGCGCCAGGGTTTGACGCCTCAAGCCACAGCAGTTAACTCCGTCGTAACCCACACATATGGGCATCTCACTCCAGGTTTTTTTTTTTTTTCTTCTTTTTTTTTTGTATCAACAAGAATTGCTCAGAATTGCAGCTTTGTTGTTAGACTTGCCATGTGCTCCATTTCTCTGCTACTGTTATATGATGGATGTCTGTCTCCAGTCAACCCCCCACACAGGCACACACAAACACACACACACACACACACACACACACACACACACACACACACACACACACACACCGCAAGCCCTGTGCTGACATGTAACACCACCCAGACGAATGTGGTCGTGTACCATAAGCTGCTAGAGCTTGTTCAGTGTCACCCACACAAGTGCTGAAAACTGGAGGCTATTCTGTTTCCACCTTAGTTAAACACCCTCTCTGGCGGTTAACATTTGAGACCAGCCTTGGGAGAGCAATGAAAGGTAACTAACGTGTAATCCGCATTTAACTCACAGCCAAGAACCAGACATGAACATCCACTGCTAGCCATCTCTCATCATTTGCTGTCCCTGTTCATTGTCTAACTCTCTGGTTATGGAAATCTTTAAAGAGACCGTGGTGGAAATCTTAATGGTAGCTGTGATGGGTTTGAATCAGTGTGCTCAAGACTTATACTGTTTATATCTTAACGCTGCATAAATGTACAGTACTTCTATCTCCAAGTATTTTACGTATTGTGTGTCTGTTGTTTGTGCTTATACATATTGTTTAAACGTTCGGCACTTAATGTAGCGTCTGCACTTGATGTAGCCCTTGTTTGCAGAGTGCGCACTTCAATGTTGCCCTGTCTGCACTGTGTTTTGATGAAGCACCATGGTGCTGGAGCGAAGTTGTTTCGTTTCACTGTGAACTGTGTACATGGTTGAAATTACAATAAAACCTACTTGACATGTGACTAACACATGTGCTCCTTCTTTCTCTCTCTCTCTCTCTCTCTCTCCCTTCCTCCCTCCCTCCCTTCCTCTCTCTCCCTCCCTCCCTCCCTGTTTCTCTCTCTGTCTTTGAAGGTATGAGCAGAAGAGCTTCTCCAGACTGGTTAAAAGTTTCAGCTCAAAGTCAGGAACTGACATCACCGCCATGTCAGCCATCAATGACTTTTTCTCCTGTATCCTTTCAGATCATGTCACCGATTTACCCCCTGAACGCAGTGTTTCCCCAATCCAGTTCCAAGAGACCCTTAAACAACCATATTTATCTCGCCAAGCACCTGTTGAGGTATTGATTAGTTGAGACAGGTGTGTTGGAGACCCGAAATGTGTTTGCGCTGGGGGTCCCAGTGAGAGCTGGGAAAAAAGCTGCTTTATTGCAGACCTGGCCTATTCAAACTATTTATTAGATGAAGTGCCACTGAGGGAGGAGGACTGTCAAGTCAACGTGGTAAATCACCACACATAAGAAGCCAGCAGAGATCACAGCTCACTAGTGCTTGCAGTATTATGGAATTGCCTTCAGACAAAACCTTCGCAGTGCACATTATTTAAGTCTAGGCCCTAGGTAAACCCCCAGAGAGAGTCTAATGGAGGCAGGCCAGAAAGCCAAAAGAAGCTTTAGCTCAGCATATCTCCAAACTCAGTGGTGCGCCTTTTTAATGACATCCTCAGACAGCCATGCTTAATATGGATCTCACGTGTAGTCCCAAGGGCGGAACAACTGATCTCCGCCATCTTTTGAAAAAAAAGAAAAGAAAAGAAAAGAAAAAAACATCTGTATTACTGTCATTTTCAGGAATGTCTCCAGTTCACTCCCTATTAAAAGGTTTACAATACATTTATTCAGTAATAAATCCACTGAACCACAAAAGCTGTCGTGTGTTCCGCACAGTTTATACTTGTGCTTTAGGTAATGCAGCGATGTTGTGCTTGGCGACATGGACATGTCGGATGGAAAAAGATATCAAATCATTTGTAAAATTTTCCAGATTGTGTTATTATGGGTTTCTTGTTCAAGCTCCAGGGATAGTGAGTTGGATTTGCTATGAATGGCTGAAAATGTCACGACTCTGACTCAGATGCAAATATTTTCATTGTTCCTTTTTTATTCGTAGCTATTTCCTCCGCAGGCACCGTGAGGGCTGCAATCACTTTGCTGTTTTATACTTCATTGATAAAGGTTGTGTCCTCTCCTAAACTGCATTCAGACATTGTGCTGTCGTGCGGCGCCGACCGATCGATCCAAGTGTTCGATTTGAATGTGGGCAGTGTTGCCATGGAAATTCCAGAGAGCCACAGCAGAGCTGCCCATCACATCACTCAGAACAAGGTAACTCGAACTCAGGGTCTCCAATCCATGTTTGGGTAAATGAATGCCCCCGTTCAGCGAAGGAATTGCCAGCAAACACTAGATATTCTCTCACACGTCATATCTACACTGGTATCATCCAGGAATGACTCAAATGGTACCCCATGGGGACATAACTTGAAGTGAAATAGTTATGATTAGTTATAATAGTTAAAATGTTATTATACAGTTTAGTAGCCTGTTGTAATTCCTATTGTTAATAAATATTGTTTATAAATATTATTAACAAAAATATTGTCATACCTGACGTTTAGTAAAGAAAAACACAAAAAAACATGCGTATTGATATCCGTAATACCTCTAGGCCGAAAATATGGTTGTAGGAAAGCATGGAGGTGTGGAGAAAAAAAATATTCCAAAACAAGTGTGTAGATGGAAAAAAAATATTATAAAATGATTACACAGCCAACATTTTGTTCCTTTTTGTGGACCGTTCTGAATTTGTGATGTCAGATAGGGTTATGTCCAGGTCGGTGAAGATGGTTGATTAAAATTCCATAAAGCCGTAAGTCCATAAAAACCTGTGGTCCATAGTCTCCGCTGAGATCACATCCCTCTACTCGGCTCGCACCGCCCGTCACAACGTGCTCCAACTCCACAAGATGGAAAGCACATTGACTTTTGTTTTGTTTTTAGTTTTTTTTTTTTTTCAAAAAGGCGGCAGCTTTTTATTGACGATTAAAATCTGTTTGAATCAATAAAATCACAGACCTTGGGATTGCATCAAGGAAGTTGTTATTGATTACATGCTAACTCTCTTCTTGGCCAATGAATAGATGAGCATGGGAGGAAAAAAAACATTGTACGGATATTTAATTGGGAGTTGTTACATAGTTCGGGGAGGATATGTAACAGCGGGAGAATGCTGTAGGATTAAATTTCTATTTGGCGTAAACCTGCTTTACAAGTTATTTAAATGCCATATGCTCTTTATTTATTATGTTAATAATGAATGGGGTTAATTGGTGCTATTCTAACAAATACGTTTATTGATATTTATTAAGTAATAGCCTGAAAACCTGGAACTGAACTCATTGGGTATTTCTTTTGAGGTCTGTTTGTACACTTCACTGGACACTTTTACATGTAATGATTAGGAACAAATGCCACAAACAACAAATACCGTAATTATATGGTAATGCAATTGATTTTTTGAGGGATATCAAAGCATATACTTAGAATGAGACTATCCACAACAATCTTAACACTCCCTGCAAGCATGTTGACGAAAAGGAAACTATTTTGTTTGGTAGATGGAAGAAATCGGAAACTTCTGTGTGTTTTGCATGCAATTGATGGTTCTCAAGAACCACAACGGAGATATTTTAGATTGCTAAAAAAAGTTGGTATACTGAGCCCATTTCATTTCATAGCAGAACCACGGTTTTATGTGAATGCCCACCTGCTTTTGACGATTTTTATAGTGTCAGATTATTTATATGGTTTTTCTTGGGGGGGGTACTTTTTCATACAATTCTGCAATGAAGTGGCCATGAGTGAGAGCTCCATTAACTCAAACTACAGATACTTTCCATCCACTGAATCTGATTCCCCGTTATCTCTCAAGAGTATATGTTTCCAAAGTGGTTTGGCGGGACTTGTGAACAGAGGCATTTTGTGAGCCAGTATGGTTGGTGTGTGTGTGTGTGTGGGTGTGTGTTTGTGTGTTTGAGAGAGAGAGAGAGAGAGAGAGAGAGAGAGAGAGAGAGAGAGAGAGAGAGAGAGAGAGAGAGAGAGAGTAAAAAATAAAAGTGTAAAAAATAAAAAATAAAAGTTCTAGTTGCAAGTTTTATCTTAATTGCAGAAAACCTACAACAGATACTTGTATGGATATTGATAGCTGCATGTTATCTTCTCCTACTTGAGGTGGTCTGGAGAGTTGCCCATTGAACAGTGAGTTGAGCAGTGCCCATTTTGACTGAAACCTTTCAGAGAACTGATGAAAGACACAGATCACCATAAATGAAGCTTAAGCCATTCTAAGGATAATTTTAGCCCGCATTACGAAATTATGAAATCTGCAGACCAGATTGAAATGACCTGATGGTCTTGAATATCAATGCAACCCTTTTTGCCTCAGGGATGGTTGATAATAATAAAAAGAGAAGACAATTCATAGTATTTGTAGCAAATCCAGTGGGCCTTACTTTTCTCATGATTCACCAGAAACTGAAGGGAGTTTGGAAGCAGGGATGGATATGGCTCAGAATGTAAAATACTGGCATTGACACCAAATGCTTAAGTCTGGAGCCCCAGCGTTAGAGTGCCAGCTTGTGCCAGAGAAGAGGGAGGGGAACAGGGATTATGGTCAGCTAGAGACGATGAGCAGAGAGACCCTTCAGCCTCCTCTCCAACACTTGGGAGGCCTGGTGCTTTTGGAAAAAGCCAAGCACAGCATTACGTTACATAAGACGTGAAGCAGCAGCATTGTCTTCTCAGAGTGGGGTTGATGGACGGGTGATCATGACATGAGCGGCATCCATGACTCTCTCTCTCTCTCTCTCTCTCTCTCTCTGGTGTGAGGACGCTCGGCCGGCGCGGCGGCGGCAGACGCGTACATCCGCGAGAGTTTCCATGACGGCCATGACGAGCGGTCCCCTCCAGTATCATTCGTCTCGCGGACTGTCTGGATACGAATCCCATGTGCGGCCAGATTAAGACTGACATGACAAATTAGCGGCTGAGGATCTGAATCGCATCGTGTTGTTTAAGTCCCACCGCATTCCGGCACTGCCTGGGGATGTCTGGAGATGGGCGTACAGTTAACTCTCCGTAAGAGGCCCACGGCGTACAGTTAACTCTCCGTAAGAGGCCCACGCCGTACGGTTAACTCTCCGTAAGAGGCCCACGGTGTTGCTTTAGTGCTGCATCAATTGAATGCAGATTTACCGAACTTGTTGAGTCATTGTTTGACAGCTGTGAATTCGCTTTCCTTCATGTCAAGCAATTTTTGACAATCAACAAAGAGTTGGACTTGAAGTGATTTGATAGAAATGCCATGACACCATAACATACATGTAGTTATGGTGGAGCCCTGTTATAACCTCAGGCTCTAAATATTGACGAAAAGAGGCACTACATACAGTATGAGGCCTTGAGAGGAAGAAGCATGCAAGTCCATATTTTCACTTTTTTTCTTTTATTTGGACTGTGAACATAATACATATATTTTTATTTTACTTGAAGATAGACTGACTGTAACGGTGGACTTTTTCCTCCTTTCCTTTAGCTGTCCTCTTCGGTTCATATATGTTTTCCCAGCATCCCTCAAAGATATCCCTGCTCTGTCATTCCATTCGTTCATGTTTGCTCTTCTTTTTTCCCCGAGGTTTTGCCTATTGATATCCGCAGTAACCGGTGTCTCCTTTTTTCGTTTGTGTGCATAGCAATTTCACACACACACACCCCACACACACAAAGACTTGAACTTATATTGTTGATCTTCGCATGGACTCATTTCAGAAATGTATGCGTCTGTTGAATCAAAAATTTTATTCTCATCTTAAATAGTTTTTTATTTGGTTGCTGACGAATAAACCAAGATCTGAATGTTTTGATATGGGGTGCAGGAATGGACACTGGACCTGTTAGCCTTCTTGCTCATAGCACAAATGCACAACTTGCTTTTGCATTTAATGAGATCCTTTCTGTATGAGCCTCAGCACTCCATCCCCCTCCCTCCTGACAACTCCAGTCCAAGCTGCAACAGAGGGGCGACCTGGATCAACTATTTAAACCACTTTTACAAGGGCTGGATTAAGTGCTTTATGGTAGCGGCCCCGGTTTGGGTTCATAAGCACTCTCCCACACAGTCCCCCCCGTCTCGCCTTGTGCGAAGATGCAGGCTCATTTGTCACGCCACACATTGTGTGCCAATGCATAGAAAAGGCTGCCGCAGGGTGTGGCCTCAGGCCCGAGGGTTGCGTCAAAGACAGGGCTCTGACGGCTAGGGTGCCGTGGAGATGAGGGGCCAGGGGGATCAGCCTCTGATGACCGCTGGGAATTCCTGCGGTATGTTTATAAACAGATGTGTGTAACGCCCCACCTCCGGCCTAGTCCTTTTGCACCTTTCCATTTCACCTCTCTTATCGCTTGTTGTCTCTTATCTCCTGTCTGTTCCTCATCAGTCATAGCTGACACTGGTAGGCTTCCAAATTCCTGCTTTCACTTCGTTTAATCAAACACTGTCTTCCTTGTTTCCATGCTCCAGACAGTGGTGCCCAGAAACATCCCATCTTCCCTTTAGAACATAGGCACTGCTCCTTGCATCTTCTCTATCCTCCTCTTTAACCCCCCCCCCCCCCCCCATACACACACACACACACACACACACACACACACACACACATACTGCTCTCAACACTTCTCTCCCTAGTACTACACCATCCTTCCTCAGTCCTCTGCCCCTCTTGTCATCACTGTTCTTTCTCTGCTATCCCCTTCTCACCTCTTGTCTCTTCCCAGAATCCTCAGAGTAATCCTGCCTGCCTTCTTTCTCGCCTTCAAGTCTCTCCTCCTGCCTCAAACCTTCATCCTCGAGACTCATCCAAATATGCGGTGCACTGAAAGGTACTGCCCCCCCCCCCCTTTCTCATACAACTTTCCATCCTATGAGAAGGGGAAAAAAATAAAAATGAGGGGGAAAAAAATCTGGAAATCGTCAGTGCTGTGTGCTGTTGGGAGAAGTGAAGTCGGAGTGGTTGTCCAAGGCACATTTTCCCACACTTACTGGAAATCTCCCTCAAGCCTCCCTCTCCTGACCCGCCCCCCCCCCCGCCCCCAACACTACCACCGGCACAGATTATCGAAGAATTTCGAGATATAATTGGAAGCCATAAATTCTGCACGCACATATCTTTTGTGTCTGTTGTCATGTGGAAAAGGAATCTGTTGTGTCTGCCCCTCCAGTCGTGTATCTCTGAGCTGTGGCGAGATGGAAAAGAATGACAAATATGTTTCCACTAGCACTAGGCCCACTGGCCCAGTGTTGGTTTTGGAGGGTCTCTTGTGATGGTGGAAACTTTGCACACTGTCAGGGTTACCTTCAACCTGTTTCCAATCTAGTTCACCTCATCTCCGCACCCCTACTCACCCCCAACATGCCAGTCAGATGCTAGGAAACACCTGAATTTGACAGCCTCTGCCCACCTGAATTCGACTGCCTACTAGCCCTTCACTGATGGAAGAACAGCAGAGCAAAATGCACAGCGTACCAATCTGATTTCTCAAAAGAAAAGTAAAAAATGCAGTCAATGTTACTGTAACATGTGTGATGATTAATTCCTCCATATTAAGCTATTTAAAGGATTAGTTTGGTGTAAACACAGCCTAGGGTCTATTTGGAAATGATAACAAGTTCGAACTTTAGTTTTGGAGCTAAATTATGTTAACCGTTTTAAAGAGACACTTTGGGGTAGTGTGGAGAGGGTCCCTACAGACAAATCGAAGTATTGTAAACTTTGAAAGTGTACAGAGAGGTTATGAGAGGGACAGTTTTTGAAGGCAGTGCATTGCCTTAGTTTGTGTTCTGGTAGCGGCAAATCAGTGGGCATGTTCAACTTCTTAAAGTGCTGCGCAGGTCTATCTGAATCTTACGATACTGTACATACTTGCATCTTGTTCCGTCAGATCTTCGCAATGAGCGACTTATTTTAATGTGGCTCCGTGCCCACTATAGCTATAAGCCATTTTGTTACTAATGAACTCGTTACAGTATCAACCATAAATAGACCCCTAGGTTGTGTTTACACCAAACCAAGCTCCAACAACCAAGACGTTTAGTGATAAATGGTTATAAATGGTCACTTTATGGCTTAACAATGTCACTAAATAAACACATATGATTAATTACTTCTAAACATTTCATGCTGTGATTTGGGGGGCGTTCATGGAAATGATAAACGGATAAATAAATATTTCTCAGCCATTTCCAGTCCCTAACTGAACCGATTCAACTGAAGCTTTTGTCTACAACCTTGGCAGGGCTCCACGTACTGCAGCCAGAGCCAGGACGCGTACAACCTTTTTGTAACGAGTGCAATCACAGATGGCATGAAGCTGTGGGACCTGCGCACATCAAGGTAAGGCCCCCGTTATTTATTTATGTTTGTGCTGGCTGCGGTGGGCTACCACAGATGAAAGCAATGCTCCAACACAAATATTGAAATGGGCCAACATGCCAGACAAAAATTGGGTCAGGATTCAGGAAGGACGGTAGTTGCTTGGTCAGTGTTCGGGCCAAGATCTACTCCACTCTCTCTACTTCCAAGTAGTGCAGTCCTCAGTGATGTAGAGGCGTAGAACTGGACTGACGAACCCACTTCACTTACAATCACTCACTCCAAAATCAAACTTCACAGTCTATGCAAAGACCCTGTTCAGCTAGGGAATTTGGCTTTGGTTGATGTCGGATTGATTGAATTGTGTGCCATATGTACCTCACTCAGTAAGAGGTGAAATGGCAAGTTGCATAACACTGTGAATATCCTCTGTAGTTCCGCTCTCTGCATTGGGTACATGTGTTCTCTCAGCATGCATGTGTGAAAGCCTTAACTCTCAACACCCCTGCCCTGCCATTCACACTCTTAACCTGCGTTTCAACTCTGTACAAAGAGGGAAATGTGGTGCAGGTTCTGCTAATCCACAGGAAGAGCTGAGAACATTTATAAACCATCTGACAAAATGGTACCCTTTGGCAGACGATGGTTCCACTTTGGAGAGACATTTATCCTATGTACAAGCTGTTCGAGCAGTGGCATGATTTGTTTCCCTCTTGTACTGTTGTTTTGGCCAATGATAGGATACTTCTATGGACAGTTATCATACCTAACACTGTCAAAGGGTGGCTATACTCTTTGGCTTTGTAGTATAGGCATTATCACATATAATAGTATATATTGTATTTGACATTATTGTACAGAAATGTGTTATTTGTTGTGTTAACCTTTATTAGAGTGATTATTTCTATTTTGAGCTGCACCCTATGAACTCTGAGGGCAGTGGGAAGTAATGGGTCACATTAGTGCCAGCAAGCAGCTACACCCCATCAGACAGTCTGCGACGTCTGGCACTTCCTTTAGAATGGGAAATCTGGAATGGAATGCATTGTTGATTTTACGTCAACACAACCATTTATTATTGATTTAGCCAGCAGACTGACAGCAGTTCGGCGGAATAGCCCAGTTACAGTATGACTGTATATGGTGTTTTGCAACAACAGTAGTTCCACCGTATTTATCTATGCTTAAGTAGGCTACGTCTTTTCCTTTGTTTGAATTCTAAAACAAAGGTCTGTTATTATGCTTGAAAAAAGACGATAGGCCATATTTATCCCCGGGGCCAGCTGTCGCGAGTCCACGACATGCCCTTTGCAGAGAGCCCGTGAGACTTCTCACACTTTCCGACCACAGACACAGAGGCTCTTGGCAGCGCACGTGGACTTCCACTTAGCTCTCACTGAGGGGCACAGTGGCCGCATCGTCTTGCGTACACGTGTGGATGAAAGGCCGCTGCACAGCTATTGTTTGCCTGCCTGGCGAAGTTGGTCGGTTAGCAGCAAAGTGTCACACTCTGTTACGGTGAATCCCTCCACACCACTGGTGGCATTGAGAAATGATAGAGACATTTCAGTAAACCCACCCAAATATCAAGTTTGTGATGCATATTCTAATCCAACAAGGTTCAAAACAATGCATACGGTACATTCATACTTTTTATGCTATCCATATTATTGGATGGTGAATCATGTTGTGCTGGAGTTTTCAACTATTGAACCATTAGCTCTACTCACAGCTATGCTAATAAGTGATGTATCCAAGTTTGAATAAATTCATCAGAATCATTACTGCACAATGTCTAAATATTAATTTTGTTTTATTACAAAGAGTGTTCTCCGTGTTTTGATGTTCTAAATCTCACCAATACCTCATGAGTTGACCCAAATTCATTCATCTCCTTATTTGTACAATTCTTGTTGATTTGTGGAAAGGTACCATCATCTGTAGAGAGAGATACTTACTCATCACCGAGACACAAAAATGTGAGATGTAAATAATGTAATGAGATCTCTCACGAAGATAATGACTGAGAGCTTATTTCGTTCCACTGGAAAACTGAATGTGATGATCATCCCTCTCCTAAATCACCATGTAAGGCTCCTCAGATAAACTGAATCAACAACACCAAGGCATATTTTTGGGTCTCCTGGCTGGAGTCAAGAAGGCATAAATCTTATTTGGTCTGGGACAGATTTCCGCACAGGTCCTTGAGCCCCAGACATTGTTGGAACGCGCTCCATCCTCCAAAAAGTATTTGTGACCCATTTCCAGATATAAAGTTGATCACGTTCTGTAGTGCTTATCATTTACTTCCGTAAACAGGATCTATTCACATCTATTCACAAGTGACTTAAGTAATGGAGGAAGAATTGATTATCTGAAAAAGGAAAAACTAGGAGTACTGTAGAGGTGCACAACACTGACGTCAGTACTTCTGAGTATAAAGGTGATGTGCAGTCCAGTCCTAACATTGTTTGTGAACCACAGCAAAAAAGTGGTAGTCCAAAAGAAGTGATTTTGTTATTGATCTCTTTTCCTCTGGGCTGCAACAAGAAGATGACGCATAGCACCTGAAAATACTCCAGCTTCCGCCGGTGTCGGAATGACGTGATGGAGCAAAACAGTACAAGTCAAATGAACCAAAGAGTATATCCTGTTCAGAAGGACAGGAGAAATGGACGGGACAGATGTTTACCAGAACCAGTACAGCAAACAGACGGCGCTCCAAACTTAGAGTAGGGATTCATTGCGGAGGATAGTCTTACTTGTGCACTGACCGCATCCAGATCATTTCAGCTGGTTAGTCACAAAGGGTGAGCCAACCTCGGAACACAACTACAGGAGCCTAGCAGCTCTGTGGATCTTGGAAGCCACCGGTGAGTCCTGGCAGTAGACCTGGGAGCAGTCGCTCAAGCTGGTCTCCACAGCCATCACTTCCTCCTAGATAGGAGCCGCAGGAGAGCCAGGCTCTCATGGTGTTTCTCCTCCTCACGCCCCTACGCACACACACACGCACACACACTCACACACACTGTGCTCCGGATGATTCATCTCCATAAACAATCATGTTTCTGCTATCTCTGCTGGGGTGTGACATAAACAGGGAAGGAATTCTAAAAAAACAACAGAAAAAAAAAAACAGGCAGAGCAGTGCATTGTCATCGTAACTTGGCTTTCGCGATGGTGAGAGATGGAGTCTGGAGTTTAATTAGACTTGGAAAAGTAAACCAGCAGCACTGTTGCCTGGGTACTATTTCCCATTGTACAACATCATTAGATGTTCATTCAAATGTATTGATTGCGACAGGAGCCATGAGAGGAGTTTTGGAGTTCATTATATTGTGCGTTGTTGATCAGTATTCTCTTTATACCTATTCATCTTTTGTTGACTCTGGACTAGACGACTTTGCAGACTCATGTCCTCAACCCCTCCCTCCCTTGTCCTCTCCACGTCTCTCCTCATGTACGTAAGCTGGCTCTAGATCCGACCGCAGAATTTAGATTAATTGGGCTGATCAGTGACTATTTCTCGCTACATGGCTCCGCTCGCTACCAATTAAAAACGGAATCGAGCTGTTGCAAACGGCTGCTGCTCGTTTTGTGTCATTCTGCCAACCATTCTTCCGATCATTTCATCAAATACGGGAAAAGAGGAGAACAAAACGGCACAAAATCAACGAGGACAGAAATAGCTCCCGGGGTTGACAAGCTGAAGTCTTATTCTCCAGGAAGGGTGGTCTGCTTTGTTTGTCTGCTTTTGTGCGTGGTTAGAATGCCGAAGAAATATGAGTGTGTTTAAAAATAATTGTGTTTATCCTCTATTGGTAGTTTTATGTTTATCCCCTATTGGTAGTTTTATGTATTCCATTATCTAATGAGAACCAGGCTAGTCCTAGAGCTGGAGTGTAAATGAACGAGAACAGCAAAACACAGAGAGAGGGAGAATAGTGTTTGGGTAGGCAGAAAGAATGGCAACGCATTTGCTGAGGGGGTTTGTCTCTCATCTTAATCAAATTTATTTTGACCTTTACATTAGCGTCTCCTAATTTGTCTTGCTGGGATAATACCATCCATGCAGATATGTTTTTCCTTCCTCAGGGAAAGGGGGGAAATTGTTTG
Source organism: Sardina pilchardus (assembly GCF_963854185.1). Lineage (NCBI taxonomy): Eukaryota > Metazoa > Chordata > Actinopteri > Clupeiformes > Clupeidae > Sardina > Sardina pilchardus. Next base: position 9,821,302 of record NC_085011.1, read on the forward strand.
GCAGTCTCGAGTGGAGTCATTAAAGAACTTAATTTGTTGTGTTATTTTGCTGCTCCATAAAGATTGATGATAAATGCCTGTCTGGCAGAATGATGGCCGCAGTGTGAATCGAGTTCATTTATATGGACATCCCCATTGTGCTAGGCGGCTAATGGGCTAACGGTCTCATTAGACACAAATCCCTGCTTTATTGCTGCGTTACGATAGGTTAAATACTCAGGTTAATGGCTCCCTCGGTGTCCCTAAACCTATATTGCTGATTGAAAAAAGCTTCTGTCGAGGTGCACTCTTGTCGGGAACATCCACAGGTTGCCCAGTCGATCCATTCAGCTCAATTTCAGGCCTACTTCTTTTGTTTGTGTTAGTCAGACTTGGTTTTCCCTCTGTTAAGCATGCTCTCTCGACTCATATCTCCCACACACACTTATCCCCTTTCTCTCTCTCTCTCTCTCTCTCTCTCTCTCTCTCTCTCTCTCTCTCTCTCTCTCTCACACACACACACACACACACACACACACACACACACACACACACACAAACACACACACACACACGCACACTCACACTCACACTCTCTCTCACACACATACTGTACATAAACAGACACAGATACACACACATGCTCGTGCACACACTCACGCACACACACACACACACACACACACACACACACACACACACACACACACACACACACACACACACACACACACACACATAAACACACACAGATACACTCAGTGACCATAACTGGCAGACTTATGCCTGCCAGTGTGTACTTTGTGTTTTGCGGTATCTTGTATTTACCGTTCTGTTAGAGCTGCCGGTGCCAAACCAACCACAAGAGTGACCAGCGCTTGTTCTTCTCTGCGATCGTTTGCGCCTACACACGTCAGTGTGTGTCCATTTGTGGTCGTGCAACATTCTCACACAATGACGCATCACTCCCATAAAGCATTTCCCTTGACCAACAGTCTGTGCCCAGTCGGGGAGCGAGCGAGCGTGTGTGTGTGTGTGTGTGTGTGTGTGTGTGTGTGACGCTCTTCACAGTCACTGGAGCCCTCTACATGGCCTTCACAGAGATTTAAGGTGAGAGAGAGCACATATTTGGTCAGGAATTCTGCTGAGCTCAGCGAGATCCTCCACCCCAGTCATCAGACGTGTCTTTCTCCTCTGCTCTCTCTATCTCTCTTCCTCCCCCTCCTCTCTCTCTCTCTCTCTCTCTCTCTCTCTCTCTCTAGCTCTCTGTCCACATCCTTTCTCTGTCTCTCTGTCCGCCTGTTTCTCTCTGTAAAGTAGGCCCTGCACTGTTGATTTAAATGAAAGGTTCCATGGAGCTCGGCAGTGGTGGAGTGCCTTATTATTTTGGTTGAAAATAAAAGGGAAAGGGGGCCCCCTGCTCTGCTTTGCTCTGCTCGGCTCGGCTCCGCGCTACGCTGGCAAAACGATGATCTCTTATTACAGTTATTCCAGCGAGCGCACGGGAGCGCCTGGATGGAAGGAAAAGGATATGCACAGTCATTTCAGGTCGAAGGCATTTTCACATTGGAAAAATAGGCTAATGGGAAAAACATTTTTCGCGATACTTTTTTTAATATTTACGAGGTTGTTTTAGACAGTTAGCTCGGTAATCACTCTGCTAAGAATGTATGATGCTTCTTTTTTTTTTTTTTTGTCCATTTGCTCCTTCAGTTGGAGGGCCGCGTGTATCCCATCAACACTGCGTCGGCAGCACTCCACACATGCCGGACACGTCTGGACCTCCACTCCAAACTCAGTCAAAACAGTGTCTCCTCGGACTGACCTAGATAGCGGAATGGACACTCCGTCTGCCTGACGTCTGAGGCTAATTGAGCGAGCCGTTTGTCCCCTACTGGCTCTGAAAGGGGCTCATAGTGTGTGTGCGTGTGTGTGTGTGTGTGTGTGTGTGTGTGTGTGTGTGTGTGTGTGACTGGGCACTGGTGTCTTAGGGTTTGTTTTTCACATGCCTTGGGGTCGGAGATCAAAGCCGAGGCCCTGACTTTTAGCCCAGCGGTGTCGTCTGTGTTTGCCTTGCACGGGTGTGTGCAGGACACTGCCAGGTTTAAATTCTCACTGGTGTTTTTTTGTGTGCTCTGTGAGCATATGGCCGTGCTGATTTAAACGTGACTTTTAAGTTTAAAGCTGGTGTCTGGCAAACCAACAAGCATTTGGTTGAAAGGAGCTGCAAATGATTTGTGCCGATTGAGCAGATTCAGTCTAGATCAAGGTTAGCCTCATTATTTCTACTAAAACCACTAAATACTCTTTGTTATTCGGTTGTCATTTTGTTCTTTTCAATATGACACACGTTAAGGTTTGTGTTTAAAGTATGTCAGTTTGAATAGCTTTGTCCTGGAGCCCTGGATCAGGTCATACGCAGTCAGCACATGTCTTTGACCCTGATTAGACCCAGTTCCTCTGAAGAGATTTTCAATGTTCCTCCAAGCAACTGCATACTTGCTCTTTCTCAAAAAACTGCCCTGGCTCTCACGCCAGCAGCATGACCTCAGTGATCTGTTTGACATCCACAGCCAAGCATAAATCCACAGAAACGCTGATTACGTGCACAATTATGTGTATACATGAACATGTGTGTATACGTTTCACATTTTAATGCATTTTATGGCTTTTATACATATATATATGTATCCCCCTTTCGCAGCTTCCATAGATATAAACACATGCAGACGTGCACACACCTGTGAAACGATGGACATTTAGAACTTGGGCTTGGGTGCAGAGTTTAAAACTAAGACTCAGTTCCGGAACATTGTTCATTCCGTTCATCATAGCATCATGGGAGGTTTAGGCCAACTCTGCAGGTGCACTGACACACAGACACACACACACACACACACACACACACACACACACACTTGACCTAATCCTGTCATTCCTCTGCACTCTCTTCCAGGTGTGTTCGCAAGTATGAGGGCCACGTGAATCGCTGCCATCAGTGCACGGCGGCGTTCTCTCCTTGCGGCCGCTTCATCGCCACTGGGTCTGAGGACAACTGTGTAAGTCCTCATCCCCTTTCATAACATCTCATGCGTTTACATTTCTCCTTTTCATCCTTTACGTTCTACCCATTTTCTTTGTCCTTTTGTACATGTCAGTCGAAAATTGTGTTTTCATTGGTCGAAACATGCCTAAGAAAAAAAATAAATGGTCTGAGTATCCTGGCCCAAGTAACAATATCCATACGCAGACATTTCCATATGGAAGTCACTGATGTTGAGAAAGGCAAAAGCTGCGGCGATGGAAACAGGAGTGTAAGAATCGTGACTGAGGGCTTGTGTTGCGCTTTCCGATATCGGGATTATGAGTCTGGAAGGACTTCATGTGGTTCCAACAGATTGTCTGATGCAGCCGTATATCATTAGGGGTGTTTGATGTTTGGAGTGTTGCCCGCAACAGATGCAAACGAAACCGCCTGGCCAGAAAGTGGGGAGCCATGTTTCTCACGTCGTAAATAAGGACTCGAATTTGTGTGGGGGGGGTTTCACTGTTCAGTTGTCAGGCCCTGCTTGGCCCACCTCTCATGGAATTTCCGCCTCACACCTGCTTGGCAGCCTCTGGCGGTTCACAAGGTTATCCCAGATTGGCCATGTACAGTCAGTGACACCAAGATAGCTTAAAACCAGTGGCAGTGATTCGTGTCTAGAGTGCCATGCCTTGAGCCTAACAGTGGAACGCTATGGCAACAACCAGCAAACCATACCAGATTCCACCTGATGAGACTCACAGAGTCTGTGCTCGATGATGTCTTGGGTCACAATCAGTGGAAGTTGAACCGCAGGTCAAAATGAGCTTTGAGCAGTGAAAAGGCCATGCAGGCATCAGTCGTCACTTTTTTCCCCCCTTTCTCCTTGTGGTCTTGCTAGATTTTTTCTCCCCTTTCCATTTGTCTGCCCTTTTCCTCTGAAAGTAAATCTTATCTCTGCTGTGTCATTTGCCAGCTGTTTCGTATTTACTCCAGAGCTTCTCTGTTTCTTGTGTTTCTTGCCAGAGTTGTCAAAACCATTCATTCTATGGAAGAAAGCACCCAAACCCCATTATTTTCCTGCTGTACTCATATTGAAAACTGAATTGTGGAAAGCTCTGTTTTCCTTACAGGAACTGACCTGAAGGCATTCAGAATTCTTTCTCTCTTTGCATCCTGACACTCGTGCTGAAGCCTCTGGAACATACTCTGAATGTGCAAGGAGGTTGTATCTTCATCGGCCCCATTTGTTGTTGTTGTACGCATAACGGCTGAACCATTTTTATGATGAACAGATTTGCCAGCACGCATTTAGTTTAGTTTTCACATCGTGGAATATAGCATCAAGGGTTGTTCACGCCAAGAATGGTAACTATAATGAATATGATATTGGCAAAAAATATTGTTCTATACAAATATGAATGATCACATCTACATATAACGACATGAACGATGTAGGGGTCACTTTTGAGAAAGATTTTGAGAATTATAAAGATCCAATCAGAATCCATCCCATTTTAGCCATTACATTCATCAACACAAAGAGAGACTTTTCTTGTTGTAGGTCAGTCTAGGCGCTTTTATGGCGGTGGTTAGCATTATGGTTGTTGTTCCTGATGTGGACGGCCCCTAACTGTAGATTTTGCTAATGTTTTAGCATTAAAGGGGACTGGTAGGACGACTGGGACACTCTACTGTGTCTCTCCTGGTTTGGGTATAATGAAGATTTAGATTAAGTCTTTATGCCTCAAGGTCAAACAAAGTTTCAATATTCCCTTAAATTTGTACGATTGGAAAATTGGCTGAAATGGTAAACCAGGAGTACAGGAGCCTTTTCGCCTGATTTATGTAGGTTTTTGTAAAAAGTGCTGGTAAATTCATGAGTAGTCTACCAGTTTTTGTTGGTTTTAACCATTTTTTCATACTCATTCATTCTTTTAGGTAAGGAAATGTAATTAGATGAGTGATCACGGGCACTCCTCCAAAAGATTACAGAAAAACCTCTGTTTTTTACAGTCCACAGATTGTTTAATCTAATGTTAGTATGGAAAGGAAGGAAAAACAAAACTTACATGAATTTCATTAGAATATCAGAATTCATGAGTTGATGAAAGGAGAATTTTGTTTATTTCATTCTTCAGCCAATTGGAAACTAAAGATGCATTAAAGATGGCTGTGGTGCAGATATATCAGTACTGTAGATGTACTGTATGCAGTGTACACATATAACTTTGTCAGCTCTGATATCAGCTATGGCATTGCGCTATTCTAGTGTCTATGTGTAGAAAGAAATGTACTGCTTGTTACTGAAGTTTGAATGTGTTTTAACATTCTTAAACCTTTCATAAATCAGGGCCTGGGTTTTTAAGGAGCTTTGTAAAGGAATGTCCTAGTAGAAATCAATCTTAATGACCTCTGCTGTGAGTAATTATATTAATCTGCTGCCATTTAAGATTTTATTTTTTTGCGACTGGTCGCATAGTGCCTCTCAAGAGGATAGCCACGATGTTTATAGAATAATTACAAAGTAGTTGATGAAAAATGCCTGAAAGCCACACTTCGGCAAATAGTAAATCTGCTCTGGTTCAGAGCAGTGGGAGCTGAGAAATCCTCAGCTGTGTGGACCTGCCAAACCAAGCATTACCATGTTTGTCCAGTGATATATGTGTGCCATGTTACCACGTCAAATGGAAGTGGCTTTTTCCAGCCAAATCCCTTGTGCTAGAGGCTCATTGGAGCCAAGTGCAGGATGTTAATACTTCACTTGAGGTGTTACAGTCCACATGGATAGCTGCATCTTATTTTGTTGCACATTCTCTTCTGTGAATAATTTAAGGGCTGGCTGTCTTGTTGCCATGTTGATGAAATGGAAGGTCTCTAGGATGGCCTATGATTTGTGTTTCTAGCATGGTGCATTTTGACTACTGAAATAAGATGGGTTATGAAACTGACAGCATCTATTAACTCTGAGACTATGAACTCTGTTGACAAAAAAGTAGCCAAAACTGGAACAGAAATAGGCCCATGCGTGCTCGCAACACAACAGTTATTTTGCGTGCCATGTTCTTACGTGTCTCATCGCTTTTCATGGAAGGCAACCTTTTTTTGGTTTTCGAAGTGACTTCCTAATTGCTTTTCCACCTTATATCTGAGATTGGCTTTACAAGACAGCCAACATGTCAGAGATTCAGACTCCTCTTTTTCCCCCTGCCTCAGTCTTTTGCTGCTGCATTTGTTGAAGCCAAAGGGAATAACACATTAAACTTGGCAGGGCCAGGTCTTAGTGGATCTGCGTGGATAGAGTGCTTCCAGTGCTTCTTGGAAGCAGACAGTGAGTACGGTAGTGAGCTACCCCAACGTTATTTGTGGCTGCCCCGAGAGTTTCATAAGCCAAAGGCATTTGTACTTGTCTCAGTATTTCAAAGGACAATCAGAGAGGAGGGGAGGGGGTGGCCTGGAGCTCACATTACCTTTCTGACCCCTGAAGAAGCTTCAAGTTCAGATGATATGGGACGTTATGTATGGAGCCCATTGTCTCTGTTCTGTTAAAATGAACAGAGCATTTGTGTGATTTTCATACATATGTCCAGATAATATGGACTCTGTAACTGTAACTGTTCCCAGACGTTTAAACCGAAAGAGCAGTTTTAATATCTGTAATTTAACGTTAAATCATTTTACCTCAGCCTCAGCGGTTCCTTTTGTTCTTCTGCACAGGGCCTAATTTGGACAGAGAAGGATTTTAAAGGTTTTCAAAGGTCGTTAGAGGGTGTAGTTTTGTTTTTCGCCAGTTGTTAGTGTTTTGTTTAGGGCAGTACATAAACAGCAGAGACGTTTCTAAACACAGAGGGGCTGGCCTGGTGAGACGGGCCAGACCTCCAGAGCGCCACAGTGGCAGTGAAGGAACCGTCGTTGTCTCATCCGTCTCCTGACTCACGGCCCTGTTAGCTACCACGGCTCCTGACTATCAGTGGGGCGGCTCGCTCGCTCGCTCACTCCCTCGCTCCGCTCTCCCCTCCGCTCATTCGAGGAGCACGCTCAGTGGAGCTCCGAGAGCGCTTTAATAGGAAACATCTGCAGGAACTCGACCAGTCGCTGTCTGGTAACAAACATCCCAACATCTGTTTTTATCTGCGCTAGTGGCAGATGGCTCCTGTCTCTTTTCTCTCTCTCTCTCTTTCTCCCTCTCTCTCTCTCTTTCTCCCTCTCCATGCACTCTCGCTATACGGTCCTTATCTCCCTCTCTCACTCTTTCATTCTCTCCTCCTTTCAGCTGTCTTATCCTCTTTTAATCGCAGCACTTAATTTGACGGATGCCCGGAAATAGCTTGAAATCAAAGAAGCAGCATCCATCATGCCTCAACTGTTGCTCAACTGTCCAACCACCACTCTTTTCTAGGCATATGTCTATGACATCCGAAGCAGCAGCTACCTCTACAAACTTCAGAGGCACACAGACACTGTCCTAAATGTTTCCTTCAATCCAGCCACACCTGAGGTAAGAAACCTTCAGTACTAGCCCTCTGTTTTTACATGGGGCTTTTCCACCCCAGGGAGCAACCCAAGTAAGCCTCTGGGCCCTCTGTTGGTTGATTTCTTATTGATTACACTGTCATGAGTGAAACATCTATCTGGTGACAGAGTCGTTTTTTCCAAATGCGTTTACCAGACCTGACAGGGGAAAAAAAAAAAAGAAGTTGCTCAGGTTTCTCTGTGTATCTCTTCCCAAGAGTGGACTCCCAGCATCGCAGATTTTCTGAAGCTCACTGAGTATAAAAACACACCACGCTGTGTAGATTCCAGAGGGAAGCCCCAGGATAGCTCAATGACCAGAGCTTTCCAAAACCCCCCTCAGGATCCAGGGGTATCCTGCCTCGGGGTGGCTGGGTGTGGGTGGGTGGATGCGTAACTCGGTAAGCCACACGGTCCATTAGTTCACCCCAGCGTCCGGAGGTGGCCTGAGCTCAAATTTGGATGCCTGAGTAGATCCACAGGAGAGCCCCCCCTCCCCCTCCCCCACCCCCCCCCGTTGAGGGTTTCCAATACCCCATAAAGAACCGTGTGGAGTGGAGTTGTCCAGGCCGCAGCACGAGTGAGGCCCTGCTTCTCCGCCTTGGTCCCACTGCTGACCACCGCTACATCTCCCTGTGTGTAACCTCACACCGTGCACGTGTCCCAAGCTCGACTGTCAGGACCCTGCTTTCCCAGCTAGATATTACAGAACCCCCCCCCCCCCCCCCCCCCAAAAAAAATCTCTGCTGTTCCTGTCAGTGTTTATTTTTTTTCATTTAATGGTCAGTGTAGCCACGTTTTAGAAGTCCCTCGTGTCATACAGTACTTACAAAGTTATTCTTAATATGGAGGAAAGAAAAAAAACATTGGAAACAGTCGAAAAGGTCTTCGGTCTCAAAAGTTATTTTTTCCACTGGAGCTTAGGTCTTTCACTACCTGAATGCTCGAAGCTCAAAGGGGTATGAAGGGTGTTTATACAACAGATGCCACAAGGCACTAAAGGGTCAGATCCTCTCTCCATCTTTGTTGTGTCATATGACATTCAAGATGAGTGTCGTTGGCTTCAAATGAGGCATTTTCATATGCTATTGTCATTAAAGAAGCCTTTTCCACTGGTTGACCATGAACACAATGAACAAAATGTCCCACATTATCGCAAGGGGGACAAGGGAATTCAGGCTAAATTTTTAAGTGGAGTCAGGCTTGAATTTACAGCGTCATAAAATGTATATTCTTCGGTGGTGCTATAGGACGTTTTTGTGAGGGAAAGCATGATTCATGCGCTGCAGCTGCGTGATTTATGTAACACTTCGGAATTATTGAGAGTGTTCTAGAATGTACAATTCGAAGCATAAACATGATTGGTGGTGGTGGTGATGGTGATGGTGTGGGGGGGGGGGACTCCTCTATTGCCACCATTCCACAAGGGAAAAGGTGTTCTGATCCTGCTGTGCTGCGAATCATGTTCACAAACGGTCCATGAGCCAACTTGTTTAGGAAAAGAGAGACCATTCCAGGAGTCTCTGAGACCAAGAGAGATCATTCTAGAAGTCATGAAAATCCTTATATTTTCATTTGCACATTCGTTAAAATTAATCTATTACAAGGAATACTGATGTTTATCGCAATTACCAAAAATGTGTATGACACATGTAGCACATTATTTTAAGGGCTATATTGCACAGGAGATGAGCTAGAACAGAGTGCTTGCATGTACTGTAGTTCTACACAGGACATACAAATGGATGAATGTCTGTGGTACATGAATATTATTTAGGGAAAAGTCATGGAATTTTACATTTGACTTTAGGCGGTTTTCCACCGGCAGCAAACCAGTTCTTGAACTGGTGCCGTTTGGAATTCTTTGAATCGTGGTGCTATCTAATGAACCAGGCCGCATTTCCACCAGTTTTGAACCGAACCAAGGATGTGTCATCAACCATGGGTATTGCATGCAAAACAAAAGTTAATGCATAAGCAGGAGAATGATATGAACAGTTGTCAGCTAAAAACAGCAGAGACTAGCTGTTTAAAATGCTAGTCAACATATGCAGTGTAATGCTCATAGACAGTAAAGGCAATGCTAGTTGACTACTTTTGTTTACTCATGGCAACAGTTGATATGGACCGAAAACTCATGCTTTTAGCCTTCTCCCCTCTGAATGGCCCAATAATACGCCCACTCGGGTTCGCAGGAAAAAACAACTATTTTCTGGTTCAACTTCTGAAGCAAGATGCCACATTCCTAACCGACTTTTGTTTGGTCGAAACGCTCCGAACAGTTCAAATTTTGGTTCGCGAACAGGAACGGGGCCGGTTCTCTGTCGGTGGGAAAAGGCTATTAGAGTGGGAACCCTGCACTTCACACATTAATATCTGACCCACTAAATGAGGAATCTGCCATGAAAGGCATCTTGTAGTAGTTGTTGTACAGTGCCATATAACCATAGATTAGGTTTTATGGTGTATAATTAATTACAGGAGTCAGAAATCTAATAAATTCAGGTGTGGCAGCATCCTGTTTGAGGTAGCCTGTAAATATGTCCCCCAACCTATGATGATGCTGAGTCCTTAATCTTAGTTCCTCTTTTACTTGACCTTATTTCGGAAGGGCCAGAGGACACTTTGAGTCCTTAACCTATGACCTCTTTTTGCCAAGGTTCGACCTGGCTTTCAAATCAGACACACAAGGAAGAGAAGATGAACTCCTTCAGGAAACAAAGACAACTCATCTTTCCACTGTGACCCCGTGTCGCAGCCTGACATTACTGTGTTATTCTTCCCCTCACCTTCCATCCCAGCCTGGCTTTCCTTTCCCTTTCTTGAAGTGATGGAGTGTCTGAATGACTTCATATGACATCAGCCCTCCTTTTGCACCTGGAGGTGACTGCACAGCTGATGCACTTCTCTCGCTGCAGCACTCAGGCAGACAGGAAACTGCATGACCCTGCCGTGAGCTGGAACGTGGAGACGTGTTTTATTTTTCTTTGACTGTGCTGACCGATGCATGAGAAGGAAATGACTCCAGCTTCATGCAAGTTATTTAAATCAACCAGAAAAAGAGAGGGAAAATGCCATTGCAACAAGCGAATCGCAGATCTATGCTTTTTATTTTAAGGTGTCAGGTCATCCTTTGACTAAATTTGGCATGTAAATATAATTATTTTTATATATAGCACATTATCCTACAAAGT
>NC_085011.1:9837011-10047011 GCF_963854185.1 Sardina pilchardus
CTTACTTCCAACAGATGATTTTTAATTAAATGTGTTACACCAGACCATAGTGTCATTCTTGGAGCCGTAACACTTACGTAGGTATTTCTGAAATAAGTTACGATCACAATTTACTTTGAGAAACACACACTTTTGGAAGTATCCCTAATAGCTAACTTAAAGGTATCTATAACCACCAATATTGACGTTCACATTTATTAGCCCAACTACAACGTTAGGCTAATCAAAACTGACTAACATAACGTTAACTTACCGATAGCTTTCTTGGTCAATATCAAGCCGTTTAGTTTTAAACCTATTCTTGGTAGCTTATGGTTGGTTGACAGTTAAACTGTTAGGATTATGCCTGAGATAATTTACACTCTTAATAATTTACTTTGAATAGGAGGGAAAGGTAAAAGTAATGTCACTTACCACAGACAGTGTCCAAAACGAGACAGTTTCGCGCCGTTCTGGTTTCAATCTTCAGTTAATATTTGTTCCACCGCTCTTCCACATGTAATGGGCCGACAGTCACTTTACAGAATCGGGCCATGTACGTTTAGTTTCCGTCTGCCGTTTACTATTTCAATTTTGCCGCCAACATCAATGCTACTGATCAGTGTCCGTTCTGTAAGTATCGGCCCACACGCTGTATGAGATCCGTCTGCCGAACTCCGGCAGTAGCCCATCAAACCATAATCGGGCCAAGTAAGATGCAAAGTATTCAGCCCAACTACTGCGTGTCAGTGTCGGCCCAGTCAACGGGGGTACAGTGCCTCAGCCGACTGAAACTCCACCGACAGTGGCAGCACTCAGCCAGGATCGGGCCGACAGTGTTTGTTGTTCTTCAGCCGAACTTGCTTCGAACATCGGCAGTAGCCCGTCAAACCACAATCGGGCCAAGTAAGAAACAAAGTAACCAGCCCAACTACTGCATGTCAGTGTCGGCCCATTCAACGGGGGTACAGTGCCTCAGCCGATTGAAGCTCCGCCGACAGTGGCAGCACTCAGCCAGGATCGGGCCGACTGTGTTTGCTGTGCTTCAGCCGATCCGGGCCTCGGCCGACACTGCCGGCACTCAGCCAGAATCGGGCCGACTATGCTTGCTATCTGGGATTGCTTTCGCTGCTTGACATAATTTCAAAAACATCGGAGGGAATATAACAGGAGTTTAGATAACTGGCTATGGAATTGCAGGATAACGAGCTGTGATCAGCTGATGTGAACTTATGCTGGTCGTTTGCAGGCTTAAATGCATAACTATTGGACTTGTCGTTAACTGACCTAGCTTGTAGCTCCATTGCAACGTTGACAAACGTCATTGAGGCTCAGCTGATGATCATATGTTATCCATTTAGCAGAAGTTGATCGTCTCTTGCGCAAGTGCTGTTTGTAGGTTTATCATGTTTATAGGCTATCTCTTTTCATATCTCGATCATGCACAAAGCATCACATGCATTTGCCACATAAAATAGATCGACAAAGTAGGCTAGGTTACTCTATTGGATTGCCCTGAGGAAGACCCGCTCCTGTTGAAGGGCAGTCTCATAACGGCAGAAGATGCGCTCTCATATGTCGAAACGCGCTGACTTTATCCAATGAAATAAAGGATTTTTAAAAATGTTTTCACTTAATCGGTGTGCCTCGGACCTCCGACTAGCCTACTGCCTTCTACAAACTTTATCACCAAGAAACTTTACATAGGCTACAGGACAGTCGCAGTTTGTTTCAATTCTATTTTTGTCCGTTCCCGAAGAGCTGTTTTTTACTTTAATTAAGTGACCCAAACGCAACACTCCTTCTCTCTCTCTCTCTCTCTCTCTCTCTCTCTCTCACTCTCTCTCTCTCTCTACGTTAGGCATTCTATTATTGCAGGTTTACAATTAGTGATCAGACTGGCTGTCATTAGGCTTAGGGCTACTGATTATATAGCCTACACGAAAACTATCTCCAGCGGCATCGTGTGTGCAGACTGTGGTTAATTCAGGCTACACATTTTTCTTGAACTGATGGAATTGTATTTGCTACTTAATTTGCTAGGGACACATTTGTAATCTATCAAATTTAATCTAGTTTCCATTAGGCTAGTTGTCACCAACAAATGCTTTAAGAAACATTTGGTGGATGTCATTCACCCTTGGACTTTACGCAAACGGCCATCAACTAACATTACGATCTTCTAGTGGGAACCATAATAGACTAGCCTAGGCCTACTCACTAGTGATTATCTGAGCATAATGTTAATTGGCATATGACTTGATAAACCATTTGAAAGTGAAAGGCCAATGTTTGAGCTTTATTTAGGAAGTGATTATTTTGATAGCCTACGGAAATCGGCGACATCGTTTAAGCATAGTTCACATTTCAAAAAGTTATTTTGAAACTGAGACTTAACTGAAAATATATAATAACTTCATTTAAATATTATTATAACGTTTATTAAATGTTTAAACGTGTAGGCTACTCCTCTGCCGACTATCTCGCCAACTCAATGAAACTCAATGAAACGTCATAAACGTATCGAATCTTGGTGGCCAGGTAGGCCGCGAAGCATACATCTGATGCACACTCCGTTTCGGGGAAAAGAAGGGTGGGTTTGTCGGCCGGATTCGAAGGAGCCCACGGAATGGGACAGTACTAGGCGCGCCACTATGACGCAACCGGTCTACGAATCCGGCCTTAGAACCACGCAGCCCCTGGAATGAGACACAGCTAAAGGTGGCACAATTTGACACAGGTTCTGGTTTGAAGTGTTCTAGACTCCAAGTAGGCGCTGAGTTTAAATGTTCCATCTTTATTCCCAAACAGAACTATCTCAGTCTTATCTTTATTTAATTGCAAGACATTCTGTTGCATCCAGCCATTGACAAGACATAGACACAATGAATCAGTGGGACCAACATTGTTTGGTAAGAGAGCAAGGTAGACCTGGGTGTCATCAGCATAGCTAGATAAGCCATCTTGTACTTTTGAAAGATTTGGCCAAGAGGGAGCATTTAGGTTAAACAACAGGGGCCCAAGAATAGATCCCTGTGGGACCCTATGTAGTATGACATGATATGGAAACTTAATTTAACTTAACTTTAATGTAACTCATTTTCTGCAGGTCAGAGTTGTGCTAATTCATAGTATAATTGAAACATACTTGAAACGTGAAACTGACTAGTTAATAGGATTTACTGCATACAACGGAAGAAACTAAACTGTAGAAATATGAACAATTTCATGGGATTATGACATAGCAATGATATTCTATTATAGAGTTCAAAGGCTGATTGGGGACAAACTACTGTAATGTCCTGTGGTTTTAATGCTAGGTAATTGGAAATGGTCTTGTCTGAAAAATACATTAGCCTAAAAGCTATCTAGCAAGCACACACTGACACAAACAACAAATATGTGTACCTGGATCAGTTGAGCATTTTGAACTTGTTGCACAGGAGGATTTATATTCCGTGACTTTTTTTTTTTTTTCTTAAGTTATGTAATTCCCAAGGAGACCTTTTTGTAACAACCTGTTGAATACATTACAACTAAAACGATTAATAGGAAAACCAATGATGTTTTAGGACAGAATGGATTTAGATCTATTGTAACACAAAGAAGTGGAAAGTATGAGGGCCATCACAGTCCTGTTGTCATTTTGTGTGCTTGGAACCTCTCTGCTCATCAGATTTATGTTTACTGACTTTCTTGACAACAGCTCCGATAGCACCATTTGAAAAGCACACCAGATTTATGTCAAATAGTGCACACATATTTGAAAGAGTCCGATTTTACAAGTCTTGCTGGCATTTAAAATGCTAAAAAGAAATAAAAGCAACATAAAAACTGTAGGAGGTACTCGTACTGTGATATTAAATCCACTGCATTTGCACTACATTTGAGTGCGATCAAAAATGTAACTAAGAGTCCAATAAACAAGAGCCTCTTAAATCTGTCACTAATTTACAATCTGTGGAGTGCAAAGCCCCATGCTCTCTTGATTCCCTCTGCCTACATTTGATTGCTGTTTACACCCAGCTGCTGTATTTGTTGATTAATGGTGTTAGGTCCCCTGGGACAATGATTGATGACACGGTTTGTCTGTGTTAACAGGGATAAACATGGGTGTATCTCTTTGTCAGCACGGTTCTGAAGAGGCACTGATTAAAGAGGGAATTCCAACAGATCTGAATTGTCACCAAATCACTCCTGTTGTGATCCAAGTTGCATTACTTTGAAACCAGGCAGATCTAGCATCCTGTTGCATTTCCACATTCTTGTTTACACTGAAGCTTGAGTGTTTTGTGGCCCTCTCCGAATAAGTTATCTGAGGGCCTCTGTTATGAAAGGCTGTTGCAAAACAGACTATTACGAATTAAACGATTTACAGTGACCTTGTCCTCACTCGAGTATGATAAAAAAGTGCAGGTGTTCCATGTATGTTACCATGAGTGTAGTAGAGGGCCTGGAGAAGACGTCCGCTGCCTGACAGTATGGGTTTTTTCTCTTTTTTTTTCTCGGTGGAATGACTCTCGCGAAGGAGATAAAAAAGTAATTCCAGATGCTGATCAAGACCGACACATTCCTTGGAGGGGAAGCGCTCTCCTCGAGATGAGGCTCATCCTCCTCGACATCAAAGAGGAAGGTTCCCGTTTCATGGCCATGTGTCATGCCTGACAATAGGAGCAGGAGGCGCACCTGTGGGAGATTAGCGGTGCAGGGGCGGACGGGCGAAGCTAGTCTTCCTGCTTTGCCGTCCTCTGGGGCTCTCCTCTCAGGTGGCCCCGGGTCCCTTTGTGCAGAGCCAGAGTGTTAAACAGGCAGTGAGAAATACATTTAGCCTTAGGCAGCCTGCCGGTGTAAAGCCATTTGCAGCCTGTTCGTGAAAACTTTCAAATGGCTTAATCCTTGAGGTCATCCCTGTGGACAAATGGCAGAGAAAGTGTGTGCTTGCGTGCGTGCGTGCGTGCGTGCGTGCGTGCGTGCGTGCGTGCGCGCAGAAAGTAGTTATTTTTCAGTTTAAGAAGCACTATTGAACCATGCAGCTTTGATTTTTACAACCCTCTGAGAAAATGATCCATGGAGTGAAGTAAAGATACTTATACTCTTGCAGTCAGAACATCTTTCTTAGAGATGAGGCACTGGAATATGTTCCGCAGTCCTCTGTTTGAAAAGTCAAATCAAGTCAAATCACTTTCATTTATATAGCACATGAAATGTAACCCTGCCATTGCCTGCATTGGCCCTATATTTTGCATGCTGTACATGAATGAAAGGGAATGAGGCCACTGACCCTCTGAGAGGAAACCACATAGAATGTCATCCCCTTAACATGTGCACAAGCAGGACAGATACAGACACGTGCGAGGGATGTGCATGTCCTGGTTTGTAGCACATTGTCGTCATTCGGGTACACTGTCGTGTAAGGAAATGGAAACCGTTCGTTGTCTTGATTAAAGAATTAACGTTACAGCTGTAGAGTCTTAGCACACTTCTTAAGACATTATGCATGAAGTGTGTCAAGGTTATTTTTTTAAAAACTATTGGAGCCTTTTGGTCTGTTTCATCATGGGCTCAGTTTACTCCAAGTGTATCGTCATGCGGCATGTATTTAGAAAAAGACGGAAAAATGCAGATTGATAATGATCGTGACTAATTATTATTCCTCTTGGATTAATGTTTTTTTATTGCACAGTTCTAAATGAAGATGTTAGTAAAAAAAAATAGGAGACATGCTATTACTTCTTTTATTGAATGCAAGCAGTTTTGCATAAGATCAAGATCAGTTCTCTGCTTGTATTCAAGTTTTGGGTGGCTTACAGAATGTATTGTATGTTACAGAGAGTGGACCTTTTGATGCGCCTGACAGAGAAAAGGTTTGGCAAGACTGCAAACTCTCCTGTTAAACGATGCAAATCTACATTCATTTTCCCAACCAGGACCATAGTTTATGAAAACTATGCTTTGAACTTTTTCCACTGTGTCTTCCCTTCTATCCGTCCTCGCCGTTTTAACCTCCTATGCCAACGCTGATTGTGCTGATGGCACAGAATACAGTGCCATCGCCAGACTGAGCCTTTCGTCGCTACAAGTCCTCCGTACAACATTACGTTTTATTTCAGCCAAAGCATATTTGTCTTTCTCTTAGACCGTGTGGACACACGCTGCTATATGTGGTCCACTTTGAGTTATTTCCTACGGTAGAGGTTGGCCGTATTGTACAAACAGCTGTAGCTATAGCCCTTGGCTGTATTCCTGTATTACGGGCTATAGGAAAAGGGCCATGACAGAGCCATGAAGTGAAAATGCTGTAGAAACATGATGTCATCACCGTAACCCCCCTACCTTTCACTTCCTGTCAGCGTGTGAGATGAGGCATTTAGGCCCCAAGTGCCTCCTACATCTTTTCTCAAGAAAGTTGGCCGTGGATTTAGGTCAATGGATTATGTTTTGAAATCATGTGTAGAAATCAAATGTTGCTGTCTGGGTCAACATTTTTTTCATGTCTCATATTGATATTCCCAGATTCAAGCATTTGGCCTTTTTAAGTTAAATTTTCCATTTTTCACCAACAAGTTTGGAGACGCCCAAGAACAGTCCTAGATATATGAGCCCGAATATGGAACTGGCGTGTGTGGAGCAAGCTGTTTTCCTCTACACATATTTGATTCTGAAGAGAAACAGCACCTTCCCTATTTGGATGCCTACAGTGGCTCTTTCCCAACTTGCTCTCCAAGCTTGATAGAAGAACAGCATGTTCCCTCCTGGTGTGGAGATCTCTGTCTGACACATGGACCCATATGCTCCAGTTCTCCTCGCATCATTTGTTCTGATTCAGAAGAAGATGTTGTGTGCCACTGCTGTTGCTGCCGCTGCTGCTGCTGCTGATGATGATGATGGATTGTGTGGCGAGAAATAACACACAGAGAACAAAATGTATGTCCGTCTGCCCGTGTTCTCCGAGTGGGGCTGTCAGAACACTGGTAAATTGACATGGTGTTCGAAGAGTCTGTTTACTGCTTGGTGTCACATTCCTTGTTGCAAGGTGCCGTCAGACATCACGTTAGGACATTATCTTCATCACTCTTGAGAAATCTGTCTTGAAGAAAGCTGTCTCAGACACGAGTTTGTATTCTGACTTTTGTTGAGCCAAATGATTGTTGAAAAACTACACATGAAATTAAATATAGCTGTCATCGCCGTTTCAAAGGCCCCAAGACATGGCATCAGTTTTGGTGTTTCCAGCTACATTCCTATCAACAATAATTCTTTGTAGTCACTGACTGGCCAGAGCAACCAAGCCAGCTCATAATCTTATTGTGTTTCAGATCCTGCCTGAGTCAGCTGGACCTTGTCATATGCTTAAACTGGGCCTTATCTAACAGCTCTTCCCAAAAGCAAGTGACCACCCACAACTCCAGACAGATTTCACCTGGTCTTAAACAATTGGTTTATCTTCTCTTTCTTCCCATTCCATTCGCCTTGGAAAGCATTTCTGAGTGTTTATCAAGGCATGCCATAAACCTCAGAGTCAGTTCACCAAATGCCCAGGAGGATGTTTTAAATTGACAGTAAACAAATTTAGAACTGAAATAATGGGCTGGCCAAAAGATGTTTTGCAGCTTTGGATCAAGCTGTGTGTATTTCAAACAAATTCTCTTTTTTTTTTATGATTGGGCGGAAGTCAGATGCTGGAATTATGCTTGGAAGCAGATACATGTGGATTGATGACTTTCAGAATGCCAAAAACTGCATCATTTTTGACATCAAACATAGTATATTTTCTCGACAGGAGATTGCTATGACACTAGCCCCCTAAAATGTCCTTTTATTCACTGTCAACACATAGTTAGTTCCCGATGCTTGCCCAGCTGCACAATTTGTGCCCAGTTCTAGATTCTAGAGTCTGGGAATTGGAAATCACAAGAAGCAAGAATTTGCTTTTTACAAATCTTTACACTTTAGTGCATGGACACAACCTATGGCACCATAAATGTTAATCTTTCATTTATAGATGCCTGTTTATCATCAGCCCAGTGGAACTGTGTCCCAAAATCTAAATGTATGTATAACCTAGAAAGCAAACAGCTGTGGTCTCGCACATTCAACAGTTGTGAATCCTGTAAGGTTGGCCTTGTGACACAAATAGAGGCACAGCAGCATCTGGGAAAGACATCTAGTCCATGGGGAATTGTGATCCTTCAGGATCCTCGAGGGTTCAGATCAGTGTCTGGGAACAGATGCTTTCTGTTTGTGCAAGGCTTCCACCTGCAGTGCACAGTCTAATAAGGTTTTGGTGCTAATCACTCTGGTAAGGTCAGGCTGTAGCTGGACTGGAATATACAGAATTTTTTGCATTTTTTTACACGTTTTCAGGCGATTTTTGAAATCAAACGTTGCATTATGATTGTCAATGGAAAGGACTGTGTTTCAACCCACCCTGGAGTTGTCTCCTTACTCGAGTTCTGCAGTGTGTGGAGATGGCTTTAATATAAATGACTAATAATGGCTACTTTGGATTTTTTAGTGAAGCAAGTGAAATGTAAACATCCTCGTCATTTAGAAGATCTTATTCTTTGGTGGGCCGAGTGACCCTGTTAATTTTCATCCCCTAAAATACACTAATCTGTTTTGGATTTTCTTGTTTGGGGTCTATCTGCTTCTAATTAACTTTAATTTATGTTGATCTCATGTTTGGCAGGAGTAGGCTTGCTTTTCTTTTTTTTTATCTCTCTGTTGTATGGGGCCAGCAACCAGAAGTGCAAATAAGAGTGAGATTATGCGATTAACTTGGATTGAAAGACAAAGATTTGGCTGTTTATAGGTTTTAAACCATTTCAGCACTCCCTGTGTCCTAGATAGTCTGCATGTCATTACATCTCCCTCAGGTTGTTTAGTGTCTTGACCGATCTTGACCAATGAGATCTAGACAGTGCCACAGTCAGCAGCATGACTTATTTAAAGGCTAGAAAAGAGCCAGCGGGTTATTAACCAATGCATTTTCCCAATTACAATTTCTCAGCTATTTACTGAGTATGTGGTATCCTTCTGGCAATGGTGTGACTTTGGCTGTATCACGTCATATTTTTGTTATCACCATTATTGTCCATGTGCTGCAGTGCATTCCAAATGCAATTAAGTATGCATTAAGTACGCATAGTATTTGTACACTATAACAGTGTCCCCTGTAGCCTTTTTTTGACTCCATATCAATGTGCTTCTTCATGCATGGAGCTTTGGGTGGAAATGAGCAATCTAACTGCTAAAAGTGAAAAGGCACTTAAAAAACAGCTAGAAATGCAAAGTTGGCAAAGATGAAAGGCTTGCTGGCACGCTAGCTCATGTCTGCTGGCCATGCAGTTGGCGTTGGCCTGCTGTGAGCGCTGTTTTTACATTTTCATTGGGTGGTCTGGCACGGGCTATAGAACTGCATAATGCAAAGCCTCAGTGGCTATTTGGAATGACAGGTGTGTTTATCTGAAAAGAAAGAAAAGAATAGTCATCAGATGGCATACCAGTACTGTTTCCTTATAAATAAAAAACATGCTTTAGAAAGTGGCAAATTGCTGCATACTGTGGTTGTAACCCATAGTGAGAACTCCAAAAACTAGGTTAACCTACAGAAGACTGAGGACTGACAGAAGCTAAAACTGAAGTCATCTCAACATCTGAGACGTATCATCGCAAGCACCATTCAACAACACTGCTGAATGAAATCACAGCCATTTTAACCTTGTCAAGGATGAGAAATAACTCACTGAAAGACTTTTTCTGGGGGTTCGGCCGAGCAGGTTTGTGGGTCAGCTTTGAGTAATACTGTAGACTCTGGAGGCTGCGCTCTGTTTGGGTTACTTCTATCGCATCACCCGTGTCATCGCGACGCGTCGATAGAAGGTGGCCGCCGCCGCCTCACTCTTCCGAGAAGGCTTTGACCAGCCCTGCCAAGCCATGAGATCATCGGCACGTTCAGGAGGACTCCCACCGCTCAATGCGCCTCAGAGTTAACAGCCCCATCGTGTGACTGAAGGTATGGGGGTACGGAGGGCCGCACCGGGTGGAAGTGCTCTCTGGTAACCCAATTCAAACAGCCTCTCGTGATGTGAAAGGCATGAAGAGGACATATCCTTTTTTTCCATTCCCTTCCTCCCAAGCTCTTGTTTTCCTCTCCTGCCCCCCCCCCCCCTCCCCCCGCTTCTCTCTCTGTCTCTCTCGCTCTTTCTCCCTCGTTATCTGTCTCTCTCTCTCTCTCTCTTTGTCTCTGTCTCTGTGGATGGCTTCCAGCGGAATGAGACTGTCTGTCATAATTTGATAGCGATGCTACATGGTGAGCAAAGCTGAGAAAACAGAATGGTGTCCTGGGTAAAACCACCTTTGTTGACTTAACTGTCGGGGGTCCAAATATTGTAGGAAATATTCAGCCATGGACGTGCAATGGCTTACTCCATTATTTTTTCATCTGCACTCCCAGCAGAGTTCAACAGACTATGTTGCACCATCAAAGTGACGACACAGGGACAGATTAAGAGCTGACAGTATGTCCATTAATAGGTCAAGAAAATGACTCAAAGCACGGTATTTTATTTTTGATCAGATATCAATGTTTATCTGACTGTCTGTTGTGTGTGTTAAAAGTGTTAAATGTCATCAAGTGATACACAAGCATTAGCACTTGTATTCAGAACTGGATTCTTGAAGGTCAATACTTTTTTCTTTTTTTTTTGATAACCTTGGCTTGCCCTGTGCTTAGATATCTCCAGGCTTGAGTTACCAACTCAGGCCTAAGAGGAAATGTGCTCTAGGGTTGCATATTTTCCTCTCACTCAGGGTGAGCTCCTAAAGGTGCAATCTTGTCTTGCCATTAATCACCTGCCAATGCTCTGAATTTTCCACAAGCACTGGTCATCAGGTGCATGCTACACTGACCTCTGGGAGTTTGTGTGGAGGTGTGACCCGTCTCTGACACCACCAGAAGTTTTCCGGGGACAAGAACTTGCCCTCTACCTCTCTCTGCCTCCATCCCTCACCCTCGGACAATCTTAGGGTCATCCTGCCGGGGCCAGTGACCAGCCCCAGAGTATCCCTCTGTTAATCTTGTATTGTAAAGCCTCTGAGGAACATAGCGTAGCATGTATCTATGTTGATGATTTACTTTTCAATGCACATCATCCATATTCATATGTTGGTCAAATAGGGTTTAATCTCATTAAAGATACAAATTGATTAATGTAATTGATTGATTTATTGTAAGACCCACCATCACTAAAACGAAAGATGTTGTGCAAGTAAGGTGCAGTCATCAACCGGAGTCGTAACAGACGTATTACAAACAAAATCTTGCAAAGCCAGTACTTTCTTCCTGCAGGATTATGTGTTTCTGCTTTCAAATCAGGAAATCCCATTTCCAGCAGTAGCAGCGTGTAATGCTGGAAATTATGTCTGCTGCCAAACCACCTTTACATCCGTCCTCTCTCTGTGTTTTTTTTTTCTTTTTCTGCTCCAGTGTTATTGCTCTCCTGAAAGTTGTCTTCGTGGAGGTTCAAGGCGCAGTGAAACAGCAAACAGTGTAGGGTTCCTCTGGGTAATACTGAATTTCACACCAGCTTGGGACATGAGTTTCCTTCTTCTCCCTCCTTTTCTCCTTGGCCTGCTATCAAAGCTGTGCCCTGCTATAAACCTGTTCAATCAGGAAACCACCTCCTGCTGTTCGGCACGCCTCAGAGGAACATCAACTCTTAAGGTTTTATGATGGATGTACAGAGTTTCACAGGAAGATGTTTAGAGGCCACTCAAAAGTAATAGACTCTGGCCATTTAAAGCACGGCCATATCCAGGCTTGTGGTCTTGGGACAGTTCAGAAGGAAAAAGGGATGTACTGTGTCTCAGCCGCCGTCATCTTACATAAGGCATTCTGTGCCATGTCTGAAGGCCTGCCGAAAATGAAAATGTTCCACAAAATGGCAGTGACCAACAACAAGCCCAGTGTCCTTAAAAAAAAAAGTCCTGTAGGATCGGAGTTCATTCTCGAATGCTCCATTACATTCGTTAGCTTTCACTGCATCCAACACGGTGCCATTTGAGGTGTAAAGTGATAAGGTGTGTTATAGTATGGTACAAGAGAGATGGTCTGGAGCTTGTTAGTACTGTATGCTACCGTCAGTGAATGTCCGGGCGCCACAGACCATAGGCGTTTTGACATTAACATCAAAATGGTTATTTCTTCACATTCTGTCGCTATTTCGAGGTCATAAACTAAAAATGCCCAGACATAAACAGACTGTAACTTTACCCCTGAACTCACAGCATTGGATTTATGCACAGGGTATTATCAGCAGTTTCTTAGGAGGTAATGAAATCTTAAATCTCCCCAACCATTTCTACTCGCCAGATATAGTTACATTCCCCATTAAATTCCTGCAAGCCAGACCGACCTTGCTGTTGATAAGCTAAATAGAGATAGATCAGGGCATTACTAAGGCTTTTATTGTAGTCATTGACACACTGCATGCTTTGAAGATAGCTTTGATTTTTAAGAGGTGGACTGCAGTTATACAGTACATTTATTGCAGCTGTGTTTTCCGTGCCAATACTATACTTAGTAGTGCATCACATCATTGCAAGAAGTTCACCATGCTCCTCGAACTGTTGATTTATGATTTTGCCCTTGCTTTTTAGCCTACATATGGGTAGAATTTCACATTACATAACAGTGTTACAGAGAAGATTTATCTTTCATGCTCAGAACTAGCCACTGGGTTTCGGTAACAGACAAAAAGGTACACTTTTGGTGAAGGCAATTTTTTTAAAATGCTGGTAGATGCATGTGCAAATGAAGCCATTCTGACACTGTCCATCACAGAAATTAGCCACTTTAAAGGGATATTCCGCCATTTTTGGAAATACGCTCATTTTCCACCTCCCCTCGAGCAAAACAATCGATATTTACCTTGCTCCCGTTCATCCAGCCATTCTGTGAGTCTGGCGATACAACTTTTAGCTTCAGCCTAGCATAGATCATTGAATCGGATTAGACCATTAGCTTCTCGCCTGCTAGCTTCATGTTTAAAAGTGACTAAGATTTCTGGTAATTTTCCCATTTAAAACGTGTCTCCTCTCAAGTTAGAAAGTGCAATAAGACCAACTGAAAATGAAACCTGGTGTTTTTCTAGGCTGATTTGACATGGAACTACACTGTCATCTGGCGTAATAATCGAGGCAACTTGCAAACGTACCATAGGCGCAGTGATATCGTACGCAGCATCTGAAAATAGTCCCCATAGACAACAAGCAGTAGTAGTGCCAGTAGTTTCCAAGTTGCCTTGATTATTACGCCAGATGAGAGTGTAGTTCCATGTCAAATCAGCCTAGAAAAACACCAGGTTTCATTTTCAGTTGGTCTTATTGCACTTTCTAACTTGAGAGGAGACACGTTTTAAATGGGAAAATTACCAGAAATCTTAGTCACTTTTAAACATGAAGCTAGCAGGCGAGAAGCTAATGGTCTAATCCGATTCAATGATCTATGCTAGGCTGAAGCTAAAAGTTGTATCGCCAGACTCACAGAATGGCTGGATGAACGGGAGCAAGGTAAATATCGATTGTTTTGCTCGAGGGGAGGTGGAAAATGAGCGTATTTCCAAAAATGGCGGAATATCCCTTTAACATGCACATAAACATATGTTATTACAAAAAGATCACCCTCTACCTTGTTCTGCCTTTGTCTGTCTGGTGTGGTCCTCATCACCGTCTCTGTCATAACAGTTATTACTATGAATAGCAGACGGTTAATTCCACGCAATGAGAGGAAGTTCAGGTCAGCCAACGTGGCATGAAATACACAGAGCTAAGGCAGACTGTAGAACTATTCAAGCACTTGCTTTTGAGGGGTTCTTAATTTGTATGTTTGTCATACTCTTCCTGGTGCTGCTCTTACGTAAGTTTTGGGAAGATTCCCCCAAATCGCTCAAGAGTTTTTATACATCTATCAAATTAAAACCCACTCATTCTTTTTTTCCACTATCATTTCAGGACAAGCAGACGCATAACAGTTTCTTTTCTGTTGATAGTGCCCTCCTCCTGACATTTCTCCCGCAGCTGTATGATATCTCTGTCTGCCACGGCTAGAGGCCGTCGGAGAAGTCGAGAGCGCCAGAAGGATCGTAAAAGCTGATGCTCTCTGCCTGTCGTTACTTAAGTCGTTCTCAGATAAATACCATTCGGACTTTTTCATCTCTTTCATCAGGCGCGCGGATTCTCAGAAGAGCTTTGAGTCATATCGGTAATAGTCTGCGCTATCAACATCGTGTTTTTTGATCATTCCGGTTCAGACTGAGTCTCTCGTCCGCTGTGCGTGTGCGGCTCGTGTTTGCAGCAGTATACAGTCTGGCACAAAGATTTTCCCTCTTCACTTTGAACACCTCTACAGCGCACAAAAGGCGTATTGATTTAATAATTGGCTTCTCTGAGCTCATGCTAAATCTCTGACCCGTTGCCTTTTTAATACATTGACCGGTTCTGAAATGACTGTAAATATCCACTATAGGTCCCCAGTAAAACTGGTCTGGACTGGTTCCCATTGGCATCGGAGCCCCGCTGGCTCCAGGAACTGTGAGGTAATGCTTGCTTACCGAGATCCTCTGGCTGACCATGGAACATGAGATAACGGCCTTCCACCGCTGGAAATCCAATGCAGACATACAACGCGTTGGTGTCTCTTGCTGTGTGTGTGTGTGTGTGTGTGTGTGTGTGTGTGTGTGAGTGTGTGTGTGTGTGTGTGTGTGTGTGTGTGTGTGTGTGTGTGTGTGTGTGTGTGTGTGTGTGTGTGTGTGTGTGTGTGTGTGTGTGTGTGTGTGTGTGTGTGTGTGTGTGTGTGTGTGTTTGCATGTACTTAAAGGTTTATGATGATGTTGTGAACAAACACTGGCATGAACTTCCAAACACTGTGTGGCCCCCTGAACCCATAGTTAGGGTCTAATTAGGGGAACGTCTCGGGGTGAGATGGCAGATGCCCAGGACATCGAGCCGTAGAAGCGCAGCGTGCACACGTGTCGGCTGTGCCACCACAGGGGAAAACGAGAACATTTTTACGAGCTTCTGTGACTTCAAAAACAAAACCATGAATCCATCTGTTCGCCTCCGTCTGAGGAAAA
Source organism: Sardina pilchardus (assembly GCF_963854185.1). Classification (NCBI taxonomy): domain Eukaryota; kingdom Metazoa; phylum Chordata; class Actinopteri; order Clupeiformes; family Clupeidae; genus Sardina; species Sardina pilchardus. The sequence goes on from NC_085011.1 coordinate 9,852,125, forward strand.
CAGGTGTTGTGTTATGTAACGACTTGTTTAAAAAAAAAATTGTGAAAACGGTAATCATTCTGTTAATCTGTTTGAAATAAAAATATCCTCTGGGTCTGTACACTCTGTCCTTCATTGACATCTTCCACGTCCTTCTCTGAGCACGTGCACAGCAACAACACCATGTGCTCTTTTGAGAGAAGACCACCGTGACCATGATATGGCTAAGTCCACTGTCATTCAAACATGCCGTTGGTAATAAGTGTGTTTATTGTTCATGTTCCCAGCTCCTGACAGGCACCCTGGATGGGAAGCTCGGGCTGTTTCACCCAGGACAGAGGGCCTCTCTCCCCTGACGAGAGCGATGCCATTTCCCCCCGGAGTGCCGCGTCCTCAAGGTCCGCCGAGGCCCCCCCTAAGCCATGCGGGTTTAATTGCTCACGCCATGTGGTGAAGGCCTAAGGAGAGAAGACTACAGGGGGGTTACATCACTCAGGCCTGCGACTGCACTGTGGTTCCACAGCCGGAGCAGCAGTGCCTCACAGCAAACTCTGACACAAGGCCCATGACTTCACCCAACTCCACTGACAGGACCGCACGGCCTACCACATGCAGAAGGGCTTTATGTAACATCTAGGCACATCGCAAAGGGCAACACCTTCAAAAACACTGAACATATGTAGTGACTTTGTTCATCCGTATTGGATGTGTATAGGCCTGGACTTGTTTGACAGTTGTGTACTGTATAGTTGATATGAATAGTTTGACCTTGTCTCTTTGTGCATTAGTTGAAAAATGTGGTTCCTTAAGATGTATATTAACTATGGCTATAATAAACATGTTGCAAAGCTGAGAAACTCTGCAATTACTCTTTTAATAATAGCTTCCTTCAGTAGAAGCTGTGTGAAGCTACTGTTTAGCCCAAAGCATGTTTATTTTCTGCGCGCAAGTGCATTATCAAGTACAGTAAACATTGTAGACCAGAAAATATGTCTAGGGCTGTGTTAAGGACCTCTTTCATGTGAAGAGAGTGGCGATTTAGAGACGGGGTAATTAACCCTGCCGTGTGCGAGCCAGCTGTGGCGTTGGGCAACAGGAGAAGACTGATGGAGGGGTTTGGGACGAGACAGGGTGGTGCTTGCAGACTTCCCACTCCCTCATGTGAGATCATTACACCCCCACGCCCATGATGGAGGTTTAAAAATATTCCTGTTCCATTCCGTCTTTTTGGGCTTGATGCCACACCAAAGGAGTCCATATCATAAACTCTAAATACTTGGCAGAGGATGGTTTGTGTTTTAAACATCTGAAAAGGGCATATCAGTGACTTTGTTCCAATGGCTACATATCCCTCCTGCAGGTTGAGAATGAGCACCATCTGTCTCAGAGGAGCATACCAGTGATGGGGGTTCTTCATCTGTGTACTCTCGGTATAGAATACATTCTGTACCGTACGTTCGTCATGCGCTTAGTCTTATATGTGAGTGATGTCCGTCTCTGTTCTTTGATGTGCTCGAGCTGGCTAACTGTAAATGGTCTTGGTTAAGACATTAGCTTTTGGAACTGTTACGACCCTCTGTCTTTGCAAACGTTACACGTTCGCTTTTATGGGAAGGGGTGTTACGGCCCTAGTGTGATCTGGCCGTCTTGTGTGCTGTGTTCAATTTCAGGGCCACGCCCACCTCTGATTGCCTGAGTGATTCCTGCTTGGGGCTGATTATTGGTCAGCCTTTAAAAGACCCAAGACTGCATCAGAGCAGTGCCTTTGAGCCCGCCAGCATCCACGGTTGTGTGAGAGCCGTGGATGGCTGTGTGTAGTGTTTTGTGTCCTTTGCGTTTATGGTGCGTGCAAGCACGGCAACTACTCTTCCAGTTGGGCAAGTTTGAGTGGCTACGATGTAGCACAGCCTGGCCTAGTGTGGCCAGGGTGTGCCGGGTTTGGCACAAGCCTAGTGTCTTCGTGTGGCCTTGGTGGTCATTGTGTGCAGTGTGTGCCGAATGCGGCAACTACTCTCCCAGTGGGGAGTTTGAGTGGCTACGATGTAGCACAGCCTGGCCTAGTGTGGCAGGGTGTGCCGGGTTTGGCATAAGCCTGTTTAGTGCCTTTGAGTGGCCTTGGTGGCCTGGGGTGTCCAGGTGAGGTACCTGGACATGCTTATTTTATAGCCCGGGGGGGCTTCTTTGTTTGTTTGTCTGTTTGTCATGTCTACGTTTCCATAGGCCGAGCCTAACATTACTTTAGTTCTGTTATTGTTCCTTTGAACTCTTATTTTGATTTATCAATAAACTGGTCATTTCATTCAATTGCTTCCTTGTTTGTGTTTACTATTTTCTCTTTAGTTTAGTTACGGCATCCTCCATACCCCTAGGATTTAACATTCTCCCGTAACAGAACATACTGTCTGTACAAGTGACCAAAACTTGGTCATGATACACGGGTGTCCTCTCAATGAACACAAAACACATAGCTGTTTATATTGCTGTAATTCTGCTGTATGTTGCTGTAATTCTGCTTTTAAAAGGGCACGGATAGCCATGGATACATTTTTTCCAGATATTATTTGAGGGGCTTTTTTTGAGAGAGCTCATATCAGACAGAGCATTTAAATTTGTTTTGTTGTAATATGATTGATATTTTCCTTCAGCTGTGAGTTTTGCTTTCCATTGTTAAAAGAAACTTGGCAACCCTTGATCAATAGGAACAATAGTCCCCTAGTTGCCTTGACGTTGTTTTCAAGAGTTCAGTGCAGCAAGTTATATTCATGCGCTGCAGTCTGTATGTTAAACATACAAGTATGAGATGTAACAAGCAGGTCAGCATAGTTGATCTGTTGACTATTTGCAGATTTCTGTCAGAGAAAAGTTGCTGCTCTCAAACACCGTCCACTTTATCAAGTGTAGTCAGTGTAGTGACGAAGGAATAGATTAATTAGACAGATTAGTGTCATGCTCCCTTTAAAAATGTTCAAAAAGCAAATGCAATATGTTATTTTGATACATGGTGTGGCTACTGAATGTTGTAGTTTATTTTTGATACACTTACAATTAGGGTATTTGATATCTTATTTAAAAATACATTTTGATGTATTTTGGCGCACCCCAAGTCTCACTGTTTATTACAATGTAATAACACAATATCTCAATCAGTGTAATGTCAACACAGCGCCACAAACAGACCATTTGGATGAACTAATCTAAGATCAGATGTCATTATTGTGCACTGGAGACTCTTCCATCAGTTCCACTAGTTAGCGTGTACTTCCTAGTGTGTGTCCTACTCCTGGCACAGTAAATGAGTCCTGCTGAGCTCCAAGGGATCAGAAGAGATCCAAGATGAGGCCTAGAGTAATGGGAATGGCTAGGCAGTAGACTACTTTGAGGGAGGTCTAACAGATTGCAAAAAGGGATGTGTCAAAATGACACATTTATTGTGAGTGAGTTCAGGAACTACACGATTTTGTGTTAATTTTGTGTAGCAACGAAAAAAATAACAAAAACAAGTAAACAAACAAACGTACAAAGGTACACCTTTTTGCAGATAAACCTTTTGTTTGGTTATTTGAGATAGCTGAACTCTGTTTTTCACCCAGCCAGCCACACAATTGCCACGTTGAAATTGACACAATCTTGAGGCCATGATGTAGATCTTCCACACTCTATCTCTCTATGTAAAGGCGCTATATAAAACCCATGCTTCATATATGGCACCCCCAAATGGTTCTTTTAACCATTTTGAAGGGTTCATCAAAGGAACCCGGGTTCTTTAACACCTGCATGGTTCTATAGCAGCCCAAGAACCCTTTTTAAGAGTGCAATGTTCCCACAGACCAGCCCTTCTCAAGGCAGACTGTCATGTGGGCTCCCTGCTGCTGGGCAGTGTGAGTGGTGTCACAGAGGTTAAGCGTCTCGCTCCATGAGCACAACCACAACAAATGCTCCACTATAGGCAGCTGGACGAGTAACCCCTTGCCACTGGTCATTAATCTATTTACCTAAGCTGTGAGAGGCTATTGCCTGCATGTGAGAGGCTTTTTGGGATTCAGGGGGAATTGTTTACATTATTCTGCATGTCTTGGATGGCTGAATGTCTATATATACAGTATGTTTATTCCAGAGAAGCTGTGGAAATGGGGAGGTGGAGGTGGAGTTGGAGTTGGGACGGGGGGGGGGGGCATTGGACTGGTGCCAAGGATCAAGGAAACAGAACAAAGATATTTTATAAGACTCTTCCATCATTTACATTAAATTGATATTATTATTACAATATAATGTTGGCAGTGGAGATATACAGTATACACAGTATTGTAATTTTGGGGAGGGGAGTGGATGACCTCATGTAATGCAATAAATAACTTGTGGTAAAAATGGATGTAAAGCCTCCACTGTGGCCGTTACTTTGTAACCACAACAACTCTGTGTGAGTTCTCAGAGCCACAGCTCATAAATACTTAGATGCAATAACTAAACAAAACAAAGGCCTTTTTGATTAATAAATGACCTTGTCGTGAACTAATATTAATCAAATTATCTTCATGACATGTTGTATGCTCATTTTATACTTAAGAATATGACAATGTATCAGTTATTTAGGCCTCACAAAAGAAATCAGTATTTCAAACATTATCTTTGTGTATCAAATGGAATCATAATGGCAGTGTTTATTCAGACTCGGACAGGACGTTATTAGATCTTTTAAAGATGAACCTTTGCAGTAAGATTAATAGTTTGGTAACTTTCTCTCTCTCTCTCTCTCTCTCTCTCTCTCTGTGTTGTTGCTTGTCTCTGTGTTTGCATCTGTGTGCGCGCGTGTGTGTGGGTGGGTGTGTCTGTGTGTGCGCGTGCGTGTGTGCGTGTGTGTGTGTGTGTATGTGTCCGTGTGTGGTGTATGTGCTGAAATGCATGTACAGTAAATGTTCCTCAACTGCATCATAGATCACATAGGTCATCGAAAGTGCAGCTGCATGCTCTCAAAGAGCATATCACTGTCAAGTACTCATATACCACTCCGAGATCATCTGTACTGTATCTCCGTTGGATTTGGTTTATGATAGTATTGTTGGACATGCAATGAAATATGAAATAACTTGACACTGAAATTGAAATGACAAAAAGAATAAAAGCCAAAAGAATGTAAATTCAATATGAATACCAGTCCCAAATCACAAATCAGCTGCTGAGGCGAGTGAGATGAAGGGTGAGATTAACACCCGTAATGTGTTAAATTGTGCATTAATCATTTTCACTCTGCCTGGCTGTGGAGCCAGGCACTGATGTCATCATGGTCATAACTGAAATCAGTAATTTTATAGGGCTAAATAACTCTCTTGCTGCCGATGACACTTAAATTACAAGTCTTGCTGCAGATCAGAATAACAGCTCTTAGTTATGACTGTAGATATTTTCATGGAAACCAAATGGAGTTGAGCGTGTTTGTGAGCCCTTGTCATAGTTCCAGGTTATCTCAGAGAGCTCAAGCTTTCAGACAGCAAAAGAATTTACTCGGGTAATTATATAACAGTTGTAAATGCTAAAAACAGCATTTTACATAATTAGCTAAACTATGCATTTGAATTCCTAGTAAAGTTTTGGGTTGTTGTTGTATATGGAGTTGTTTTTTGTTGTTTATCTGTGGCCAAAAAATAATCATGCTTCATTAACCGATAATAAACAGTATTAAATATTTTCATGATTCAATTGTAGAGTAATTTTAAAATCTGCTTTGACAGCAGCTTTGAATGACACTGTCTCTGCAGTATTTGTGCTGTATAGTGGACACTGTGTTATTAACATCTATTCCCTTTACTACATGGTAAATGTGTTCTGTGTTGTGAGCTATGCTATGTTCTGAGAATATCTGTATGGTCTCTCAGTATTTGCAAGACCTGTCTCCTCCTTCCATGGCCTTCTGGGAAATGCAGTCTTTGGAGCAGCAGTGGTACTGGCAGCAGCATGTGCAGCATCACTATACTCCACAATACAGGGTGGAAGATGTCTGCACATACTATTCATACATGACTACTGGCGGGCAAGAAACACTGACAACAAAGGCTAACATTTGCATGTTTGTATAGCTAGTTCCATCGTGTGATGAAGTCCTCATCTGAATGAGATGCCTGCCGACAAATGACAGCTCGATAAGTACAGAAGTTTTTTTTAAAAAGATAAAAACATAACCAAAGTGGTTAGTGCATCCAATTGCACAACAACTATCTGCCATGTCGTTTTCACCTCAAAACACCAACTTTCGTATAGTAAAACTGGCGACGTCCTGGCAAGATCCTTGATTCGTTTACTGGGTTTCGTTGCTGGAGAATGATGTCCTTGCCCGCCGGCCAGTAGTAGTGACGTCACATGCTAAGCATGAATTGTTTTGTTTCAATTTTACGACAGTGAGAAGGACTTGTTTAAACCAGTGCCCTTAACAGCAGCAGCAGACCCTCAGCATTGTTTTATTGAGACAAAGTTCAGACAAAGGATCTGCTTTTGCAACGTCACTGCTGAGATAATATGTGGCTTTAATCGCCCACGGAAAGCTTAAAGAGTGTTAAAATCAGCTTAAGCGTTCCGCGACACTAGAAAGGAGCAAAGCAGTCCAGAGACTGAGTGGGTGGGTGGGAGTGTGCTTGCCAGATCTGAACCTTGAACTGTGAATAAATTCGAACCAAAACCATCCTCTCCATCATCAGCAGTATTTTCCTGTAAGAACGAGTGTGTTTCAGGATGTAGAGCTGATCGTAGCGTAAACTCAGCAGATGATCATTTACAGGTGTAGATTTGGGGCTTTTAATCATGGTGTTGTTGTGTCTACAGACGTCACGGAGGACGTTATATTTTCATCCATGCTGTGTGTTTGCTTATGTGCACGTGTGTGTGTGTAAGTGTGTGTGTGTGTGTGTGTGTGTGTGTGTGTGTGTGTGTGTGTGTCTCTCTCTCTCTCTCTCTCTCTCTCTCTCTCTGTTTGTGTGTGTGTGTGTGTGTTTGTGTTCCAGTTGGAGGACTGCATTGGGACTCTGTCACACACACACATATTTATCCAATAATCTAACAACATGTATCCCCTCTTCAGTTTCCGAGTGTCTTGCTCATAAAACAGCATCGCTCCTGAGGCCTGTATCGTATGATTAAGTCATCACCCATAGGAACTCCCAGCCATCCCAGGTGTCAGGCTGCTAACTGACAAAAAGGATGAAGATCTTGAACTCAAACACATGGATGTGTGCAGACCAGAGACCTGGCGTTCAACAGTTGCTTCCAATATGTTTTAAGTCACTATACATCTGTTCCTGGGGAAATAAGCCTACATTCAAAGTGAGCACATTTTTTCCATATACTCTAGTGTGTATGAAATATTTATTTGAACTCTTTCCTTGAACATATGCAAAGTATAATTTTTCATATCCATTTTTATGATAGTACTAAGCACTATACGTTGCCATTGGAGACAGCTGCTAGCACAAAAAGATGTCTAAAACGCCACATTCCTCCACATCCTCCTATAGGGTCAGAAAACTGCCGGCTAAAAAAAAAAAAGGGTACTGTACATCCCCAAGCTTAACAGAGAGTGTCCCAACACTGTACAAAAGAACACCTAGTACCCTACCGTCTCCTATACGCTTTACCTTGTCTGGAAAGAGCGGTGGGGGGGAGATTTGAGATTCCACTTAATCCCAATCCACCAGAGACAACAGCAGGATACTGTATGCAGGACAGGTAAGAGCCAGGTCAGGATTACCAGGACTGCTCTCCCTATACCAAGGATGAGGTTGTTCATGAGTCAATGAGGATGACAGATTTCCACATGCATATAAAAGGCTTGTGGATTTAACAACACATGTTATTGTCATACATTAGCATAGAAGTATTGACTGTCCATATCTCCTGTACATTAATAAGTATAATTGAAGTGAGGTTAACAGAAGATCAGGACAAGTTAGGGCACAGTGTGTTTGTGTTACAGTATGACATAGTAAAGCCAACTCAACTATTATAAGTGGCATAATAAGTAGCATGCCTCATTTACAGTGAGGGTGTGTGTGTGTGTGTGTGTGTGTGTGTCCTGGCTGGTGGGGTATGGGCAATGAGGAGGGAGGGAGAGAGAAGAAGGGTGAATAAGTCACAAAGAGCTGTTATTTTCATTTCAAATGTGGTATCTTTACTTTGCCTGGTAACCAAACTGAAAACACGGCTTTGCTTACAATATGCTGGCCATTGGGGATTTGACATCTCAGCCCAGCTATTTGCATCACAGCAGTGCATCTGGTCCACATTTGCATATTAGCATGGAACAACAACAAGCAATTGCTGGAGAAAAGCTAAATGCAGTGTTATGCAAGTCTGTTTTGGAGTGTGTGGTGATGGCAATGGGTGCAGTCGCTCCACTGGCAGCAGTCAGCTTCATAATCAGTGGCTGAAACATGGCATGACAGATCCCTCTTTCTGCGCAATCACAGCAACTGCTGCTATGACGACACTGGCTGGACGGCGTTACGGGGGCCTGTGGTCTCGCTACCGATGTGCTGTCCCGTCAGGGTTGATGGGACTCACAGCACCGGGCCGCACCGCACCCCAGCCAGAGACGCCATTCCAGGGCACATTTTTTTCTGGCTTGACCTATATGCCACCACGTGCCGTATGCCAACGCCGGGGAAACCTGGACCGAATAACTAGCAGGAAGTTCTGCTCGGAGAGAGACCTTCAGGAGAGATTGTTTCTGAAGCTCGGCGTGTCTCTTCTGAATGGCTCTTTTGTGTGAAGTGGGGACTCAACGCAGGGTTTTCCTTCTTCCTCAGAAAAGGGGAGAGAAAAAAAAACGGACGGTTTCTCACTCGCTAGGAAGCCTATCAACTGTCTCCCCAGCTGGAAGAAGCCGCCGCAATTTATTTTCCTTTGGTTCCCCTGTGTGAATAATTTTTCCAAAGAATGTAGAATTTAAAATCTTTGATGGTGAGACAAGAGCCCCTTTCTCTTTGAGAAATTGTGAAATTGTCTGTGATCTTACTATAGTATCTGTTACACTCTGGCTGGTTATCTAAATATTTTATTTATTCATTTCAGTGAGCGCCGCTCCAGCAGGGTCCAGGCGAAGCTCATTCTTGTGAAAGTGTTCACGAAAATGGGAGGATTGGATGCGAGTACTGGATGCTCTCCATTAACTGTTCTTTCTCGATCCATCGCAGCCAATGGTTTTTTTTTTGGTGCTGTCGGGTTGGGTTTTTTTATTCAGTTAGTCCAGAGATACAGTGTCCCCTTATACATGCCACACGTATCAGAGCTCATTAGCACTCCCCTCAAAACAGGGTCCACCGACTGAGGGAGAGAGAGAGAGAGACACAGACAGACAGACAGACAGAGAGACAGAGAGAGAGAGAGAGAGAGAGAGAGAGAGAGAGAGAGAGAGAGAGAGAAAGAAACCCAAGAGAGCCATCTTGGGAGAGATCAAAAAGAAAATGTGGTGAATGCTCCTGACGTGCTCAGTGGGAGGCTCTCAACAGTGCCCGGTAGACTGAGAGTTTAGGCCCATCCTCATTGGAGTGGTGCGGAGTTCATAACCTTCCCTGACATGTTGACATATTGATATCTACCCCCGCACCGCACCACACCCCCCCACACACACACACACGCACACACCCACAGACACCCCCCCCCCCCAAAAAAAAATGACAGATGAGGAACACTGTGAAATGTTGCCTTTCCTGTGTTTAATATTGAGCAATAGTCTTCTTCCAGGATGTTTGTATTGAAGAGCACTTGAACGGCGATAGCTGATATCTTAATTCTTAAAGTAGGAAAAACGTTTTAAAAAGTTTGCCAGCTGCAAAAGCATTACTAGGCACTCCTTGCGTTGCGCTGATACAATAGCACAGAAGTGCTAGCTTGTTTTCTGGGTTGCTGTGATACAGGATTCAGCCGGTCCAGCAGCCTTCTGGGCCAGGCAGCAGCAAGGGTTAGCCTCCCGACATTTTGGACAGATTTCTATCTGTGAAAACATCAAATCATTTGAACAGCTATGCCATGTCCTTAGGCAATGTCCTCTTTTCATTTCAGTAGAAAAAAGAACATTCATATGTTATTTGCAGCGATGAACCGCATGAAGCAGTCACAAAACATCATTGGTGAGGATGGATATAAGGATAAGAGATGAACTGGTCTCTCCTACCAACTCAGACATGAGGAGTGTGTGTGTGTGTGTGTGTATGTGTGTGTGTGTGTGTGTGTGTGTGTACAGCCCGACCAATTCAGACATGAGGAGAGAGAGTGTGTGTGTGTGTGTGTGTGTACAGCCCGACCAATTCAGACATGAGGACAGAGTGTGTTTGTGTACAGCCCAACCAATTCAGACATGAGGAGAGTGTGTGTGTGTGTGTGTGTGTGTGTGTGTGTGTGTGTGTGTGTGTGTGTGTGTGTGTGTGTGTGTGTGTGTGTACAGCCCGACCAACTCAGACATGAGGAGAGAGTGTGTGTGTGTACAGCCCGACTGACTGAGACATGAAGAGTGTGTGTGCAGCCCAACCAACTCAGACATGAGGAGAGTGTGTACAGCCCGACTGACGGAGGCATGAGGAGAGTGTGTGTGCAGCCCGACTGACTGAGGCATGAGGAGAGTGTGTGTGCAGTTCAGCATCGCAGCACCTTCTGTGCCCAGGGACCCCAAGCCAGAGCTCCTCCTCCCACACTCCCGCTCTGCTGAGCTCTCACTCTCTCTCTCCCTCTCTCTCTCTCTCTCTCTCTCTCTCTCTCTCTCTCTATTTCTCTCCTTCTCTCTCTCTCCCTCTCTCTCGATTTCTCTCCTCTCTCTCTCCCTCTCTCTCTCCGTGTGTGTCTCTCTATATATATATATCTCTCTCCTTCTCTCTCTCTCTCTCTCTCTCTCTCCATCTCTCACTCTCTCTTGTCTTGCCTCCTCTTTATCTTCAGCCTTTTGTAATTCTGTATTTCTAAGCCCACGTTCTCTTCTCTTCTCTCTATCTCCCCATGTCTCTACATCAAAACATGATTCTCAATCTATTTGCCTGTCTTAGTTATAACACCTTCAGTTTTCCGTCTTACACAAAGTACAATGAAGCTTTTAGGAGAACACATATGGATAAAATCAATTTGCAGATTTCATTGAGTAATATAAAATACTTTAAAAAAATAAATGATGAATTTCAGCAATGACACCATATTTTCCGTTTTCTTTAACCTCTCTCCTTCAGCAATCACTGAGAACAGTACCAGTGTATTCCTAAACTGCTGAGGATGTCCCAATACTTTCAGATGAAATGTCTGTAATTGTTGAAGATTTTGTCAAAATACTTTTTGTGTGTGTGTGTGCGTGTGCGTGTGCGTGTGCGTGTGCGTGTGTGTGTGTGTGTGTGTGTGTGTGTGTGTGTGTGTGTGTGTGTGTGTGTGTGTCTGTGTGTGTGTGTGTGTGTGTGTGTGTGTGTGTGTGTGTGTGTGTGATTTTTCATACTCCTCAGGCTCTTCCTAGAAAGAGGCCGAATCATCAGAACGCTTCATATTCATTCCCGCCATCCCTTCCCCACTAGCCCTGACCACACTTGACAGTGGGAGTTTGTATTGTGGTCATTATGTTGACGTGCATATACAGGACCATCAGTAAGTTGTCTGCACCAAAAGCAGCAACTCACACTCACACCAGTCATCACTTTTCCATCCCACGTGTACCCCTAAACCCACTTCACTTCACTGGCCAAACTCTGCGTAACACAATGTATGCTGCCAGCCTATTGTAGCACAAGAAGGCTAATTGCACTATTTTATTGCCTGTAAAGCCAATGCGACAAAGGGAGGCATTGATTCTCGGGCCCCACGGCTCTAGTTTTAGACACTCCAGCATGACTGCCTTTGAGGGCTAACACCTCGATCCCCATAAACCGCCATGGCTTCAGAGACAAAAAGCATGGGGGATCAATGACATTATATAACATTTTTTGTGAGATGTTCTTTACACTCTCCTGAAGCACGCCCGTCTATGGAGACACCGGGTTAATCGCAACCATAAATGGCTTGATCTAACTCAGCACCGCTCCTCCTTTTGACCATAAATACATGAATTATTCGGAGTGTTTTACGAGTGGAAATTTCTTTAATTTAATATCAGAGACAGGAAGAAGGCATAAAAACCATGATTGCAATTGACTGGAGGGAAGTTAAAGCAAAATGAAACAATAAAAGGATTCGGTTCGATTCCAAAACTACATTACAGAGATATAAAATGGGCGAGTGTTGATTGCGATCTGTGAGGAAAGACTTAAAGGCAGTGAAAGGTCTGGAAGCCATTATTAAAAACCAAACTTCCAAATGAAGAAAGACAGTTGCATACATGAGTGGAAATGAGAGAAAGAACTGTTGACTGGCCTACATGTGCTACACATATAAAGCTGTGAAGATCTGTTACAACAGTTACAAGGTGAAAAGGATATTCAATCTGGATTTCTCTGGATCTGCAGTTGTTCAGAGGTTGAATAGCTGTGTGCCAACTCATTATATGTCAGAGATTTTTTATTTTGTTTCGTCTTCATTTCAAATCAGAGGTATGCCATTCATCTGGCTATACCACAAATACGCTCATAAACAATCACAGCCTTATTGTCATGCGTAATCTGTGTGTGACTTTTGTTCCCTTGTTCAAGTCAACAGAGCTGATCACAACACGAACAGGATATTAGAAATGGCCTCACCCAGGGTCTGCCTTTTAATGGATGATTTCAACAGATGCAGCTGGAAGTCTGCAATGTCCCATTGCAGCAAATAAGTCATACTCATCACTCACTCATGAAAGCAACTGCTTCAAGATCGCTTTCCTTTTTATGAGGTTTTCCATAACCTGTACATCTGCCTGTTCATTCCCCATGATAATTGCATAATGTTAATTCCACACAGTATATATGTACATTCAGCAAAAGCTGTCCGTCAAAGCAGTTTATTTGACAGTTCCATGATGGATTATAACACAGCACATACTATTAGTTAGTCTGCTTGTTAAGAACTGAGGTCATGACCTTTTGTTGACATCAACATGAGCTACAGGACCACTGCCTAGGTTATAACTGTTCAGCCAAAGATCCTTAAATACCGTCTCTGATTCAGCCTACCTTTGTTTGTGATGGGATGCATTTGGACCATGATTATGTAACTTTCCATCGGTCGCTGTGGCAACAGCTAACGGCTCCTAAAACGAATGAAGCTGTCGTCTGCACCATGGGAACCCGTGCAGTGCGCGCTCCGGCAGGCCGGTCGGTCGTCGTAGACGGAGCGTCGCGTTGGGAGTGCGCTGCTCTGTTTATGGCCCTGCTCTGGAGGCTCCGTCCGTCCCTGCGCACCTGGCTTCTGTCAGAGGCCGCGCGCAGGATTACTCGCTTGGGGTGTTTTGGTCTTCGCTTCTTCGCTCGGTTCCCAGGACAAAAAGTCTCTGTCTGGGAGAGAATCCATCTTGCGCCGAGTTTACAACACCTAGTTTACAACTCTGAGGTGAGGAGGTGCATTGATATCACTGTGTGGATTCATGTTGCATAACCGGTTGGGATGAATTGGCACAACTGGCCAAATATGGGAAATAACTTTGTGGTAAATATCGTAATAAATAAGAAATAGAGAGTTAAAGCTTGCTTCCGGTGATGAAGCTTGCTTTCGGTGTTCACAAAGCTACACCATACTGACTGAACTGTGTTGTTTGTATTTAAGTTGTTTTTTTCCCCTAATATTATTTATTTAATCTATTTCCCTAACCTGATCCAAACAGGAAGTAAAAGTGTCAATCATTAGCATTTTTATTTTGAGAGATTTCCCCATTACATGGAAGGCAATAAAGGTTTGTTTTCCCCAGTAAAGTTTTACTATTGCATATGGTTTTGAGCTTTCAGGTATTTATGAATGACATCAATCTCCCTTGTGGCTAGACTTTTTTACATATTCTATTTCTTTCCAGAGTAAGAGGACCGTGGCTTTAAATTAGTTTGAGTTATCTACACTTTGAAGTTGCATGTTAAGACTGTCTGGTATTTCCTACAACATCTATCATCTCCGTTGTGTACACCTCAAATATGAGTACACCTGCCTCTACTTGAGGCTGCAGGCGTGCCTCTGAATGGATCTATATTACTGCATAACCGATCTAAAGTATTGCAGGACATATGCGTGGCACACACCTACATACCAACATGCACCCCATACAATAAAGGTGTTATAGATGTCTTGAGTGTCTGTACATATGCCAGGGCACACTCCCATCACTGCTGGATGGAGAGACGAGAGTGAGCAGGAGCACGCACTGAGTGGAATTTAAAACTCCTTGATTTGCAGCTTGGGCGCGGAAAAACACATGTTGCCACTTAATACCCGAGGCTAGATTTGCACTCATTTAAAACATATCCCTGATGATGTCTCCACTGAAGCAAGCCGGTATACCATTAGCCATGCCACCCAGAAGCCTTTCCTTGCTAGAAAGCTGATGCCATGCGTAGCTTGGCTTGGCAAACATTGGTTTTGGCCCTGAATGATGATGCTGTAAAAGCACCCCCACCACCACACCACCCTTGAAACTCTGTCCAAAATACTTCACAGATAGTTCAGATGCAGCTATATATGTTTCATTTCATCCTCGTGCATCATAAAGTGTGAGATGATTTATAAGCTTGCCTCATTTTGTGCCTCACATGTTTCTCGTACTGCTGTTCTTGGTTGTTGTGTGCTTTCGCACAGGAGATGACTGAGGTGTTCCACAGGTGCTAAGGTTCTTCCCCCCGTAAACAGCATTCATGGCCTGGGCAGTGTGCTTGACTTCGGTGCAACATTGCCCAAAAGGCTGGGCCAAGATATGAATCAACGCAACAGCGAGAAAATATCTCAGTGTTTATAAACAAATTTCCCTCCATGTGGGTAAGTGAACGCCAATGATCAAATATTGGTTATTTTGCTTCCTTGATATGGTTCCACAAGCATGCTTGTGATCGCAAGATGAGATAATGCTTTGGCGTAGACAGTATCTTAGAATGTTGTGTAATGTGTAATGATGTCGAGTAATAACATGTGATGACCCTAGCGGACAGAATTTGTGAATCCAAGAGGTGTGCTTGGACAAATAGGGATCTGGACTACATAACTGCTGCAAGGCGGAGGGTTCCGTTATTGGGGACATCTTTGGAGGTCTGTGAATGTTCAGACCTTCACACACACATGCGCACGCGCACACACACACACACACACACACACACACACACACACACACACACGCACGCACGCTCACACACACACACACGCACACACACACACACACACACACACACACACATACACAAGAACACAAATCCGAAACAAAAGTCCCCTTATACGACTTATGACTTAAAAGCATAGGACCTTACAGTAATGTAAAGTCTAAGGTCACTGTTTTATCAGTGTTCAATTGACAAATCCCCAGGAGTAAATATCCAATCTAATGCCAAAATGTATGTTTTCATTCCAAATGTATTTGGTAAACTTGCAACTAAAGTTTTCAGTAGCAAACCATTTGACTCCAGTGTAATCCAATGCAATATTTGAGTTAACAGAAGAAATAAAAATAAAAGCCTATCTCTTCTGCATCACTGACAGAATGAGCAGATAAAAGAGATGAACACTGAATGCCATTCATATTAACTCATTGATTCCAAGTCAATAAGTCAAAAGGAAACACATTTGAACTAAAATAAAAATGAACCTCTTCTTTACAACTTGCCTCCATCCTACCCTTTAGAGTCAATGATAAGGTTTTTAGGGTTGATCTAATACACAAACCATGTAATGTTTCCAGCTGCGTGTGCATTTCACTGCCATGTTAAAATGCCAGCCTTTTTCCATCTGCCAGGAGTGTGTCATAGGGGTGATTTAGCTGTTGGCATGCTATGTTTACAGGCAGTTTGTGGTAACTTTTTAACAGAAACAAGCATTTCACTTCATTCTGTTGGGTTTCACAATTAAATCATTGTCTATTGCTCTATTTCTTTTGAAAAAAAGAGAAATCAACTGGAGCCAAATATCAACAATCCTGAAAGCACAACATATCGTCTTATTTTCTACTTATTGGTTTAATATATTTTGTGAGCTCCCAAGACACCCCCCTCTCTTGTCACACTAACCTACTTTCTTCTTTAAAAACCATAAAACCTCTACATGAGGTCACCATTTGAGTTTAGAGTGAACCTTTTTTGATGCAGAAGCTTACATTTCATCATAGCGAGTATAGTGCGCTCAGAGAGCCAGTGCTTGCTATGATCTGCTTGAAATGTGGTTCTCTGTGGCCTGTTTAGCAACAGGCGACAGCCGAGCCCATGCTGTTAGCTGGCCCATCCAGTGGGTAAGTTTCCAAACAAGCTCAAAGATGGCAAATTTAGAAAACTAGGATTCCAGTAACTGGGTCAATCAGGAGATCAGGCCATTTGATTGATCGGCGTTAGAGGTTTTGAGACCCTCATAGAAATTCCATTTATTTTTGTTTGCATGCATTACAGTAAGCTGTATTCCATACAACTTCAGGTTGACTTCTGCACAGCAAAGGGTACCATGCAAGCTGATGGGTCTATGCATTTACAGTCAGTAGGAGGGGTTACATTGATTGACACTGTTGATGACAAAATACACAATGTGAAACCTGCATGATAACCTATTGGGGTTAGTGTAGTGGTCTACTTCGTAGTTTATTGGATTTAATTGATCATGAAGCAATCTTTAACTGAGCTGTGATGACAATGATTATCGTATTAAAGTTAATACAGGTGATGGACATTGTTATATGACACATCGGCTCAAGTGAATTCCTCGAAAACATCCGTTTGACATCAATGAAACCCTGTTAAGTTAAACTAAATAGTCAATCAAGGGGTCACATTTTCTTATTTTTAGGAACATTCAATCTTACAAAATATCCAAAACAAACCAAAGTTATGACAGTTTAGTCCGGAGTGTCTCTGTCCGTCTCTTCAACACTTAGATGAACACTGCGTTCTATTTCCGATGCGTCATATGACGCACAAAAAAACTGAACTATTGTTGTAGAAGCTCATCCATACAAACTCTCAAATCAAATCCCCAGGAATGTGCTTTTTCGTTGTGAGATATACAAGCCGTTCCTAGCTGACAAAACCGGCGAGCAGGAGCGCTGACAGAAATAATTTGTTCCAGGCACACATGGCTTGCCAGCAATGCGCACGTACCCAAAATTTCAGAGCTCACTTAAATCCGTTAACTCCTTCATGTTTGTGACTCCCTGGGCACAAGTCGTCTCCCGTGAATGTGTCTATGCCCTTCTTGACCATCCAGTGTTTTACGTTGTCCACATAAATCAAAATCTTACATATGAGCCCAAACGCACGTTCGTTCTCCAACTTTTACGCACCACAATATTCAAAGAAAATGGATACATTTACACCCAGTGAGAGAAGATGTGAGGACTATAACTTGCAACATGATGACATATTTAAGCATGATATGACAGACACCACACGTTAAACACAGTGCTGTTATTCATGTACACATATTTTCTTTAACACCATATCGCAATACAGTTTTATTTCAGCTCAAAGAAGTATACCAAGAATTCCACGGAAATTGGAATACTTACAATACAATATCAGAAAGTAGCACATACGTTCCCTATGAATAGCTCCTCCCCACAAAAGGCGCAGTTAAGCATCCTTCAATGAGACAGGGTTCGTTTTTTGGGGTGGGATTAGGGTACCGTGGAAGGGAGGGTAAAGGGGAGGGGGTCTTCGAGCCGGTGCAAGTCTCCTCAGACAGGTAGACTACATGAGCAAATGACGCTATCTCAACGGAATTATGTAATACGGCCTCAGTAGATCCAGACATCTCATATTTAACTTGATTGACATGGTCGTCCCCAACTGCATATAAGAGGCAGAGTCATTTGCGCAACAGTCATTGTGTCTCAAGCCCTCTGTGGATATAGTGCGCCCAGTGGATTAACGCAGTGGTTTCTCTGACAGACTTGTCACACTTTTGTGAAGAATATACTTTTTTTCTGTTATTTCATTTGAATCTGCGGATCAAGTATAAGTCGTTTCCTAATCTATCAGGAATTGCACTTTCTAAGAGGTAAATATGAATCCCCTAATGACCCAAATATCGGGCTGCTTGTAATATTTTAATATATTGATCTTAAACTGTAACAATTTGGAATTAGTCCATTATTTTTAGAAGTTACTTTGGAGACAGACAGACAACTTGACAGAAATGTATGTTTAATCATTCATTTTGCTATCTTGAGCTGAAACTTTTTTCAATCTTCATCAAGTAATTATGCGTATCCAAACCAGAGTTGACTTAGTGTGTCATATTGTTACTTATCAACCGTAAATTACCTGCAGACAGCTTTTCTACATTTCATGAATACTGCTATTTCAATTGATTTGGTATAAGGATGTGAAATAACACAGTGGTGCTTCTTGGTTTTGCTACCATGCCTGATGACTGATATTTGATGTTCTTTCAAGGAGTTATGATACTTAGAGGTCTGTGCTTACTGCCAGTGCTACTCATTTGCGCCCCAGCGCTACCTCAAGGTAAAACCACAACCAAATGCGATTGCCTCATCTGAACACCTGTCTTTATTGATACAGTAATCAAATTATAATAAACTAGTAACATTTCATTCATGTTTCATATTATAGAAAATATGCAGACATAGCGAGGATGTTTCAGAATAGCCATCTTCTGTTAAATTACCTGAATATGTGTCTGTCTATAACATCCACCTCCCTGCTACTCAATAAGCCTTTGCCTACATATTATCTGGTTAAGTGTTACAGCGTTCATAATCCTTCATACCTACACACTTGAACTTAATCTCTCATACTCAGATGGGGAGCTGGATGATGAGTCCGTCTTTGACCTGTTCTCCATCAGTAACATTAACCGCAGAACTATTGGAGCTAAGCTCTTCAAGGGTCACGACTGGGACTCCCCTGCATACCGCTTCATCCGTTTCGACCAGCTGCCCGCCGTTAGCACGCCGATCCTCCGGCAGCTATTGAAGCAGATCCAGAATAATGAAGGCTTCGTATTCGCGGCTAGCATGCGCCAGGACCGCGCCTCTAGAGGGACACTGGTCGGACTGGAGAGTTCGAACGGCCGCCGGCAGTTCGAGATTGTGTCCAACGGTCGTGCCAACACATTGGACTTAGTATACTGGGTGGACGGCTCTCAAAATGTTGTATCGTTTGAGGACGTGGACTTGTCAGATTCACAGTGGAAAAACATCACGCTGCACGTGCATGGGGAGAATGCGCACCTGTACGTTGGCTGCACCCTTATCGATAGTTTCATCCTGGATGATCCGTTCTATGAGCATCTTCAGCCCGAGGGCAGCCGGATGTATGTGGCCAAAGGTTCCATCCGCGAAAACCACTTCAGGGTAAGCGCTTTGCCTCCAGCCTGGGAAGAAACTCACATAATAAGTATTTGTCAGGATATATAAGTGCCTTTGTAAAGCCTAACCTCTGTTAAACGGTACCGTTAAGTCCAGGTGGTCGTTAAGTAGTTTTTTCTTCTTTTTTTGCATTAAGAAAACCGTTCCCTTGAATTTCCTCACACCCAATTGCTATTGTATGCCATTAACAGCTATTCACTGGGAAACACTGCGCATCAAATTTATGGGAATGTCTCTCAAATAGTGTTTGGAGATCGTTTAAACACCTATTAAGCTTTAATGAGAGCTTGAATGGTCTAATTCTGGAGGTTTTATCACCCAGTTATTTTCCACAGCGTGGACTAGTCATTTGTGCGTGTGTCTTTCATGCGACCAGCATTTCAAGGACCATTGTTGTTCTCTCCATCTGATTCCTGTCAACTTTGCCTTATTTGCAGGGATTGCTTCAGAATGTGAAATTCATCTTTGACACCACCTTGGAGGACGTCCTGACAAGCAAGGGCTGTGAGATCACAAAGCCAGGTATTTCATCCTCTCAAATGCTTTAAGACAGCTGTATGTGTCTTCACTCCTAGCTGTAATAGCTAAAGTAATTGCATCTGAAGGACACATCTGGAGGCATTATTGCTATCGCTAAGCTCATCTACAATTAAGGTTTCCTGTGTGTGTGTCAGCTTCATTGAGCGCAGAGAGGTGGAACGTCCATGTCCCTCCCTCCATGTCTGGATGTGTTTTTTACATGAAAGGAAAGTGGGTCAAGAAATCTTCACGTTCAGCGATTCAATGTGTGCAAATGTCCTACAGTACTGCATCAGGTTTATGGCAAACAACAGTATTGGAGCACTGACGTGAGGTCAGCCAATGCACATAGCGGAAAGAAAGGAGATGCAGATGTTTACGCGCATTTGCATTGGCAGGAGACTGAGGCACTGCACTCTGTGGCTGAACGTGAGAGGGGGACAGAGAGACCAAAGCTCTCTCGTTCTCTCTCTCACACACACACATACACACACACACACACACACACACACACACACACACACACACACACACACACACACACACAAACATACATAAATGCACAAACACACATGCCCACAAACACACATGCCCACACACACACACACACACACACACACACACACACACATGAACACACATTCACACACTCACACATACCTATGCACGCACGCACAGATATGTTCATACCACAACATATGCACATGTGTGAGCTCACACTAGCAGCTCACTGTTCGAACTTAGTTCACACTGGGCGCTGTGCCCTGCAGTCCCCTGGGCCACTCTCACACAGAGAGAGGGAGAGAGAAGTGTGTGTGTATGGGGGGGCTATCGTGGTGTTCCAGATACCCCCACTAAATCCCAATTCCTCAGGTCTGCCCCCCACCCAACCCCCCCCCCCCCCCCCCACAGCCCGGCCAGGGGTCACACCCTCTAAGGATCCAGAGCCCTTGCACGCTCACACAAGGGAGCCTGCACACCATGACAACACAAAACAAACAGCACCACTGTAGGGTGTGAATAGAATGATATTTTTTCATCATTTCTCTCTATGGCTGGATTGTTAGAGTGAGTTATTCAGCTCTCTTTCAGTGCTCAAGTATCGTGAGCTGCCACTGTCTCCGTGGCTTCCAGGCCTTGGAAATGTCTAGACACTTGTGGGAACTAGTTGTTCTCTTCTGGCACCAGCTAGTTGTAACCCAAGCCCAAAAGTCCCTAATAAACTTATAAATGTCATAGTAATAAAGAAGAAAATAAACATGCCACATCGGCTTTTTGTGAACGTTGCCTTTGGTTGAAAGGCTGTTGAAGTGGCATTGCCCGATGTTACAACTTTCCTCTTCCTTTTTACATTTCCTTCTCACATTTTTAGCCCTTTGCATTTACTCATTCGTAGCTACGAAGAAAAGGAGGATGAGTATAAAATACGTATAAAGATATGCATAAGATTCATTTCGAAGAGAGAGCGAGAGAAGGGAGAGAGAGTCATAAACAAAGAGAAAGAAAGGGGTAAAACAGGGAAATGCACAGACACACATACATACACACAGACACACACACGCACGCACACATTTTCAAACTGATTGAAAAACTGTTTTTAATGATTCCAGCAGACTCCTCAGGAGTAGAAGACTGGAGCTTCTTAAGGCAATCCTGGGCCAACAGGAGGGCTTGATTTAGTGTCCCCTGTCTCTCATCTATCCAAAGGAAAATGCTCAAGTGACCCCAAAATAAATGCAGATTGCAGACACCTAATGGGCCTTTTGGCTGAGAATCCAGCATTCCAGCGCTGCCTATAATTCACCATGTCAATCCTCAAATGATAGTAAAAAGATCATGCTAAGATCATACCGATGATCATGATGTATCATGTTGTGAATTTATTGTGGAATATAATTATGTTACAAATGGCTACATACTTTATGTAGGAATGACTTTTTTTCTAGGCATTTCATGGCTTTTCTCATAGTAATCTATTTGATTTTTGTTTTGAGAGAAACTGCTATGGATGTTTTCTAACCCAGAAAGCATAGTTTGCATATTTCCATAGTGATATTTAGCCATCACAGTAATAATGAGACTCTGGTGTCTGGATTGAGCTATGAAGATGAAAGGCATCAGGTTTCACAGACAGATGTGATATGCTGGTATTAATTTTGACTGTAAAGGCCTCTAGGGTGCATAAATCAGGGAATGAAGCTCAGTCTTTAGACCCTGGGGCTAGTCTGCATAGTGATGGATGCAAGCCATAGACATGCTCTTCAGAGCCTGCCAGACAACTGCTTAACTGACACAGTTTGTGTGTCAGCTGTTCAGTTCAGCAAGGACTTTGAGGGGTGAGGGGTGGTGGTGGTGCGGGTGGTGGTGATGTGGGGTGTCGCTTCAACTTTGGCCCGATGTGAAGTTCACAAGAATTGCAAAAAAAATAAATAAATAAATCGGCCTGGCCTCCGCCATGCTCTTGAGATTCACTCTGAATGGCTACAGGCATCTGACATTTATGGTGTCAGTGTGGTTTTTCCATTGGAGACAGATTTGTGTGTGTTTCCTTTGTGTGCTTCAGCTGTCCTCTGCTGACTCCAGCCATCTTGGCTTCTGCTTAACACAGCACAGTAGACGTTGAAGCATGGCTGGCTGTCGATACAGCGAGTATCCAATAACTTCATTCAGCCTCTTTATTCAGTGTTTTATTCCCCTCTTTCTGTTTTTTCTCTCTTTTGCTCTCTCTGTTTCTCTTCCTCATATCTCATGTCTCCCCCTCTCTTTCCCCGGCTCATGTCCCCCCCCCCCCTCTCTCTCTCTCTCTCTGTCTGTCTCTCCACAGTCGAGGCGAACACGGTGACGGGGAGTGCCGAGATCGTGGACGTGAGTCCCGTCATCACCACCAACTTCATCGGTCAGAAGACGCAGAAGCTGAGCTCGGACCTGTGCGAGCGCTCGTGCGAGGAGCTCAGCACGCTCTTCCAGGAGCTCAAGGGGCTCCGCATCATCGTGGGCAACCTCATGGACGGCCTGCAGAAAGTCGTGAGTGTCCTCCTTCTCCTCCCCGACGCATCCTTGTCTCTGTCCCCACTGTCCATCGTTCCTCGGAACTATATTTGGGTTAGAAAGTCGTAGTTGTCACTTCTCCAACACGTCCTGTGTGTGCGTCTCCACTAAGCATATGACACCAAATATATATATCGCCAAATAGAGTATTCCTCCAGACTGCAGAGGTTTTATGCCTCTTTCTTCTGTAATTGCAATTCAAGTCAGAGTCGCGAGATCTGTCAGAAAAATCGCAAATAGATCTTTTCCCCAAATCGTTCAGTTCTAGTTCCCTCTAAGCAAAGCCCTCAGTGCCAGAGCAAAACCCAGAACCCTGACTTGACCTGACACATCACATCCCATCACTGTACAAGGCCAGCCGCCATGTCTCCCAAAGCCCCAGGAATGACACCGTAAACTCCTGACCTGGCCTAGTGTAAGCCCCCGAGGGCTGGAGCTTCCAGGCAGGGGCTCCCCTGAGCGTCCAGCAACAGTGGTGGCGTTGGCCCCGGCCTGAAACAGAGAGAGAGAGAGAGAGAGAGAGAGAGAGAGAGAGAGAGAGAAAGAGCGAGAGAGAGAGAGCTGTGAGCAGTTTTATGGCCTGTTTTATCAGGGAGGATGGGAAGGGGAGTGGTGTAATGTTTGGCCCCTCGTGCGGCTCTGTTTCCTCTGGGAGACCTCCGATCCGCTGAGGCGAGCTGCTTTGCTCTGCGCTGAGGGAGGGAGGGAGGGAGGGAGGGAGGCTGGGAACGAGCCCTGGGAGAGAGTGAGAAGGGGGGGGGGGAGTTGCTGAGCAAGCCCGGTCCCCGAGGCTCTTCCAGCACGAGTGGTGGAACATGCAGTCAGTCAGAGAGAACTTTGTCTCTCTCACACACACTCACTCACACAGACAGACACACACACACACACACACACATAGAGACACACACGCTAATGATCTGACTCAAGCACTGTACATACTTTCTTACTCTCTCACTGACTCCCACATCTGTACACTTTCTCTTTCTTTTGCTCTCACGCTCTCCCACACACACACTCACACTCAGCTTCACTCTTGCTTTCTCTTTCTCTCTCTCATCCTCTCTCTCCCTCTCTCTCACACACACACACACACACACACACAAGCATGTCCTTGCTCTTTCTCATACACTCATTGCCCTGACAATGAGCCACGGCGACATCTGCATAGAGGCACACTTTTACTGTACAGCCGCCACCATCCAACCACCCCCACCCTTTGGCTTATGGCCTCACACAATCCTTCTCACTCTTTCTTTTTTTGTCTTTTACACACCCCCACACGCACAACTCTTTCATACACGCACACACACACACACACACACACACACACACACACACACACACACACACTCTCTCTCTCTCTCTCTCACAGACACACATTAATAAAAATTTGGCAGTGTCTGTCAGTTCTGACAATTTCCAAGTCTGTTGAAGCTCCAGAGGAACTCTTTATCTCCCCCTTCCTGGCCAAAGGTGAAAAAGTGCAGATTGCACACAAAACCATCAGCGCTCATGCCCGAAATCTCACTGTACTTGCCACATTTCGAGTCGACCAAGGGAGTTTTTGCAAGCCTTGCAGCTTTCCGTCCCAGAACTCTGTGTGTGCGGCCAGTCCAAAGCCTCAGTCATGTTATTTGGACCTGTTTTCTGTGAAAGGAGAGCATTGGACGGTTTTGGCTTTGAAGGCTCATGTTCTTTCTCTCTAAGCAGGATTTCAACAACAAATTTATTTGGCTTTGTATGACATGCTTGTCTCTGTGTTTGTGTCTGTGTGCGTGTGTGTGTGTGTGTATGTGTGTGTGTGTGTGTGTGTGTGTGTTCATTTGTGTGTGTGTCTGTGTGTGTTTGTGTGTGTGCATGTGTGCGTGCATGTGCATATGTGGGTCTGTCTGTCTTCCAGACGGAGGAAAACACAGCCATGAAGGAGGTGCTGGGCAAGATGAAGAACTCCAAGGAGAAGCACATGTGCTGGCAGGACGGCCGTCTGTTCGAGGATAAAGAGGACTGGGTCGTGGACAGCTGCACCAAGTGTACCTGCCAGGTGTGGCCAAGCATACTGATGACATTAGCGCGGGGGTGGGGGGGAAAAGGCAGTGAGATGGGAGGGAGGCTTGCTTCCTGGTCTGGCAAGGAGGTGTCTTAACCACTGTTTTTTTCTTTGGCTTGGTCATCTCCTCGGACAGGAGTCCAAGATCGTGTGTCACCAGATCACGTGTCCAGCAGTGGCCTGCGCCATCCCGACCTTCCTGGACGGAGAGTGCTGTCCCGTGTGTTTGCGTGAGTGGCTCCTTTTGTTGTGTGAGACCACAAATGCTAGACATGCAGGCACACATACACACACAAACACTTACTCAATTATTGACTCATCCTCTCAGTCATTCAATCTCTCTCTTTCTCTCTCTCTCTCTCACACACACGCACACACACACACACACACACACACACACACACACACACACACACACACGCTCACATACGGTCACAAAAACCCCAGCACCAGCCCAAACTGCACACAAATGGAATAACTCAAGGTTTATTAAGTTTTAATAATAGAGCGCTTGGTATTGTTCTGAAGCCCAGTTTGCGTTTAAAGACAGACCGCATATTTTATTACGCCGGATTAACCACCAAAACCAAAAGCTTCCACCCTATGAAGTGGTCACTGTGGGCTCAGAAAGATGATGTCATCGCGGAGCCCAGTGCTCCAAAACATGTTGGCCGGTGTCCGTCTCCCTCCCTAATTCTCCGTTTCTCCGAGCATTCCAACAGCCGATCGGAATGGGAGGGAGTGGCAGGAGCAGATATTGTTGCAACAGGAGGCGGAGATGCGAGCTTGTTTGGAAAGATTGAAGTCACTTCATTTTTGAATGTCTCTCTTTCTCTCTGTCTTTTTCTGTCTCTCTGTCTCACTGTTTTTCTCTCTCTCTCTCTCTCTGTCTTTGAGTAATGAAGGACAGTGCGGATGGCGAGAAGTCATTTCATTTGTGATATCTTTCTCTCCCCCTATTTCTCTCTCTCTCTCTTGTCTCTCTTGTTCTGCCTCTATGAGCAGCCAATGACAGTGAGGACGGCTGGTCTCCCTGGTCGGAGTGGACGGAGTGCACGGTGACCTGCGGGACGGGCACGCAGCAGAGGGGCCGCTCGTGCGACGCCACCAGCAACCCCTGCAGCGGGCCCTCCATCCAGACCCGCAAGTGCCAGCTGGCCAAGTGTGACAGTCGCGGTGAGTGGCGGCGGCGGCGGCGGCGGCGGTGGGGTGGGGGCCGGTTGGGGGGGTGGGGGGCGGTGGGGGGGTTTGACTGAACCACGTCACCGGGCACTGACCTGCCCGTGGGGGCAGCACTTGGCTGTAGTCCATGACACATTCTCCACACTCGTCTGATGTGCCTCGAGCTGTTGGTTCAAAGTGTTGAAAGCTTGAAAACGTCTCCATAAATGGGAAACTAAGTGGCATATGCATCAGCCAATCAACAGTGTTGTGTCATGAGCAACGAAGGGAGGGGGTGCATTTGATTGGCCGTTACACTCAAATATCGACAACCTTTTGTCAGGATCGAAGATCTTACCATTAGCAGTTATACAGCCAGCTAAGGCTAAGAAAGGCCTTGATTACTTGCACACCATGGGGTGTAACCAAGGGCAGCTGAGCTAGGATCCAAAACAAGCCAGTCGGCCAACGCAAATAAAGAAGAGTTGTGTGTGCTATCTCTCTGGGCTGCATCAAATAAACATCTTTTAGGAGTGCAGATGTGCCAGTGTTCTCTCCTCCAGGTGTTAACTACAGGCTAGTTAAAGGGTCATTAGCGTGGCTGAGGCCTTATGTCTTTAGCCGAAGAATAGATCATTCCCTGTGTTTTCGCTCATTGAATAGGCATGCTCCTCCATTATTTTGGATGTGTGTGTGTGTGTGTGTGTGTGTGTGTGTGTGTGTGTGTGTGTGTGTGTGTGTGTGTGTGTGTGTGTGTGTGTGTGTGTGTGTGTGTGTCTGTGTGTGTGTGTGTGTGTGTGTATGTGTGGTGGGGGGGGGGGGGGGTACTTCCCTCTGGTCCTGCGCCTGGTGTTTGTGTTGGTGTTTCTAGGTGTGCCCGGCGAAAGGAGAGCTGTTTGGTAATTAGTGTAATGAGTGCTGGCTATCATAATATGAGCAGCTGGAAAATTGACAGCAGTTAGCCTCTAAATTCCGTGTAGTGCTGAGCACTGGAAGTATTTGAGTCGTGCTTTTGTAAGGGGGAGAGTAGAGGAAGGGAAGTGAAGGTCAAGGCCTCCATGGAGGTATGCAGCGCCTATGTCAGCTCTGAAAAAGAGGCCTCTGTCCGTACTGGTTATGCTGTTCTTTTTTATCTCTGAGGAGGGTTTTTTTCCCCCCACTGCCTGGTGGAAATTATTAATGTGCTGGTGATAAAATGTTACTTATTCGCTCTCTGCCACGTGAAAGTGCAGTAACTCATGCGTGCGTTTGGCTTCACCAAAGCAAGCAGATTGATGCCTTCTGGCCTGTTCGCTTGTGGTGGACCGAGGCAGCATGACTTTCCAAACTCTGGCAAAGGCAAGGGCCCAGATTGCTCTACGTTTACAAAGTCCTCTCTGCGCAAAGAGGATTAAGGGGGTTTATTTAGCATTCTAAATGACCACATGTGCAAAACTAGAAAGCCATTTTGTTTTTCAAAGCCATAACGCCATTTAGTTGTTAGAACAAGCATGCCATGTGTTCATGTGTTCATGTGTTCCTGTGTGAAGGACAGATGTGTGAATCTCACAGATCTTTCTCCGCCTTGATGATTGACAGACTTTAAGACATCTGTAAGCTTGTAGACACAAGCCTCTACAAGGGTTTAAAAATCACACCCTGATTTCTGCGTGTCTGTGTGTTTGTTTCTTGCCTCTTGCCACCCATAGCATCTATTTATTTGTAAATGTACAGTATACTGTAGATTAACCGGAGTCAAATTCCTTGTTTGTTACGCAAACCTGGCCAATAAAGCTGATTCTGATTCTGATTCTGAGTCTGATTCTGATTCTGCAGTGCGTCAGGACGGCGGCTGGAGCTTGTGGTCGCCGTGGTCATCGTGCTCCGTCACCTGCGGCGAGGGCCAGATTACGCGCATCCGCCACTGCAACGCCCCCGTGCCACAGCTGGGGGGCAAGGACTGCGAGGGCAGCGGCCGAGAGACGCAGCGCTGCGAAGCCAAGCCCTGTCCCAGTGAGTGGACGTCGCTGCTGCAGGAGGGGGTCATGGACTGACCCCTAGACCTGTGTTCACCATGCAGTCCAACTTTTGTTAGCATTTTAATGATTTGCTTCAAACAACCACCGTATTTAGTCAAAAATGCCATGAATGTGTTTTGAAGTAAAAAATATGTGATTGTTATTTTGTATCTCATCTAATATGTAAATCTAATCTAATATCTAAATTGCTAAAGGTTTACTGCACCATAAAGTTAAGCTTGGCCAATTGAATGTGCCTTGGCGTAGATAACATGTGGAACCATAAGATTAGCTGAACTCCCTCCTTAGAGTCTCTTACCGTAACTGCGTGTGTTGTGTTTCAGTCGATGGTGGTTGGGGCCCGTGGTCTCCATGGGCAGTCTGCTCGTTGACCTGCGGCGGCGGCACCAGGGGCCGGACACGTGTCTGCAACAGCCCCCGACCCCAGTACGGAGGCAGGAGGTGCCAGGGCGAGCTCAAGGACAACGAGGCCTGCAACAAACAAGACTGCCCCATCGGTAGGTCTTCATCATCATCACCATCATCATCATCATCACCATTCTCCTTTATGCAAGCTTCCTATAGGTGGTGATCACACTGACACACTTTTTGTAATTTGATTGTGTACATGTTGTTGCTATGATACGTTATGCATAGCTTAGCGGCTATCTCTCTGACTTAGCTAAGACAGGTGGCCAAGGAACGACCAAAAGTTGAGCTATTCTTCACTTTCAGCGCCTCACGTGTTTAAGAGCCTCACGTGTGTTTGTCTGCTTTTGTCTTCCTCATATAAACACGAAGCGCATTGCAACGGTCAAGTTACATTGTTCCAGAGGGAAACAAGTGAATTAGAGCACCTGGCGCTGAAAAAAAAGTGTGTCGGTGTGATCACCGCCTTATGCAGGATTCCTTATGTCAAGTCAGGCCCTGCAGCAGCTCTCGTGGGTAACGGACTGATGATTTGCGGTTGTGTTAAAGGACTGCAGAAGGGAGTGTGTTGAGTTTGGCCATTAAGGGGGAATAAATCTTGATAAACAAACACTAAGTGTGGCGAAACACAGAGGGATGAGGCTGCTTAGAGGCATCAACAGGTTTCAAGTGAGCAGACGGATCCAAGAGCTGTGGATGATCTACTGCATCTGATAGTGTGCTGTTAAATAAATAAATGGAATGAAATTGAAAATGAAATGAGTGTGTGTGTGTGTGTGTGTATGTGTGTGTGTGTGTGTGTGTGTGTGTGTGTGTGTGTGTGTGTGTGTGTGTGTGTGTGTGTGTGTGTTTTAGATGGATGTCTCTCCAACCCATGCTTTGGTGGCGTGGATTGCAACAGCGCCCCCGATGGCTCATGGGAGTGCGGCCCTTGCCCCGTCGGCTTCCGCGGCAACGGAACCCACTGTGAAGACGTCAATGAGGTACGAGACGGTTACTTACTCCTGCAGATAAACCAGAGAAGAATGTTTAGTTCAACATGAAGTCTAATCATCCCTTTTCCCCCTCTGCAGTGTGACATGGTCGCCGATGTGTGCTTCAGCGTGGGGGGAACCCAGCGTTGCATTAACACCAACCCAGGATTCCACTGCTTGCCCTGTCCGCCCAGATACAAGGGCACTCAACCCTTCGGTATGGGTATAGAGGCCGCCAAGAAAAACAAACAGGTCAGTCAGGAAAAGCTTGTGATAAACCGTACATGCAGAAAATTCCTCACAGTAGCCGTAAGACTCCCCCTTGTCTCCCTGCAGTTGCCAAATTAATTTTAAGCTCCGATTTATTTACACAACAGTTGCACAGATCCTGGAAGAAGCTGGGTCAAACGTTACAGCTCTTAGACGTCTAAATCTAGCAATAGACATACATCTGTGGCCATGGTGGCTTATGGAAATTAGCTTTTGACTTTAGGAGGGTGAACTGTATCGTGTCAACTGAAATTTACGGCAGAGGATTTCCTTAAAGGCATTTAATGTCATGCAGGGGACCCTCAACTGTGACTGTTTTGCTGCTCTTCAAAGTCCTGAGGCGTCGTGTGTGTGTGTGTGTGTGTGTGTGTGTGTGACAGGCTGTATATTTATGGCCGGTGGAATTAGCAGCTGTGGGCATTTAGCGTCTTTTCATTCTTGCTGGTGCGTGTGTGAGGCGGCGAGAGATGTGAAAGGCCAGTGAGTGGACACGTGCTCGCGGCACGCCTTGACCATGAATCATGCAGTGAGGGAGAGGGAGAGAGAGAGAGAGAGAGAGAGAGAGAGAGAGAGAGAGAGAGAGATGGCCCACACCGCTGGTGTTTGGTCGACACTAACGGCAAACATCTGTCTGTCAACTTCACTCTCCCTCCTCTCATCCCCTGTGTCTCTGTTAGTGATGGAAGCTCTCAGATTCTGAATTTAACTGAGAGACGTGACAGTTGATATTATGTGTGTTCTTAACCAGGAGTAAACATAGATCTTGACCTTGCACCAAATGTTTTGGAACGGCTCCATATCTCAGGCCGAAACTCCAAAAAGTCTCGTGTCCTCCGATCCCCCCTGTTGGTAGGGCTGTTGAAGTGTGCTTGAGCGAAGACGTCCAAATTGGCCCTGGCATTTGCGCCCATTTCCCCTCCGGTCTCCGTCTCCGTTTCTTGATCCCATCGACAACCAATTTCATCCGTTTTTCCTGGAAAGTTGACTCACCGCTTCCCCTCACACTCACACGTTGCATAATCAAGCAGGGACGCATGGCTTCATCGCTGACCCACACTCCCACAGCACTTTAATCCAGTGCCACCGCAGGGTGATCCAAATTGATTGGGGACTGGCTGGGGGGGTCCGGGGGGGGGGGGGGGGGGGTTGAGTTGGGGTGTTTGATTGTCTCATAGCTGGCAGTGGTGTGCCCTGATCTCACTCTGCGGATGAAAGGCACTCTGGGTAACTTCTCGCTGGTGGGCTTTTCTGAGGGGGTGAAATGGAAACTCTCTGCGGAGAGAGGAGAGCTGGGGTCCAACAACGCTCGGCTGCTCTCGCACTCGCAGCGCTCCAAGTATGCGCTGCTCGCCGTGAGGGGGGTCACGATGTGAACCTTAAGGCAGCCGTGTTCAGAAAACGAGTGCGTAGATCATGGAGGAGGGCCATTGATGCGGACACAGATAATGCTAGTTGATGCACTTGCGTCAGCGTGCAAACATTCCAAAACATCTGTTTAGATCGATACCAGATCGAACCGTAATAGACGCCAAGACGAAGGATCTGCATCTCATTGGAAAACTGAACAAATGTGTTATGTGTGCTAATGCGTGTAACCACATTATCTGCATTTTACTTTTGTAACAGAAAACATGAAAACTGTGACCTCTAGCTAATAATAGAACAGAATGTAAAGCGTCTGTATTTGATCGGAGGGGCACATACTGAAGCCATGCCCTCTAGGACAAACACACACATTTCTTAATTTAGATATAGGCTACATTAGTAACAGTGTACAGTAGTATCAGCTGTGCTGTTATTTTCCTTGCCCATCTGCTATATGTTCATATACAGTACATTCTATACATTCTCAGGTATGTGAGCCGGAGAACCCCTGCAAAGACAGAACCCACAGCTGCCACAGGCACTCGGAGTGCATCTACCTCAGTCATTTCAGCAACCCCATGTACAAGTGCGAGTGCAAGATCGGCTTCGCCGGCGACGGTTTCATCTGCGGCGAAGACTCTGACCTGGATGGATGGCCCAATCAGAACCTTGTGTGCGGTGCCAATGCCACCTACCACTGCAAGAAGGTATGGACACCCCCCCCTCCCCCTTACTATTCCCATTAAGTCCTAATGAAAGCTTTGCCTGCAAACCTCTGGGACTCAGTCTAGGTGCCAAAGGGGATATTCTGAGGCTGACTTTATCTGAAGGCCCTGAACATGACTTGTAGTACAGTGAAATACTAGCCTGACGAGCCAGACCCACATCAAGATACCGTAGACCGTAACCTTCCCTCTCCACGCAATAGGATAACGCTAAATGAATCATCTTCTTGTTTTCAAATAACAGGATGCGTTACCGTCGCAACTTCTGGTCGCATGTCAGTCACCATTATGTTAAGCCCACCCACCGACTCTATACACGCTGTGATTGGGGCGCTGGTGCTGGGGGTTCTCAGCTCCCTGGCTCAATGGATCGTGCCTAGACTGCCCCGCCAGCCAAATTACATTTGCTGCCGCTAGGGGCGTCTAGATTTCTAGGCTAGTGAAATACTTAAATCTGATCAAAAATGTGTTCATACATGTCCTAACATTTCCCTGCCCACGACAGCATGTCATAAATTCTTTTTCACCTACTTCTCAGACAGCTGATGTGATTATCATCTAACATTAATAACCGTGACAGCAAGTGAAAGTCAAACGTGCATTATGCTCCTATATCAACACGGATGACAGTTTTTAAATGTTACCATTTACACGTGAACAGATATCATCAATATGTGTCATGAACATAAATAGGATGATTGACAGAAGGTGTTTTCCATCTACACAGGACAACTGCCCCAACCTGCCCAACTCTGGACAGGAGGACTTTGACAAGGACGGGCAGGGAGACGCCTGTGACAAGGACGATGACAACGATGGAATCCTGGATGAGATAGTGAGGATGGATGTTTTTCTTTAAAACACACACACACACACACACACACACACACACACACACACACACAAAATACACTTTACCATCAAACATATATACACACATTGAGAGTGAGAGTGAGTGAGGAAGAAGGAGAGAGTTTTCATTTTTGTCAAAAATAAAACGTCCTCCATACTTTCAAACATGACAGCAATACAACATGTCTCAATCCACCCTTTCCTTCTCTTTACCCTCACAGGACAACTGCCCCCTCCTGTACAACCCCAGGCAGTTTGACCATGACAAAGACGACGTCGGTGACCGCTGCGACAACTGCCCCTACGAGCACAACCCGGCACAGATCGACACAGACAACAACGGGGAGGGCGACGCCTGTGCAGTGGACATCGATGGAGATGGTATTCAGCGTTGTTATTCTTGTTGTTGTTGTTCTGTTTAATATATGTACTTTATGTCTATCAGACACGGTCAGAAAGATTTATTGAACCAGTAGCACATTCAGTCATTCCACCACTGAGTTTTTCCCTTTCCTGAGTGCCAAGTCATTCCATGTTTGCCAGTGTTGTTTGTCAGTGTGGCTTTCCCGGTTTATACTGATTGGACACTAAGTCAAAATGTTAAAAGCCCAGCCTGACATGTTTACTGATGAGACTGAGCTGTATTTGATTACTTGGCTCAGATCAGCCATCCGTCTCTCTTGGCTAATGGTCGGCCTGACAGCCCAACTGCTCTGCCCTGCTCCTGCTCCTGGATTTATAGAGCTGTCTAAGGGGGAAGCACGGGCCTCTTCTCACAACAGGCATGGACAAGCACCATCTCTCAGTGGCCCCAATTCCATTTCCTTCTCTGTTTTCTCTCTCTTTCTCCGGCGCGGTGCTGCAGAGATCCTCAACGAGCAGGACAACTGCCCGTACGTGTACAACACTGACCAGAAGGACACAGACATGGACGGCGTGGGAGACCAGTGTGATAACTGTCCCCTGCTGCACAACCCCGACCAGGTCAGACACACCACTGGAGTCCCACTGGTTGACCAGTGCCAGTAAAGATCATTGATTGAGTTATCAATAGACAGCTATAAACATCTATTTAGCAATAACAATTTGCTTTAATCCCCGAATATAGACATCTGAGCAAATTCAAACATTGATTTTCTGACTCCTTATACAATGACCTTTCCAAAAATTTATAATTTAGCAAATCCCACAAAAATTCCCACAAAGCTTAAAATCTGGACATTATGAACCTGACTATGAATACCACAGCCACTGCTGTTTCGCTGCAGTGCAACAAGTCGATCCTTTCAAATGATTTACTAACGTCTGATTGGACAAGAGGCACGGTGCATGAGTAGTGACATGCTGACACAATCCCATTCAGAGTGTGAATATCAGACTCTAGTGCTAGTAATGATCTTTGTCCTCATGCCTACTGCCCAATCAATGCCACGAGGAGAGGAGATCCTCCATCAACCTGCCTCTCACCTTTGTCATATTGCTTAATTGTAAAACAAAATGTTTGATATTGAATGTGAATATAAGTTTGTAGCCTATAGATAATGATTTGTATGGTGCCCCACATTTGAATGTTTGAATGAATTTTTGGAAAATGTTTGGCTGATTTATAAATTCTTCATGTTTAGTTGTATTGCACTGGCCTTGAACACACTTAGTGGCGGATGGTTAACCAGAGTTTGTCTCTGTGCTACAGATTGATACAGATAACGATTTGGTTGGAGATTCGTGTGACAATAACCAGGACATTGACGAGGATGGTCACCAGAACAACCTGGACAACTGTCCCTATGTAGCCAACGCCAACCAGGCAGACCACGACAAGGATGGCAAAGGAGATGCCTGCGACTTTGATGATGACAACGACGGCATTCCTGATGACAAGGACAACTGCAGGCTGGTACCCAACAAAGACCAGCTGGATTCTGATGGTAAAACACAAACACACACACCTACACACACACACACACACACACACACACACACACACACACTACCAGTCGTAGTACAGTTAAACTCTCCTGATGTCATGAACATGAACTCACAATTCAACAGCTGGTCCTTCCCCTGCACCATAAGCCTTTATTTCCTTGGGCCATATACATGTGTCTGTGTGTGTGTGTGTGTGTGTGTGTGTGTGTGTGTGTGTGTGTGTGTGTCATGATTACTCCGGTTTTCACCAGGGTTACCTGAAGTTTTTGTGGTTGGGCCGGTAAATGGAAACAGGTTGCACCCCCGCCCCCCCCAACCCCCCAAACCCCCACCACACACACACACATATTCTACCTCCACCCATCTGCACCCCACAGACCAGATGCGCTTGTACTTTTCACACCTCATCACAAAGTGTTTATTTGATAGAATCAAGCCAGTACCCCTGTGCAATAACAAAGTGCACGAGGGAAAGCTACTTACTTCTTCCTCTATTGAGCAAACTCCACTACACGCTGCCCTCTCTGAGTGGACGGCTGCTTTGCCTTGCTTTTTACCCCCCCCCCCCCCCCACACACACACACACACACACACACACAAACACACACACACTCTCTCTCTATGCTGGCCATAGGTCTGTTTTTAATAGACCTCACATTCTGAGACTGTTACATGTATCAGAGGAAGTTGTCACGCCATGAAAAGAGGCCTGAGATTACTTGTTGCGCTTGGCCAAGGCTGAGTATTAAACTTGGGTCGTTTAGTGGAATATTTTCGCTCAGTAGGTTAAATATGTCTCAAGGAAAGAAAAAAAAACAGTTATCCTTGTGCCGCGCATGAGAAAAATCACTCTGTGGGAAGGAAAATAGTGAGGTATCGACATATGGGAGTTAAAGTCACACAGAGGCAGGCAAACAAATGAGACAAAGGAAATATTTAGGTGAATGGGAGGACTGCTTTGGGGTTTTGACTTTTGTGAATGTGGAGACTAAATAACTTACTCTCACTTATTCCTCAAGTTTTCCATATCATAATTGAATCATTTCAATGCACCTGCTGTCAAATGGGTATGCTGGAGCAGGGGGAACATAGCCACCTGGTAATCAGTCTACCTGGGTTTGATACCTGAACCCGCTGCTGCGCGTCCATGTTGATTTGGATAGAAATGTCTGCTAAATACCAGTCAACTTCAACTTGAACTTTTTTAAGAGATGTTGACCTTGAATTTAAGATCTTGTGTTGAGTACACTGATGCATGAATGGCACGTGGGATCTACCTACCTAATATGCAATTGTTTGTCCCCAACACAGGTGATGGAAGAGGTGACGCCTGCAAAGACGACTTTGACAACGACAGCATCCCCGACATCTTCGACGCGTGTCCAGAGAACGACGGCATCAGCAGCACGGACTTCAGGAAGTTCCAGATGGTGCATCTGGACCCCAAAGGAACCACGCAAATCGACCCCAACTGGGTGGTGCGGCACCAAGGCAAAGAGCTGGTGCAGACCGCCAACTCTGACCCTGGCATTGCTGTCGGTGAGTCCTCTCCACGTCTGGTCTAGGGTGGTGGTGGTCCAGTCATTAAGGATCTGGGCTTCCAAGTGGAAATATACCTGCAGGATGTTTGAGCCACCACTGTGTCCCTGTAGTTAGTCCGCTTTAAATCGCTCTGGATTAAAACATGATGGTGTAATTTGGGTTGCACATGGAACACTTCTCTGACTGGTTGGAATTCCGTAAAAAAAAAATCTCTACCTTTCTCAGGCTTCGACGAGTTCAACGCGGTGGACTTCAGCGGCACGTTCTACGTCAACACCGACCGCGACGACGACTACGCCGGGTTCGTGTTTGGCTACCAGTCCAGCGGCCGCTTCTACGTGGTCATGTGGAAGCAGATCACGCAGACCTACTGGGAGGACAAGCCCTCCAAGGCCTTTGGCATCTCGGGAGTCTCCCTCAAGGTGGTGAACTCCACCACAGGTACGGGCGAACACCTGAGAAACGCCCTGTGGCACACGGGAGACACAGCAGGACAGGTGAGAGTCTCGTTAGATGACATCATACATCAACATAACGTGTCAAGAGGTTACACAAGCTCAATTTTGAATGTGTTTCAGTTCAACTTATTTATGCGTCTTATGCTGATTATCTTTACATAAAGAGAGCATTAACATGATTTATTTGCATTAAGGGCTACTTAACAGCAAAGGTTGTGAGCTCTTTTGCAATAACACAGCTAGCAGGTTGTGTGTGCTCAGCCCTCTCCATTCTGCTTGCCTTAGGTGCGTACGCTATGGCACGACCCAAAGAACATCGGCTGGAAGGACTACACCGCCTACAGATGGCATCTCATCCACAGACCAAAGACTGGCTTCATCAGGTACAGTAGACTTCCATCCAAAATCTCTCACTCATACTTTTTTTTTTATATATATGTAATATATGTATATATATTTTTTGGCCCTTTTGCCTGTATTAGTATAGGACAGTGAAGAGGTAGACAGGAAACAAGTGGGAGAGAGAAATGGGGTGGGATCGGGATATGACCGCAGACCGGATTCGAACCTGGGTCCCCGCGGGCACTCGTACCCGTAAAAACTCGGACCCGTAAAAACTCGGAACCCCCCCCCCCAACTGAAATGACTCATGTTGAGTTGTGCTTCATTATGATTCTGCTCTTCCCTCCAGGGTGGTGGTTTATGAAGGCAAACAGATCATGGCTGACTCAGGACCTGTCTATGACAGGACATTCGCAGGCGGACGGTTAGGTCTGTTTGTCTTCTCCCAAGAGCTGGTCTTCTTCTCCGATCTGAAATACGAGTGCCGAGGTGAGTTATAGTTCTCCATTTTCCATTGCACAATGACATTCCAATGCCTCTCAGGGTTGAAGAGGACGGCGGGGGGAAAAGGATGTGACGATTTGTAAATGTGTAAATGTCTAAACCTTCTCCCCGTATTGCAGATAACCCAGACTTGCCCTCAGTGTTCTTCAGGTAAAAAAAACAAAACAATGGGCTCTGAACGTGTTCTGCTGTAATGTAATATAACCCACCCATAACTCACGCTTGTTTTTTTGTGCGTCACTATGCCTCAACACCGCACTGAATGATGTCTTTGTTTGGTTAAAAAACGCCACCCACGTCACTAACAATGTTGGGTGACAGTGTGAATGCCATAATGCGATCACTGCCTGCAGTCTGTCCTGTCGAGCACAGTGCACAATGTCTTGCTGTCCGTGTCATGGGTCTCCCAGCCGCTGTGAAGTGATGGGTACAGATCATTAATGGGTGCCTTTTGTTCTCCTTCTGTTCCATAACAGATAACTGAGTCAACATGGAAACTACAAAGGACCATCACCTTGTCACTATCCACCATCCGGACTGAACTTCAACGTGTATCTTCAGAGTCTGTATCTATTGAGCATCGAGCATCATGATGAATCTCTAACTGAGAGCTTGTGGTGTGTGCTGTTGAACACCTAAGGCCTGTGACGTGAAGACAAACACATGAGCTGACATTGCCATCATATTCAAAGAACCACTTTAGTGCTTTGTATCACTATGTTGTACACGTGCATAACAGTACGTATACCAGGCCTCTGCGTAAATGTTACGAGTAAACGAGTTATTGTTTTTTTTTTTTTTAATTCCTATCTTCTTTCTTTGACAAGGATAAGAGAGCTCTGAGTATGATGTCATGATGACGCTATGGTGATGATGACGCTATGTTCGGTCAAAACGTTTTCCATCCAATGACACAGAGCTGCTTAAGTTTAAAAAGCAGCCATCAACTTACCAGACTTCAGGATTTAGCAAAAGCCAAATTGCAAAACTTGCACAATTTTGATATTTGTTTTGAATTGTCGCTACGGTATTTTTTGGCATCTTCAATGCATTTTTGTCAGTTGAGGTTCTGTTTTTTTTCCCACTTCAATTTGACTTAGTTCTTTAAAGGTCTTAATACATCCCTATATTTTAAGAGGGATCTTTTCATAGACTTTCGAGCGTTGTAGGTACCTTTTGGGGGAAAGATGTTTATATTTAGATTGTATTATAATTTCTTTTTGTAAATTATTTATGTGACTCCTGCCTTTGAATGGGGTAATGTCTTGTTTCTTGGTTTGCTTTTATTTTCCCTAGAGATTGTAAATAATTATTTATTTGTTTACACTGACAAATTTCACTATTGTCGTGCAACAGAAAAAATACAGACCTATTCCATTGTTTCTGCAAACACGAAGCCAATGTTTATTGAAGTGTCAAGCAAAATAAAAAAGAAAATATAAGCAATACAAAGAAATTTCACCCAGAAATCAAATGCAGTTGGGCATTTCGGTTTATTTTTGTCAAGCGTAGAATCTGATATGTATTTTCTACAACTTTTTTGTTGTGTTGTATGTGTAATGATAAGCAAGCATATTTTTTTTGTGATACTTTTGTATAATGCACAGATATAAAAGCCGTTTTTGAACTTGATTGTTAGATTCACCTTTCCCACCTAAATGTGTGTAAGAAAGTATGCCGTTGTCACAGGAAGTATTTTTTTGTCATAAATAAATGTTTCATACACCATTTTCTCTGTGGTGTTGTTAGTCATTACAGGGGAACCTGCTATTCTGAGAGAGCTATGGAAAACTCTTCATCTCCGCTTGACCCCGTTAATTGGTCCCAAGTTGATGCAGCTATCACCAATAGCTTATTGAACTGTGGTTAGAAAATCGTTAAATACAAATGCAAACACACTAATGTGCCCACATATCAAAGCATAAGCACACAAACACACACACACACACACACACACACACACACACACAAAGACAAATTAGTGTCAGCTGCCACACTGATTAAAAACAACATTGCCATATACAAACCAAACGAGGAGGAAGTGAACGTGGATTTCGAGATGGAAAATGGTTTCCATCACGGGCTGCTGGTGATGGGATTC
The DNA here is from genome assembly GCF_963854185.1 of Sardina pilchardus. Lineage (NCBI taxonomy): Eukaryota > Metazoa > Chordata > Actinopteri > Clupeiformes > Clupeidae > Sardina > Sardina pilchardus. Next base: position 9,891,787 of record NC_085011.1, read on the forward strand.
AGATGGCCTGTCTGGTCCTTCGCCTCGCATCAATGGGAGGAAAACAGATGAGTCATCGCTTCGGCCCCCCGCTGCATCCCCGTCCTCATTCAGAGAATAAAGCCCCTGCATGCTAGCAATCAAACCACACTTAAGTGCCACAGCAACATCGTGGGACAGCAGGGGCATGAAAGCTTTGGTGGTTTTGGGCACCACGGATGAACAGTTTGTTGATGAAGTTCTTGTTCTTGTTACACTTCTTGTTACACCCAGCCAGCTCACACCAGTCTCCACCAGCCCTTAATGCAAAAGTGTCGAGCACAACGACTCGGGTCAAAGCTCAAATGGTGCAAACGTATTTGACCAGGTTATTTAGTCATCCTTTTATCTTATCTTATCTTATCTTACTACCCCCCAGCTGCATAACTCATGAAACATTTTGTATTATGTCCGAGTAAGCAGGGATGAAGTGCCCTTTAGTTACACGTGGGCATTTGATATGAACTATTCATCAGATATGAGATATTCATCCCTCACCCCCTTTTACAGTAGGAGGCCTTTAATACATAATACACAGAATGGTAAGTCATTCTGTATAACAGTATCTATCATCTAAGCATGAATGTGAATGCACTCTTAGCATGAAGAGGTTAACGGCAAGTCAGAAGCAGGCTCAAGAAGAGCAAAGACAAGCAGGAATGCCAGGCATCTCCCCCACCACCCCAAGCAAGGAGGGTGGCACTCTGAGTAAAACCACAGCAGACACCCACAGGGGACACGCAGAGGTTGTGGCCACCAGGGAGCCTGGGAGGCATTTGTGGGCTTGGGGCCGTCGCGTGCAAAGCAAGCTTCCACTAACACCCCCCCCCCCCCCCGCCAAAACACACACAAACACAAGAGACACACACACACACACACACACACACACACATTATCCCATTCACTCTACCTCTGGGGAGGGGAAACCACCAGGGCTGACATTTTAACGTTAACGAGTCACAGGGAGCAGCAGGAGTCCTGCGGTGAAGGAGCGGAGAGAGAGGAGGCTGAAGTGTGGGCTTTTGCAGCGGCAGCAGCAGCGGCAGCAGCAGCGGCAGCAGCGGCGAGCGGTCACTCAGCGAAAGCTGCGGTATCGGGGGTCTCCCGTGCGGAGTATCTCCTCTCCACTCCGCTGGCTTCCTGCCCAGATCGCGTGCCAGGCCTCTGTAGACGGAGGCCTCGGCAGGAACGATACGGAGACATCGGCCCCACTGATGTGGGCCAGTCGTCAGGCACTTTACACGTGGAGAGACTGTGTCAAACCAGATCCCCCCTTAAAGAATATGAAATGCTTTTAATCATACATATGTTGGTGGTTAAGAGATATATACCTGAAGTCAACACAAGTTGAATTGTGGTTTGGGCCGTATTTTAACAGCTGGTCCTCATTTGGGGCTATTTACATACACACGCGAGCACTCGCAAGCGCACACATCTGCACAGGCCTTTCAGCACGGAGAATGTTTTTCTTTTTTAAGTCTGATATTTTGTCAAAAAACCTTAGCAACCGTTTGTGCGGATAAGCCGCAAATATCAAACAAAATCCGGAACAAAATGCCGGAAAGCAATTGAGGAGAAACGACAAGTCGCTCCACATTACTCATCTGAGACAGTTGGAAGCGGTGCGCGGGCTAGATAAAAATGATGTCAACATCACGCTGTTGGAGAACTTGAGGGTTGGCCGTGGACCCTGGACCCACACTCCTCTCTCCCAAACAGTGGGAGGACGAGACAGACAGACAGACAGACAGACAGGCTGCCGGCGGGCTTGGGGAGAGCGTTCTGCTCATGGGATGAGCCTGGACATCTTATCCAAACACCAGCTTGAAAGCATCTCGCCGCCTGGTGTGATGTTCACCCAGCGGCCAGGGGAGTGCGAAATGCCTCCTCCTCATCGCGAAGCTGGGAGTCCCGCCTCTTCCTCCCTCTGCACCGGTCCTCCGCTCATCCTCTCCTCTGCTCTCGGCCGTCTCCCTGCCCTGCTGCGCTGGCCTATCTCTGTCTGTCGGTTCTCCCGGTCTGGTTCCCCCCTTCCTTCCTACTGCCTCTCTCCTCTCTTTGTTGGACTCGTCCACTTCGTCCCTTCCAAAGGTTCTGAATGTGATTTGTCTTTAAGAGCCTGTTGTTGAATCTGCGGAGCCGGAGACTGCACTCCTGATGAATTTATATTACTGAAACCTCACTCTCTTCGCTGATGTTTTCCAAGTAGGCCTACTGTGTCAACCAAAAGACTAAACTACAGTTAAATGGGCACACAAAGGCGCCACCTCTATGGGTTGGGGGGGTTCGAGCACTCAAAGATTTCAGGTTTCAGGCTAAAATAAAGAAAAGCAGAACCGAAATATTTTTTTTTAAAGAAAATTGAGGAAAAATATGTCAGTTGTATACTGTAGATCCTACAACACTTATTGGATTGACTTGTTTCTACATGTCATTAAGGCTTCAAGAATGGGCTGGGCAGCTGGGGGTTCTGTCATTCATTCAACCAATCAGATTTGAGATAACATCTGCACATGCATTTTTCACCCAGAAAACATCTGGCATGGTTGTGGAGCATCATGTCATGCCAAGTACTTAAAGTTTGCATACAGTTAAACTGGCTATAAGGTACCTTTTATATCTTTTAACAGACTACCCCCTTTTGGTATTTGGCAAAGTCGTCTGGATCTGAGATGACGGTTGAATTTGACTGGAAAGTATGATGCAAATGAATAAGATATTTGGTGTATGGAGTTCACACATGATAATGATGAAAAACATAATGGAAAACAGCAGGCTACTGTGTGTGTGTGTGTGTGTGTGTGTGTGTTTGTGTGTGCGCGCGAGTGTGTATGTGTGCGTGCGTGCGTGTGTGTGTGTGTATGTATTTTGTTTGTTCATATCAGGCAGTCAACCCCAAATCCCAAAGTTGATTTCAAATGCAGGATGTTATGTAGGCATGGTGACCTTCTCCAGTCCTCAGATTTGGCCTTTCTCTTTTCCTCTTGGAAAGCCTCTTCACAGGACATCCTTCTGCACTCCTGGGAAGGTACATCGAAACGGAATTAGATACACTTCAATGCAAAGGGTGTTTCTTGGCCTCATGCAAAGGCCACTGCACTATAGTCGTTGTTTTCACAAATGGAACAAATATACAAAAATTATGGTAGCCTATCCTTTGTTCTTCCCTCTGTATGGATTGCCAATATGACACAGAAGCCAGCTGAAACTCTCTCCTCTTTCTCTCTCTCTCATACACACACACACATACACAAACACACTCTCTCTCTCTCTCACTCACACACACACACACTAAACACAGACACTAAACACTAATCCAGTGTGCCTTTCCCCTCTGCCAAGGGTTCTGGTTCTGATACTAGAATTCATGTCCCTTGACGTCGTCCTTGACACAGAATGTTTCCAGCTTGTTCCTCTCACACAGAAAGCCCCACGGTGCCAGATCCACTGGCCGGACTCCACCTGTCCCCCGGCCTCAGTCAGTCAGAGTTCCGCATCATGGCCGCTCATATTCTTAGCAAGCTTTAATCACTGGAAGTGGAACCTCATTGATGGTGCGAGCGCAGGCCATTGGGCCGTTTCAGCTCAGAGCCGGAGCGGCGGCAGCACGTGTGGGCTCCTGCCAGCGCTGGACTCATTCTAAGTCACAGCACTGATCGGCAGCACTTCCACTTACTTAGCATCTAGGACTAGCGCGCTAAAGAGTCGTTAGAAATTACTTTGTAAACACTAAAACGTACTTGGACAAACCAATCGAGAGAAACATGGGACACACTGATCTTTGTAATGGCAAGATTCCATCCCATCCCACCACACCGTGTGATTGCAGGAACACAAACAGATTCAGAGATAACGGGACTTCTGCATAAGCCTGACTCTGTCACTGAATGGTGGACAGATCCGGTAACATCAGTGGAGCTAAAATACCATCCACTCACGCTAACACTAGACACAAATAGAGCCAAAATGACCTCATCGCAACACCGGTAACTCATAAAGCATAACTGTGTGATCTGTATTCACATCAACACACAGAAGCACAGACGTTTTATTCATGTCTTCACATCTTTTAAACTCTTCCTCTCTTTTTTAACCCAAGCACTTTGGAAAGAAATGTGCTGCACAAAAAATAAAATAAAATGACTTACTTACTTACTTACAATGCCTTGCATGTATGATATATATTTGACACTGATAAAAGTTATGTAGCCTAACCTTGTGAATCCTAGCTAACTGATTTATTTTCTATGAACTGCACTTATGTCTTCAGCTCTGGAAAACTGCAGAGTGAAAAACTGGATCGCTAGAGAGAATAGCGTGTGCTTACCTCCCCTCCACGATCCACTCATGGATACAGAATTACTGGAAATATGAACTGTCAGCTACATTTTCCCATAACAGAAGAGAGTCTGTTATAAGGTAGTGTGCTGAACTTGCTCTGCTCTTTGTTACACATGGAAGCCAGGGTACCTCTCTCTAAATCCTCTGGGGAATTGAATTGAGTAGGCTAGTATTGACCAATAGCTACTAATAAGTCCAATGTGAGCCAGTGAGCAAGAGAAAATGTAAACCAGAGTTGCCAAGGGAACCTCAATAACACTGGACACAATAAACACAGCTAAATGTCTGATCCCAGTTCAAAACACTTAACCAGCTCTACAAATCATTTAAAAAATGTTCTGTATCAATCGGAAGGATTACACATAATCAAAGAGACATCCAAATATTGAAAGTCCTTCCTATTTACTAGAATTTAATACTATAACCATTTCTCTTGAGGTTACACTCTGACAGTTTAAGAAGAACAACGAAGAGAAAAGATACATTTGTGTTGAGCAACTGTTTCCAAGTCTCTTTCTGATGAGTTGGTCTTTTTCTAAATCCCTCACATCCTTCATCCTTCACCTGTGTGTCCTAACATTTGGGGATGTGTTCTCTTCACATAAACAAAGCATTGATCTGAACTGTCGAGGTTTGCGTGCTCATTGACGTTGATTCAGAAAGACTGACAATGAACCATGCCAGTGACGTGAATGAATCGCATATGCGTGTCCGTGACAGAATTCAAATGATCAACAAGAGAGTAACATTAGGCCCATTAAGGCCTGCCTTCAGACTGGGTCCCCACCAAAGGGATGACTCAGATGAAGTTAGTGGGCCTGCTGGCTTGCCCTGCTCTCTCTCTCTCTCTCTGTTTGTCTGTCTGTCTCTCTCTCTCTCTCTCTCCTCCGAAAGCACCACTGTATCCAAAAAGAGTCTGCGTGGATACAGGGCTTTTGTTAAGGCTGCGTCTGAGGTCTGTCCAAAGACAGAAGCCATGCCCAGATAAATGAGTCCGTGATTGGTTTTGGAAAAAAAGAAGGGGATTAAATGAAATAAAACAAATTTAAAAAAAAACAAACAGCATGAAAAGACTGCTGCTTCTGGCATTTTCACAGCACAAACAAAACTTTGCTCTCGATTTTCATATGTGGCATGTGAGTCTTCCGTGACATTTGGTTTTGACTCATCTGGTGAGAAACTGGAAGCAGTCACTCTCTGGCACTTCGCTCTCACGCTCATCAGAAAACTAGAAGGCCTGACCCATCATCAACCTCTCTCAAAAAAAAGAATGACACAGAACTGATCGGAGATCAGCTGCCAGCGCACCACATCATTTCTCCTCCCAGAAAGCAAAGAATGTAGGTCAGTTCCAAATATAGCCATGAGGTCCAAATGTTTTTTGAGGATGATAAATTGCCGTGTGAGGCTTTTTTCCCTGCCCCCCCACCCCATCTCTATATTGTTGGTTTCTGTCCTCCATAAATCTGTGTGATATTAACAGAACTATGCAAAAGCCTCACATGAAGGTTCACATGAGGCCTGGATGACATTACTCGCATGCCTCGCAGGCCGTTTGTAGTTAGTCTTATCATCAAAACACATTCCAGATTATTTCACTGTTTCTCTGTGATAGTATCATCACTGACTTTTTTTTTTTTTTTACCGTACTGTGGTTCGTTGACGTGGCATGCAGTACTGTTACCTGTTGAATACCTAACTGACCCATGAGGCACTTTCATTAGTGAGCCTGTGAAAAAAATGTGTGGAAAAAGCCAGTGGAAATGTCAAGTTGTCACTGATGACTTCATTTTGTCTCAGGGGCTCAGGCTGTAGTTCTGGATGCCTGTAGGTCTTCCTGGAACAACGCTGCGCACTGCTATACAGTGGGTTCGAGTCTTGTGTACACATTATATTTGATTCTAGTTGTACAGACTGAAAATACTGACATTGTATCATATTCAAATTAATCAGACCATTTTAATCATTTTTAATTCTGCCACCAAAAGATGTGCCAGCACAAATATAACGGAATTCCACAGTTCTTCAAGCCTTTATAGCATAATGTCTATAAGATGTCTGTGAATAGTGCAGCGGTGTGTGCCATGTATACTGAAGTGTTAGTGAAGCCGCCGGGTCAAATCAACTAAGTGGGAAAACCTGAAGGTCCGTGTTGTTCTGCTCACACCTGAAACAACAGTAGGACATTAGTAGGCTGATGCACACACGCACTGCACCGGTGACATAATGCACTCGTCGCGACACAGGGCTGTGCGCGCAAAGCAGGTGCGGAGAGCAGCGTCAACGCTAACAAAAAAAGGCCATGGCTGCCTGGTGTGAGGTCAAGCACTTAACCCCACGCTATACGCTGCGTCTGATGTGGTCTGCTGCCATTAAGATGTTAACGCTGGTGCTGTCATAACGGCCTGATGGGGATAATTGGCTGTTTGGAGCACTTTGGCTAAACGCCAGAGTGTAATGACCGAATGGCCTGTACACACACAGTGCCTGTCTTACATTTGTTGGAGATGTTCTAAGATAATGAGGTCCTCTGTGGGGGAGTCAAATTAAATTTTATCTTCTGAGGGGGAAAAAACATGTGAGTCACTCCTGTAACTTTTTCCAGCTACAAACGAACTCTCTTTTAAGGTATGACTTGATTTTTACTGGCTATGGCTGGTTGATATTGCAGATAAGTTTACTTTGGTTGAGAGCTTCCATCTGTTAGCAGAGCAGTCACAACATCTTTTCATTTATAGATGGACCACAATGAGCATCCTTCATGAGAAGAAGTGACAGATACATAAAATGATGACTGGTTCATTGTAATTATGCAAATACAATCATCCACATCTGTTAACCCTCTATGGTACGGTGTTGCCTGTAGGCAACATAGCCTATTTTGCCTTGTTGTAATAAAATGAGGCATCCCTTAAATAAGTTAATACCACTTTAAGAACTGGACAACTCAATACTAACCAATGGAAATGCAAAATAATGGTCACATGACTCACAGGCTGCTAGTTTGACACTTCTTTCAGCACATGCACACGTTTGGCTGGGTGTCATATTTTCACGCTAGAAAAGTCTGAATTTCACTAATTTCCCTCAAGTTTGCATCCTTCACAAAAAATTACAGCCTTCATTGACAAGCATAGATGTATTTTCAATCATTTTTTTGTATATATAATAATGTATATTTTAGAAAATAGCAAAAATCTGTATGTTGCCCACAGGCAACATTGTACCATAATGGAATCACAGTAGGCCATACTTTATATCATTTAGGGGTTGGAGGGTGTTTTTTACTCATTGTAATGCTTTTTTCTACTTGCAATTTCAATAAATAGTCATTTAAAATAATATACATGATGATTTTAACATATTTTAGTTTGATTATGATAGTGTTCCACAGTGGTACAATGTTGCCTGTGGGCAACGGGTGAAAATTATATGATACTTTTTTGCAAGAAATAGATGATATTATGGTGTAAAAACTACATAATTCTGCTTTCTATGTCTCTGGCTATATAAAAATATGTTCTAAACACATATGCCATATTCTTTTGTATAAGAAAACATACATAGTTTAATGTTTTCCAATATGGTACAATGTTGCCTACAGGCAACATTTTTATAAAAACAAAATAAAAAATATATTTTTTAAAATCTTCATTAATTTTGTTAAAGTGACTATTTCTAAGCAGGAAAAACATTACAAAAAAAATCTTGCCCCCTCAGATCATAATGCGTACCATAGAGGGTTAAGAGCTTTCTCATTGAACAGTCCAGAAACACTGGACTCTGGACTGACACTGAACTGACTCCACAGAGCCATGGAGATTAAAGTGGGGATGCAAAATGTCAAATTGCAATATCTGTGGGATCGGCCATTGGCTGATTTGATATGATTAAGCTTTCAGGATGAATGTGCTTAAAAGATGGGGACATTCCAAGTGTCACATTATAAAATCTAATCACCAGATGTGCTGCCCTTAAACAAACATGTTGCTTTCGTTTACTGTCTTTAATGGTGACATTTTTATGATCATTCCAACAAACTGGATTTCATAATCTTAACAAATGGGATGGCTTCATGCACAAGGAAATTAAATTTAATGAAGGAACATGGAGTCACTGTTGACACAGAGCGTTCTATTCTCTCAAACAAATGACACAACTCAACAAGCTTGCAGTCTCAGTCTCATTTGCCCTTCACCTCGGCCAAGCTTGGGAGAGAGACGCACCTGAGTTTAAAGGTTAAGTTAATCTCTCACTCTGCATCAGTAACATCACAAGGTTAAAACTGTCCAGAAAATGTCCTTCTTTTTTCCTGATTTTTCAAATAATTATTAGAGACAGACATCAAACATTTACCACAAATTGCCCTCATTGTCAGAGGGTTGAGTCACAATCGGGATCTAAGATGGTCTTGTGTGGCCACAACCCAGCAACCTCAGTGAGGGTTCTCAACCACAACAGACCCGCGACGAACTCAAACACGACTTGACAACTCAACAATAATCAAATGTTCTAATGAAGTTTTCAGAGACATTTTGGTCTCTAAGCCCTCGCCTCTGATGCCCGTTTATGGTTGCCCACCCTCCAGGCCTTGGAATCCGGTGACTGGTAGCACCACCCTTTATAGACTTTATAGGACTCTCTGATGGTTAAGAGCCCAGTTTAAAATGTTGTATAACCAGTGGAGAATGTGAGGGAAACTCATCCGTTGTGGGTGTGTTGTGTATAAATGATGGGAACAAGGTTGTTGGATCTTGAATACTATGTCTGCAGGCCTATCAAATGTAATCAATTTTAAAACGATTTTAATTGGACCGTTGAGAAGTAGTGATGTGTTGCAAAAGGGTTGCTGGGGTTGACCTGCTGACATCAAGTGATGTGCGATAAATATATATTTTCCAACAGCTCAATTTTTTACTGTGAGAAAAGAGAAACTATGTGTGTTTTTCATTATTTTATTTGGTAGCATCATCAATGTAACAAAGCATCGTAACTTGAAAAACTTCAAAAAAATTCACGGGCAGCCGTGGTGTACTGGTTAGCGCATCGGGCTTGTAACCGGAGGGTTGCCGGTTCGATCCCCGACCAGTCCACCACGGCTGAAGTGCCCTTGACCTAACCCCTCATTGCTCCCCGAGCGCCGCTGGTTGGGCAGGCAGCTCACTGCTCTGGGTTGTGTGATTCACCTCACTATGTGTTCACTGTGTGCTGTGTGTTCACTAATTCGGTTAAATTGGGTTAAATGCAGAGAACTGAATTTCCCTCACGGGATCAAAAAGTATATATTCAAAACATGTGATACTGGATACATCCTGCTCTGCTGAGTATAGCTGAGATTCCTGGATGTTAAAGTTACAGTACTAGTGTCTCCCATGTACACGTCCTCACCACAACACAGAGTGAAAAAAGTGTGCTGTAAACAAGTTGAAATAAATTGCCTTGTAGCTTTAATATAGCTTATAGCTTACAGCTTTACAGCCATTAAAGCTTGTCAGTAGTAGTTTCCTGTGCATGGATTTTTATAAAATCTTAATATTGCAGATGTCTGCTTGAGTCTTTGGCCTGTCACAATGTTTTAATGACACTTTGAGCTGTATGATTGATCTTTGATTTAACTGAACTGGATTTTAAAAAGAACAAAAAAGTTGAACGCACATTTGTAGTCCGGGAATCTGAAACGCCAACCTTCAAAGGGGTGTTGAAGCCTGCAAAATTTACCTCCTTTTCCTCAACTTGCTACATTTTTCCGTTCTTAAGCTTAATTAAGTTTGCCAAGTTAATTCTGACCTAAAAATGTCAAGTAGGTGCTAGGTTTTTATGTGTAACAAATTAATGCTCCAAGATATTTATCAAAGGAACGGAGCAATCATCAACTATTATTCATAGATCGTTTTTCTCTCACAAAATTGTTTAAAATGGACTTGGGCTGGGGTTGTCTCGCAGTGTTATGAGATTACTTGCTCTGATCTGGTGGTAAGTTGCCTGATAAAGCACCAGCAGTTTTCTTTGGCACTGGCCAATCTTCTCTCTCTCTCTGACATGATCAATTCAACTTTTAGACATTTACTAAAGGATGACGTGCCTGTGGTAAACACCATCCAATGTTATCTCAATCATCTTGAGAATGAAACCCAGCAGCCTTTCTGACCAGCAATCAGATGGAGGAATCCACATCATGTCACATAACATGAAGGCAAGGCAACTCAGATTCGGTTGTTAAGAACCCCATATTCAGATGTGAGTGAATAAAAAGTGACATGCTAATCATGTATATTTCTTTGGACAGTTCAATCTACGCAGCGTCACAGGGAGAAGTAATGGCAGATCAGCGATTTTATTTCATCAGTGTGTGTTCCCCTCCAGTTCATCACAGCACGATTCCACGTTTGGCCTTGATCTGATACATAACTTACAGCGCTGATCATCACGTCACTGAAGAAATAAATCTCAAAAGCTTCTCTTTTGTCCTACACACTCCTTATTATTACATTGACTCATCGTCATTTCTCTTCTCTTTTTTTCAGTCCTCTGCCTCTATAAGTGTGTGCGCTCTTATATGCTTTTAGATGGTGTAAACACAACATGGTTTGTAACAAGCCCATGTGGGTGAGTGCTTGCTAATGGTAGTCCATCTGATGTCATTGGGGGCCTGTGTTGCTGTTCCGTGTTGCTCTATTCCTTCCTGCATGTATGGGAATCATTTAGACCAGATGTGGGGAAAATACTGTATGTATAATTGCATCATTAAGTCATGTGTCCTTAATAGAATACATTGCTTCTGGCATTTCTCATCAGTGTCACTATTTTGGCTGTTGTCAGCAGAAACGTGAATGTCTTTTTTTCCCCTCCCTCTCTCTGTTTTATTTTTTTTTGTGCCACAAACGGCGATGGGTGTCCACGATTTAAATGAAAATAGTGCTCATCGAAAGGCAGCCACAGATGTAAACATCTCTACAGTTACCATGGGCCTCAGTGGAGTGAATCTCACATGACACCACGAGGAAGCACTGACAGAGTTATGTAACCTCTGGGTGCATGTGTGTGTGCGCGCACGTGTGTGTGCGCGCATCAAAAGAGAATATGTTGACCTTGACAGAGTCGCCGTATGAAGTTTCACTCTAGCTGTGGTTTTAGAGTTGTACTCTTTGGCACATATGATAAAATTGTTGCTTTATTAAATTGCCTTATTTTAGATTGTTCCAGGCTGTGGTAGCTGAGGAGGCAGAGGAGCTGTCCAGTGACCGGGAGTTGCTGGTTTGAGGCCGTCTCCACCTGACCCTTTTGAAGTGTCCTTGAGCAAGACCCTGAACCGCACACTGCTCCATTGGCGGTTGCAGGTTGGCGCCTTGCATGGCAGTTCATGTGTGGGGGGGGGAATGTGAGGCATAACTCTGTAAAGCACTTTGAGTGCTCGGAGGAGTAGGAGAGCGCTATATAAACGCAGTCCATTTACCATTTATGGAGACACAAATCCCTCCTAGTGTAACATGCACTCATTGAGTCTCCTTCTCGGTGGTCCGTGTGTTAGACTTTGCTTGTCTAACTTCAGTTTGCTGTGAGAAATAGCTTTGAGTCTGGGTATGGGCGGCTGTAAGTCACACAGTCACACAGACAGGAGAGATATAGGACTTCCCTCTGTTTGGCTGCCGATCACACTGGCATGTGAGGTCGTAAAGAACGCATCCAGTCGGGCGGACGTTTGAAACATCCAAGATAAACTCGGCCGCACATGACCTCATGGCTCAACATCATGGTCAATATCCTGCTCCGTTAAGCGGAACTTTGAACGGAATATGAAAAATATGAACAATGTTTCCGGTATACCAACTTGAGCTATCTCAACTATCCCAAGTTCAGCTCTGCTCATAAACATTTATGCTTTGAGAAACTGAGTAACTCAGTGACAACTTTTGTTAGGACAACAGATGTTTGGCTAACCTATGCTACAAATCTAAAATGGTCATGAGTAATGGTTTCATCTGCAAAATGAACATCTGTGTTTGTGAGTTTATGTGCCCTCATGTTTGTTTTAAAATCATGGATAACTAGCCTCACACTGATGGATAAAAGTCCATATTCGTTTGTTGCTTTGAGTTGGGAAGTGGCTGGGATTTTTTTCAGTAAACGGCAGACTATCCAGACAGCCTAGTGCTCCCGAATCTGTTTACTGTCAGCAGGGATATCTCAGTGCTCTCACCATTACCTTATCAGGTTCACTATCAGTGCAGCCCAATTCCATAAAAACAGAGAGGGGAGTGTGAATCAGAGAATGGCTATGCATGCACATTTCCTTCCCTCTTCTTTTTTTTTTTGTTTTTTTTGTTTTGCCCTACAGAGTGGAAAGTGAAATTGCAGAGTGACAGGGATATGCATAAATTAATCCTGAGAAGTTCAAGGCCAAATCCCCAGTACAGTTTTTTTTTCCAGGCACACAGCCCCCTGACTTGTGGACTCATACACAGCGTATGGGGTTGTGTGTCCTGTCTAATAGCTGCACCCCTCATGGATACAGAATCCCCCACGCCGCTCAGTATACGGATGGCCAGGACTGGTTCCTGTGAGTTATAGCCTGAGGCTTCCTCAAGGACATGGCAAGACAGGAGACAATAAAAAAAATAAATAAAGAGACAAAAACATAGATGTTGGATTACAACGAACCAAAAGTTCCTGTCTAATGAGGCGTGAGTGATTGAGTTTAAGACGTGCCGCTGTGTGGATGGGACGAAGCTAAGCCAAAGCACGACTGTTCAGTTTCTGATACATCATATGTAAACACTGACATAAATTATGTGCCAGAAAAGACCAAAATTACCCTCGTGTTTTTGATATTTTCCTCAATCAAAAGGGATTCCTCCTCCCATCTGGACTTCTTCATCACTAAGAACAGAGAAATGCTTATTTTTGCATGGAAACCTGCAAAACAAAATTAACTTTTGCCAGTACTGTCAATAGCTTGACAACAATAACTTTGACGGTGACACATTATTTAACCACTATACGACCACAGTCAGACTTGAAATGCATCAGCTGCACAGGCCTATGTGTTTTGCTGTTTTGTTGTGGTTGTCCACTGGTGTAGGTCACAAACACTTTGAGCACAACATTGATGCTTTAAATTGGGTTTCAAAAGTTGACTGACACAAAGCAGTACAATTGTGTTTTCTTGGACAAATAAATAATTCGTATACAAACTGATTCACTGTGAAGGGAGCAAATGGTGGATGTGCAAAGAGGAAAAACAACCACATTTGGGGCTAAGAGTTCATTCCAACGGCTTTGAGGATTCCACTCTTTCTGCACTTAATTTACAGTAATAAACTGTCTTAATTTATAGTAATAAATAGTCATACCTTTTTGTCATTGTTTTCCCCTCTTTTTCTTTTACCTGCACTTTCCACCATGAGGGAAAAAAACAATCTGTCTGTTGTGAATGGATTGTGCTGTGGAGGTTGGTGGGGGAGGACCCAGAATGGGGTTTCTGGAAGAGAGGAGAGGCCTCAAATTTAATAATAATTATATTTTAAACATTGACTGGCATTGCATTGTTTGATTAGCATTACATAGAGCAGTGTTTTTGACCAACTTAAACTAGTATCAATAGGGACAAAGAGATAGTGGAATGTTTTTTTTGCATTTTGACAGTTGAGTGCAAAACTATTCATTGATGTTGTATATTTCCCTATTCCCAATGAAGAGTCGCCCTCTAGTGGCTAAACATGAGAGCCAACTTTTCACAGGGGAATCATGCCACTCCTCAACGTGGTAATAAAGTTAGCCTACTTTGGCAAATGTCATTATTCAGTTTGTAAATTTGTCATTAGTCTGTCATTAACTGAGCTTTTGGTGTTTCCAGCCAAACAGCTCACAACAGATTAACATCCAGCTCGACTCATCTTCACTGGGCATGCGATGCAGAACTGCAGGAGAGGTCTTTGCCGTGAGTCTTGCACAGGGTGGCCCTCCATCCTACTTCTTGCGACGCTGGTGCGTAGATTTCATTGCTTCAGGAGACTTTGATGGTGCAGAGGCGATTGCTCATTGAGTGCAGGGGAGGCTCAGCCTCCTCTAAAATATCACGGAAAATTGCATCAAATTGCTGTGTCTCATATGGCGCACTTCCGTAAGTGCACTGAAATGTAGTGCGTAGTGCGCACTGAGCACTTACCTCTGTAGTGCACACTGTCGTGGGTAAGTATTGTCTCATATGGAACACTGAAGTTTCGCACTTGGCGGAAGTGACGGGCTCACATTTGATCGCGATTCCCCAACCCGCCAAAATATTTGAACGGCTTTGTTTACCACAATGGATTTCTTCGTGCTTGCTTTGCTTGCCTTTATTTACCCCCTGTTACCCACGTGGAGGCTACGCCGAATCCGGCGTGATCGGAGGATCCTCCTCCGATTGGCGGAAGCTGAGATGGTACGTAACCTATGTTATTTTCATTAGGCGCGTTCAAGTTGGCTGCGCAGCACAAAAACTGCGCAGCACAAGATGCACGTGGTTAAAAATCTGTCCACGATGGTCTAGATGGGCGTGTTTTCGACTCGGCAGTGGGTATCACATGGCCTCAACTTATCGCGGGAGCAAGGCGTGGTCAGACGGCTGCTCCGCAAAAGAGCAGCCGGTCTGGAGGTACTGCGGAGAGCAGCGGAGCCTAGACCCTCCCTTCATGACGTCAGGTCTTTGCCCTAATTGGCTTTTACATCCCTGACGTGTGTGCAGGTGTTTAGATGCCTCCCCATAGAGCTCCCCAGTCCCGCCCCTCCTCCGAGAGAGGTGCTTGTCCGGAAGTAAAATTCTCATTCATTTCTCCCATTGACTTCTGGAAAAATTCGGATATAAAGAGTTTTAGACCATGCCTTAGGCTAACCAGCTACGATGTGACTCATAAGCATATAACTTATAATTTCGAGTGAAAAAATGAACAGAAAATGTAAAAAAAGCGAAAGGTACAAGACTGTGTACATATCTTAAATTCCGAGATAGAGAACTCAAATCCCAGGATGCTTTGCAAACGTACACACATTTCCAACATTTGCAGCCTAAAGATAGTTTAACATGGTTCCATATTAATCTGAGAAAAGAAGATGATTACTTCCTACCGTTTCCATTGAGTAAATTCAACCTTCAAGATGAGAAAACCGTTATTTTTCGGAAGACCACACATCGGTCCTGATCAGCCCTGCAGCCATTTTAAGTTTTGAAGTTCCAGCGAGACGAAGTTGGACGATAGGCGCGGGAAAAGCTGAGTACAGTTTGTTTGGCATTGCCATGGCAACGGCGATCTCTACCAATCAAAGGCTCTGCTTTCACCAGTTTTACACGTTAGGGTGTCGGGTAGTGTAGTAACTCTCTCGTTAAATCGTGAATAAAGCATTGTTTTCTCAAAACAAGGTTGATGCCCCCATTAACTTTTGACATCTATATGAGCAGGTATAATCGCTTAGTCACATCGTAGCTGGTTTTAAGTCTACCATGGACGGTTACGATGTTATGGCTTATTCTCCAATTGTCAATGGAGAAATTGTATTGGATTTTTACTTCCGGACAAGGCTGTGGGCGGGACTGGGGAGCTCTATATCCACAAGAGTCCGTGCGGGTCCGTGCCTCGTGATTCGTCACATGGCAACCCGGTCTCCTGGTGGAATTGTAACCCCTCTACAAAATATCGCGGCCGAGAATGTAAGCCTCTTGCATTATTTCAGCCAATCAGGGCCAGCGATGTGAAATATCGTATGTCGTCATGATTTGCCACCACAATTTGACTATAATACCAGGAGAGAGGTAGGTGTTTTGCTAGTAATTGTTTTACATATTTAAGTTACATATGTATTTTTGTTGAAATATCATACGATCCACATAATGTTTTTGCAACTGATCAGGGCATGTAGAAAATTTGACAACCACGTTGCAAAATATTTTCTGAGCTAGTTTATGTCAAGTTAGCAAGCTAATACAGCAATAGATTTGGTTAGAATGGGCAGCTAGGCAAACGTATTAAAGTCCTTTGCTCTGTTTACAATAGACATTTGGTTTGCTTAAAATCAGAAAAGTGCTTCATAAGTCAACAGCAGAAGACTGTTTTAGGAAAGAAGTTATATAAACTAGTAGCCTAATGTTTACTTTATTTTGAAACCTTGCATTGGTGAACCATGAGCTACTTGATTGCTAGCACTCGACAAAGTTATACTGCTAGCATGATTGAAGTAGCCTAATAAGTAAATTAATTATTATCTTTATTACCACAAGTTTGTATGTGGCTTGTAGAAATTGCTGCCTTCAGTTAGCCTAATTAAGGCTTTTTCCAAGTATGAACAGTAATAGTCTGGGCTCTGTTTTCTTCTCCCATACACAAATACATTTTAAAAATCGAATTATTCAAAAATACAATAGGCTGACATAATACAGTGTCATATACTTTATTCACAATAATCTCCCCCAGACTAATGTTCAATCTTAAAAGATTGAGCTTAGTAGTATGGTGATCAGAGGTGGGCGAAGTACTCAATTTCAGTACTTAATTCAAAGTACAGATACTACTGGTCAAATGTTACTCCGATACAAGTAAAAGTTGCATGTTCAGAATAGTACTTACGTGAAAGTACTGAAGTACTTGCTTTTAAAAATACTTAAGTATTAAAGTACAATTTGAAATGGCATTTATAGGGTTTCCAACTCTTGCATGCCTCTCACAGACAGACAGGGGACAGACTTTCAATATAGGCCTAGAGTGACGTGCAAATACTCAAAAACTGTAAATACAGTACTTAAGTAAATGTACTTTATTACTGCCCACCTCTGATGGTGATAGCCAGACAATATGAAGTTGTGTTTAGCACATAGCTTTTTTAAAATTATCCTGTTGAAGATGTTAGTGAATCTGTGCCAAAGTCGTTTCTCCCTGTTTTTGCTGTTCTTTATTTTTCTCTTCCCATTCAAATGTTTCACTCTCATCTCTGAACTTTCTCCATCTTCCTCATCCATTTTTGTCTACATGAAGATGCCCGGATCTAGTTTCAAGATTTGTGTTGGTTGCCAGGCCAGGATGGCTGTGGCACAAAAGAAGTGTCCTTCGTGTGCCGTACAACAGCCGCACAAGCAACAAAAAAAAAATAAAATAAAAAAAATTATTGAAAAGCCCCCATCGGCCCAGAATGCAGGGAAGGTGCTGGATGGTGTCATTGTCGGTGTAAGTATATTTATTATTTTAATAATGCCTGTAAATAAATTCCAGAACAGTGGTCCCATCTCTTTTTGCTATATATTTAACATGTTTTATATTGATCAACTGTCTATCATAATTTGATAAGTTATTGAATTATTGCTCAGGCCTAACATAGGCTGACACACACACACACACACACACACACACACACACACACACACACACACACACACACACACACACACACACACGTAATAATAATATGTAATAACAAAGTTTAAACTGGGAGGGTAGTCCCCTGAGGGTGCTGCTGTTCCCTGTCTAGGCTTTCCATGGAGCTCATGGAAAGACATAGTCTGGTTTTCACCATACTAAACTCAATCTTTTAAGATTGAACATTAGTCTGGGGAGGCTGCGCTTTGTTTCTACTGCACAAGAGGCGTGATCAAGGACATCGTTCAAATGACTCCATTCGCAATTGCCATGAGCGGGGCTAGTTGGTAAATTAAACTTTTAGACGGTAGAATCGCAAAGATGTCCTTCTTCTGTTCCAGGGCAAGTTTTTGTTCTGTTTTAAAAGAAAACTTGCCTTTAAAATCTTCCAAAACAGAAGCGACAGCGGCATTGAGTGTGTACACAACTGCTGCTTTACGTCGCTTAAGTTTCATTATCGTCACGTCATCGGCCAGGACTAGAGTATGGCTGTTTCTGATTGGAGCCAAAGGTTCTGGCAGTAAACAGGGGAGATAGATCTGCTGGTTTCCAGCCTGAGCTTCCGGGCGAAATTCAAATTCCCCGGAAGTTCAGGCAGGGTTCACCCAGCCTAGGAAAGACAGGGAACTTCCTCTGAACAGAGTCATACTGCCAAATACAAATATGATTGGTTCTGAAGATATTTCTCTTGTGTATTTTTGACGGTCCTGACAGAACCATCAGTGCTTGAGAGCATCATGAAAGCACAAAACAATTGCACTAGGGTGTACTAAGTGAACACTCAAAATGATGTGTGCTGCAGAGACCCCTTTTCCTACTGTCAGAGTAAAAAAAATATATGTATTCTGTCCTCCCAAATCTGATTATCTAATGATTTGTTCTTGTTTTTTTACAGTTGCACAAACTAAAAGCCGTTGGATTTTACCCCCTGCTGCTCGTGGGCAAGAAAAGCAAGACAGGGTTCAAGGCGCAGCTCTTACACCTTGATGAGCAGCTGAATGCGGACAAGATGGAGGCCTTCAACGCAATGAAGGAGGTCTTTGAAAAACTCCTGAATTGTAAGTATGCTTTAAATTTCCTATTGTGATGCGCTATTTGGAACGTGCATTATTTTTCTATATACCGCACGGCTATGAAGTAGTTCCCTTCTTTTGGGCTTATAACACTTGAATATCAATTCGCCTATGTGAATGTAACGTTAAAAACAGCAATGTTGTATCTAAGACAGCGGCAATATAAACGAAAATGATAGTAGCAGTGGTATAAGCGGGATAATCAACTCCGCGCCGTGCGTTTCTAGGAAAATAATGCACTTATCGAAGTGTAAAGTCCCCTCCGCCTGCGGCGTCGGGTCCTTATTACCACTTCGAATGTGCATTATTTTCCTAGAAACGCACGGCGTGGAGTTGATTATTCCTTACTTAGTACATTCTTGAAGACCCTGTTTTTAAAACCACTAACAGTAGTGTTTGCTTGTTACTTCTTAGAAAAGTAACCAGTTACTGTACTTAGTTATCCTCTATGGAAAGAAACTTTTTGCATTACTCGTTACTTTTACATTACTGTTATGTTGCTCGACTTTGGCAGAAACCAATATCTGTTGCTAAATTTGTAGGCCTACATAAAGTTGTACTATGGAGGACATAACAGGTATTTCTTTTGTGCTCTTTATTATACAAAATGCCACAAACAGAGCACTTGACAAGAAAATATTCTCTAGGTAGGCTAAAGTTTTTTTTAGATACCTCCCTTAAATTACTTTTTGCTTTTTGGGATGTCTGATATACATTGTTGACGTTAACTGTTAAAAAAAAGGGTTTTCTAACCAGGGCACAGTAGTAATACGTTTAATTTGTATAGCACATTTCATCTCATT
Source organism: Sardina pilchardus (assembly GCF_963854185.1). Taxonomy (NCBI): domain Eukaryota; kingdom Metazoa; phylum Chordata; class Actinopteri; order Clupeiformes; family Clupeidae; genus Sardina; species Sardina pilchardus. The sequence goes on from NC_085011.1 coordinate 9,911,401, forward strand.
CGAAAGTGGGTCACAGCTAAAAAGACAGAGATTAAAAGATAATTCAAACATCAACAACAGCTGACACCTCCAGACAACAACCAAAACAACAGAGAATAAACATATAGACAAGAATACATGTGGCATCAAAGGGTTCCTCTCAGGCCACCAATTTGCTTAGTAGGACAAAACAGAAGTAGTACGTTATACAACTTTTTACCCAAAAGAGTTGTTATGTAAGGGATGATGTATAGAACGCCGGTCATTATCGGAAAATAATTCCCGACAGGATGAACTGAACCCCGACGTGCAGCGGAGGGGTTTTGCTTCGTCCTGAAGGGAATTATTTTCCGATAATGACCGGCGTTCTATACATTATCGCGCTTATTATACGGCAACTTGCCAAAACGAGAAAAGAAACTTATCTCAATGTGTCTTTAGCAATGACTTGGCTACCGTTTCGTTGCTTCCGCTACAACTAGCAGAGTGAACCCGTTGCCATTGGCAGCGGTCATTATACCTTCGGAGCGGTCATTATGCAAAAATAACTGACCGGTAGAACGTTGAGAGGCCCATTCAAAGTGAATGGGAGCTCCCTCAACATTCTAGAGAGCCGTATAATAAGTTACTGTAACACATTTCTTTGTAACGCATTACACACATTGATTATAATATGATTGATGATTTGTAATGGATATAACATATTTATTGCATGTTCTGATTATTTCACAGTACCACAGCCAGCTGTCTCCATTGCACCTGCTCCTATCCTCCCTACTATCTCCACTCCCACCCTCATTACCCTCACCACTCCCACTCCCACTCCCACCCTACCCACCCTAACTACCCTCACCACTCCCACTCTACATACCCTCAACCCACCCACCCTAACTACCCTCACCACTCCCACCCTACATACCCTCACCACTCCCACTCCCACCCTACATACCCTCACCACTCCCACTTCCACCCTACATACCCTCACCACTCCCACTCCCACCCTACATACCCTCACCACTCCCACTTCCACCCTACATACCCTCACCACTCCCACTTCCACCCTACATACCCTCACCACTCCCATACAACATTCCTCTACATCAACCTGCTCCTCTCAACCTCCACCACCCTCATCCCGCCTGCCTCTACAACCTCCATATATTCTGCATTTGCAGGCAGAAGGGGGAGGAAGAAGGTGAATGCAGGAAAGAATGGTAGGTGAGCATATTTTTTTGTGGGAGATATATACAGTATACATTTAAATTCTTCTCTAAATATTATTTTTCTATTCTTTTACAGAATGCTGTCCTTCATCTCCATCCAACGTCAGCCTAGGTTTTCTAAGATCACTTTCAATCAGTTTAATCAGCAGTTCATTCAATCAGTTTAAATGATCAGTTCTTCCAATCAGTTATTGTTCATTTTTAGATATCTATACAAAACTTGAACTGATATGTATTGTTTGTTTGTGAAAATCTCTCCAAAGTAGAGGTTTTATTGTTCATTTGTAGAAATCTATACAAAACTTGAACTGGCTAGTAGTAGACTAGTAGTTATCCAAATATGTGCAAAGAGATCTCTTTGGCCACATATTGGTTGTCATAACTGTTCCCCGGGCACAGCTGTTATGTGTGCTCACCGCTCTTAAGTATAGGATCGGTCAGATGCAGAGGATGGCTTTCACAGTTCACTGTAGTGGGTGTGTGTGACATTCAATAACTTTATCTATATTACTCTTGCACTGTTTGCAGTTGTTAAAAAAACACCCCCGAAGGTTGACATTATTTTTCTTCATAACTTTCTTTCTACAAGCACTTATAATTAATATTTATTGTTAAATTTTACTATAGTAAAGTAGCTTATGTTTATTTACATTCTAAACCTTTCTGAAACTGAATTGAATTGCAAAGGAACAGCATAAATTATGACATGCATGGTACTACATGATTAACGTCATTGTTTGTTAGGCTACCGTATTTATCTGAATCAAAATCACCAACTGTTTGTCATGCTGCATGTGAAGTGTGACTGGAAGTAAGTGGGAGAGAGATGGGGTGGAATCGGAAAATGACCGCAGGTCGGATTCAAACTTGGGCCCCCATGGGCACTTAGACCCGAACATGGTATGGACATTGTAAACAGTTTCACCTCAGGGCCCCCAAGATCATTAAAATTTGGTGTGATATGTATTGTCCAGTTTCACATGTCTTCGACAAGTCTGCTTGTCTGTAAAGACCGTAGAAGACAACAATGCACAGTAACCTAGCATTCTGTCACTTTAGCACCAGTAGTCACATACATTTCAGTGCTGCTATCAGTGAGTGCATCAGCTCTGCTATTTGTCCGTCATTATAATGTCATTGTACTGTAAATGATGTAATGAGATGTGCGCCTATTTTGTGTATGTAATGATATATTGTTAATTTATTAAATTACATGTCTTCCTATGAATTTATCTCTTGTGTATGTTTTGGAGGTGATAATTCATTTGTACCTATCACTAATTGTGATAGGTACAAATTGCTGTTTGTAATGACCACAATGAGATACACAATGTTTTTGGGAGCCCTAGATAGAGGCAGTGTTGTAAGATTTACTGTTATTTGACTGTAGCTGTAAAGCAAGAAAACAAGTACTTTATACACAGTTTGACAATATCCAGTACATTTTGGGGGGATTTATAATGTCTGTCTGGCAGTGACAGGCAAGTCTTCACAGTTTACTTAAAGTAAAGTAAGTACAACCCCATTTAAGCTGACTAAAATGACTTATGATCCCCCCCCCCCCCATCTTGCCGGTTTTGGTGTGTTACAGGTGGTAGATGTGGAGACAGCAAAATAAGTGTGAGCTGTACCTGTGTGAGTAGTGGAGAAGGATTAAAGGGTTGGAGTTCAACTGAGCAGTGAGTAGAATTGGAATTATTATATCTGTCCTCATGTAACACCCAAAAAACGACCCCTATCGAAAAGTATACTTCAATGCAAACGGTCACAAGCACACAGAAGGGTGGAATATAGCTTATTATACCTTAAATGGCATCAAAACATCACAAGCATTCCAAAAATATATGATGTAGCCCATTTAATGTATGCAAAGCCATATCTCACTCTTCTACATGCAAAAGAACTGACCTCATACGTGGTAGGCGCGTATGACAAACTGAGCAGCTGAACTCACAGTCGGTACATTTTGAGGTGCAACACTGGGATACGTACACCTAGGTACCATAAGTCATATATTTTCTGAAAGCTCTCAATGGGTAGATGTCATTTCATGTATGCAAAGCCATAGCTCACTCTTCTACATGCAAAAGAACTGACCTCATACGTGGTAGGCGCGTATGACAAACTGAGCAGCTGAACTCACAGTCGGTACATTTTGAGGTACAACACTGGGATACGTACACCTAGGTACCATAAGTCATATATTTTCTGAAAGCTCTCAATGGGTAGATGTCATTTAATGTATGCAAAGCCATATCTCACTCTTCTACATGCAAAAGAACTGACCTCATACGTGGTAGGCGCGTATGACAAACTGAGCAGCTGAACTCACAGTCGGTACATTTTGAGGTGCAACACTGGGATACGTACACCTAGGTACCATAAGTCATATATTTTCTGAAAGCCCTCAATGGGTAGATGTCATTTAATGTATGCAAAGCCATATCTCACTCTTCTACATGCAAAAGAACTGACCTCATACGTGGTAGGCGCGTATGACAAACTGAGTAGCTGAACTCACAGTCGGTACATTTTGAGGTGCAACACTGGGATACGTACACCTAGGTACCATAAGTCATATATTTTCTGAAAGCTCTCAATGGGTAGATGTCATTTCATGTATGCAAAGCCATAGCTCACTCTTCTACATGCAAAAGAACTGACCTCATACGTGGTAGGCGCGTATGACAAACTGAGCAGCTGAACTCACAGTCGGTACATTTTGAGGTGCAACACTGGGATACGTACACCTAGGTACCATAAGTCATATATTTTCTGAAAGCTCTCAATGGGTAGATGTCATTTAATGTATGCAAAGCCATATCTCACTCTTCTACATGCAAAAGAACTGACCTCATACGTGGTAGGCGCGTATGACAAACTGAGCAGCTGAACTCACAATCGGTACATTTTGAGGTGCAACACTGGGATACGTACACCTAGGTACCATAAGTCATATATTTTCTGAAAGCTCTCAATGGGTAGATGTCATTTCATGTATGCAAAGCCATATCTCACTCTTCTACATGCAAAAGAACTGACCTCATACGTGGTAGGCGCGTATGACAAACTGAGTAGCTGAACTCACAGTCGGTACATTTTGAGGTGCAACACTGGGATACGTACACCTAGGTACCATAAGTCATATATTTTCTGAAAGCTCTCAATGGGTAGATGTCATTTCATGTATGCAAAGCCATAGCTCACTCTTCTACATGCAAAAGAACTGACCTCATACGTGGTAGGCGCGTATGACAAACTGAGCAGCTGAACTCACAGTCGGTACATTTTGAGGTGCAACACTGGGATACGTACACCTAGGTACCATAAGTCATATATTTTCTGAAAGCTCTCAATGGGTAGATGTCATTTAATGTATGCAAAGCCATATCTCACTCTTCTACATGCAAAAGAACTGACCTCATACGTGGTAGGCGCGTATGACAAACTGAGCAGCTGAACTCACAGTCGGTACATTTTGAGGTGCAACACTGGGATACGTACACCTAGGTACCATAAGTCATATATTTTCTGAAAGCTCTCAATGGGTAGATGTCATTTAATGTATGCAAAGCCATATCTCACTCTTCTACATGCAAAAGAACTGACCTCATACGTGGTAGGCGCGTATGACAAACTGAGCAGCTGAACTCACAGTCGGTACATTTTGAGGTGCAACACTGGGATACGTACACCTAGGTACCATAAGTCATATATTTTCTGAAAGCTCTCAATGGGTAGATGTCATTTAATGTATGCAAAGCCATATCTCACTCTTCTACATGCAAAAGAACTGACCTCATATGTGGTAGGCGCGTATGACAAACTGAGTAGCTGAACTCACAGTCGGTACATTTTGAGGTGCAACACTGGGATACGTACACCTAGGTACCATAAGTCATATATTTTCTGAAAGCTCTCAATGGGTAGATGTCATTTAATGTATGCAAAGCCATATCTCACTCTTCTACATGCAAAAGAACTGACCTCATACGTGGTAGGCGCGTATGACAAACTGAGCAGCTGAACTCACAGTCGGTACATTTTGAGGTGCAACACTGGGATACGTACACCTAGGTACCATAAGTCATATATTTTCTGAAAGCTCTCAATGGGTAGATGTCATTTAATGTATGCAAAGCCATAGCTCACTCTTCTACATGCAAAAGAACTGACCTCATACGTGGTAGGCGCGTATGACAAACTGAGCAGCTGAACTCACAGTCGGTGCTTTTAGTTTTGCAAACTCAGTGAGTGGTTTTGATATATGTGTTAATAGTTTTAGAAATTGTACTACAAGAATCATGATTAGTGCTTGAGCATTCAGAAAAAACTGTAATGTAGACGGTCACGTCGTCCTGGAAGATGGTGTTATCAAGCACACAGAAGGGTGGAATATCTATGATTTAGGCTACTTAATGTGATCTGTTCTCATGTAACAGGTATGTGAAGCACCCAATGTGATCATTTACATGCTGTGAATTGATATCACCTCTCTCTCTTACATTCAAAGAGGAACACCATAGCGGCATCACCAACACCGGTGGGGCACAGTGACTCTGTGGTCCTCTGTGCACCTCTGCTCTCAGCAGCACCAGCACCAGCACCAGCACCAGCACCAGTAGCAGAAGCACCACCAGCACCACCAGCATCACCAGCACCAGCAACACCATTTGGTGCATTGACCATTTTAGTTTTATCCATTGGTTTGGCTCATTTCTTGAAACAGTTTCTCAAAACAACATGGACAAATCTCCAAACCACTTCACAATTGTCCACAACAGAATTGCATTTCTCATTCATTTCATCAAATTGCAATTGTCTTAGTACATGTCTTAATATCATAGTACATCTTTGCAAATTATTACAGTTTTTCACAGTTGCTCAAACACTAAACCCCATTCTCTGAATCAAATTCTCAAATGCCTGAACACATTTATTGAATTATTCCCTTTTTTGGCAAAACCATAGACTACTTTCACCCACTTTCACCCATTTTACCAAACTCATTAACCCTTTTTGCAAAACTGTGAACACATTGTGTATTCTGATGCACTTCTTAATTATATAGATAACCAAACAACGCAGAAGTTGAACACAATTAGTGCACAGTTGTCTCCATTTGAACACTACCACTCAAAATTGATAACACTTCTGTCTAATGAGTGGGGTACAAGGAAGAGGAGGGTGCAGGTAGGAGGAAGAGGATGAAGAGAAAAACAGAGAGTCCCAAGAGTTGCAATACTGTAAATGATGATATTTGGGCAACAATCATTGACCATGTTCTGGTTCATGGACTGCCAATGAGAGAAGCAGGACTTCATGGTCCAAACCAACATCAGTGGTTTCTCTGTGGCGTCAATAATCCAAAGATTCAGACTACAGAAGAGAAATAGCGTAAATGTCCATTATCATACAGTACAGTAATCACTGAACATCCACTGTTGCACACTTACTACCCTTTGAGCTCAACTCTGAGAGAGTGAAAGAGCTGAGTTATCAGTATGTCCAAGTAAGTCTAAATTTAGGCACAATACAATATTACAGTATTGCATACTTACAGTACTATCAGAGTCTGTGGCATCACAGTACAAATCATATTCAGTACAGTATATTGGCCTGTCTTTCTGTTCACTTACAAAACTATTGATTTATATCTTCATATACGCTAGAGGATATGAGTAGAGATTGATAAGTCCTTATTCTTTATTTTCATTGTGATATTTTATTTTTCAAATTAGAATGAATACAATTCCTCCAGGAGCCATAAACCCTGCCCTGAAAACTACCATCCAGACAGCATTCGGCTGAGTTTTCTGACAGTTTTGGATGCACACAAGTTCACCAATCAAATCAAACACCTCAGAACATCTATATTGTGCTATTATATGATATATGCAAGTGTTTTGATATGAAATCCATGTGATTTGCATGACATCACCCTGCAGGTCAGTTTTGACCTACGCGACAGCCTTGCAAAGTACCATCCAGCATTCGGCTGAGTTTTCTGACAGTTTTGGATGCACACAAGTTCACCAATCAAATCAAACACCTATAAACATCTATATTGTGCTATTATATGATATATGCAAGTGTTTTGATATGAAATCCATGTGATTTGCATGACATCACCCTGCAGGTCAGTTTTGACCTACGCGACAGCCTTGCAAAGTACCATCCAGCAGCATTCGGCTGAGTTTTCTGACAGTTTTGGATGCACACAAGTTCACCAATCAAATCAAACACCTATAAACATCTATATTGTGCTATTATTTGATATATGCAAGTGTTTTGATATGAAATCCATGTGATTTGCATGACATCACCCTGCTGGTCAGTTTTGACCTACGCGACAGCCTTGCAAAGTACCATCCAGACAGCATTCGGCTGAGTTTTCTGACAGTTTTGGATGCACACAAGTTCACCAATCAAATCAAACACCTATAAACATCTATATTGTGCTATTATATGATATATGCAAGTGTTTTGATATGAAATCCATGTGATTTGCATGACATCACCCTGCAGGTCAGTTTTGACCTACGCGACAGCCTTGCAAAGTACCATCCAGCAGCATTCGGCTGAGTTTTCTGACAGTTTTGGATGCACACAAGTTCACCAATCAAATCAAACACCTATAAACATCTATATTGTGCTATTATATGATATATGCAAGTGTTTTGATATGAAATCCATGTGATTTGCATGACATCACCCTGCTGGTCAGTTTTGACCTACGCGACAGCCTTGCAAAGTACCATCCAGACAGCATTCGGCTGAGTTTTCTGACAGTTTTGGATGCACACAAGTTCACCAATCAAATCAAACACCTCAGAACATCTAAATATACTAGGCTGAAACATAGAAGAGGGACACGGACAACGAGCTTCAAAGCAAATGATAATTTATTGAATTAAAGCAAAACAACGTCACCAAATAGAAAGAATATTGGGAGTGGTGATGTGCGTGTGGGGATGCAATGTAGGTATCATTGGATTATTTAAGAGACTAAATGAGAAGACAAAGAAAAGAGAGACATAGAATAAGGGAGAGTGCAAAGTGCAAGAGAGAAAAAAAGACAAAGAAAGGTGTCTAATGGGAAAGAAGACAGCCCCTAATACAGGTGCTCCCAATTATTAACCTCCAAAGGTCCAACCCCACCCGTGCACTGGCATGGATGGACTGAGAGGACACAGATAATCCAAGGTTTTTGGGGTAAAATGTACAGTATGTATGTGTTTATGTATTCATTCATTCATTCATTCAGTCAGTCATTCATTCAGTCATTAATTCATTCATTCATCACAACTATTTTCATCCAATTCATCTGACGTGTCATCTTCATCTTCATCTTCAGATGCCTCACTGTCCTGCAGAGGTACCTCAACAACCACACTGCCACCGATGAAAGCAGGACCGTAAACTAGAAGTGCCGCTGTAATGTTTCCTTCCAGCTCAAAGATGTGTCTTTTGATTTTGTTTTGTTCTGGTTCACCTGAAAAGAAAACATTTTACTATCAAAGATGCATCATCAGTAAAACACCTTTATGACATTATAGAATAGAAACTTTAGAAACTTTAATAGCCACACAACAATGTTGGTGGTATTTTTTGGTAGCTCAGTCTGGGGAGGGGGGATTACAGTTTTTTTCTGAATGCTTACGTAAACGCTAATCGTGATTCTTTTAGCACAATTTTTAAATTACTATTTTGTGTTTTGACTTTGTATTTGTTTTAATGAGTGTGAACACCAATACTTGAAGTTTGGGTCCCTGTATGTTTACAGAACTATGACAAAAGTATTACCTCAAACTGACATACTGTAGCCTACCTTGTGCACAGAGAAAGCAAAAGCCAGATGTGTCTTGTATTCATACCATCAGTGTGTAGTTGAAACATTGTGTGCTTAGTAAATGATGACTTGTGTTTGAAGCACAATTTTTACGAAGGTATGGAGAGTTAATCAAGCTGTGTTCGCTTTTGCAAGAGAACTACAATGTTTTGATAATTTGGTGAAAAGTTTTGTTATTTGAGTGAAGAGTTTTGCAAAAATAGCCAATAGTTACAAAAAATGTGCTTAAGCAATCAGAAAAAACTGTAATAGCAGGAGGGGCTAAAATAAATAAATAAAACAAGAAGAGTTGCAAATCTGAGTTGTCTCAAATCTGAGTTGTCTCTGAAGGGTAGAAGCTGTCGTTCCAGTCTACAGTGTCTTCCAGAGGGCAGAAGTTTGAAGAGTGGATTGATGGAGGGTCACAACCAGTGATTTTGGAGACTTTGGTGACAACTCTTTCTAATTTCCTCTTGGTGCGACTAACGGATCTACTGTAAAAGGCTGCCAGTCAGTCGACAGTATTATCAACTTAATGATATTTTTACCTTGGTACAGTAATTACTGGTGAACATATACTTACAGTTATCCTGGAGCAGGGATTTCACCCGGTCGAGCTGTAACTCAAGGGAGTTAATGTGCCGGTGCATCTCCCCCACAACAATTTGTACCTCCTCATGAAACCGGTTGACCAGCATGGCAATGTCGAATGCTCTTTTTTTGTGAGAGAGATTCCCATTGCCTGCAAAGACAGTTATTGATAATCGATCCATAAACAACAACCGATTAACAATCTTCCAACAGAGTTTATGTGTTTAATAATTGTTTTCTATAATGTATTTATCACTGTTTTGTGTAGCTTTTTGACTGTCCTAGTCTGTCTTAATATGTATTTGTAATATCTGTCTTGTGTGAATTTGGACATGGGTCTGGCAAATAAACTGAATTGAATTGAATATGAACCAAAATAAACATTAAACATTAATAAAAAATAAAATAAATTACAATGTACAGTCATCTACACTGTTCTACATTTCTACTTATGGTTAAATCCAAATGTTGCGTACATACTCGAAGACAGACTCTCCCAGGGCCAGATGAAATTGTCATGGACAAGCATGTCATCAAGGGATGGCAGTTTTGCCTTGTAGGCCTCATCTAATTGGTCAATAGCAGACTCCAATTTCTTTTTGTCGCCTGCTATTTTCCGCCGGATGGAGTGTCGTCTTTTATTGGAGTCTAAAAACATAAGTAAACATGACTGAAAAGCATGCATATGAGTATATGCAGTGATATTTTGATGGTTCATTGTTGTATTACAGCCACAAACACAACACTTAAAATATAACTTATCAATTTTCAAGCATCTATAAAATCAAGTCACACCAGTCTCTCTGTACAGCATGTGCTTCCGCTGCCGGATGCTGAGGTAAAGGTGCTCAATCTGGTGCTCCAGGGAATGCTCATCCACGACAGTAGAGGCTGTGATGAAATTGTCAGTATTTGTGGTCAAAGAATGCCACAAAATGCCAAAAGACATGAAGTGGATTTTGAAGACATGCATGTTTATGAAGGTTAAATATTACCACATGGCCAGCCTTGGACTTCAGAGATCCACTGTTGGAGCTGAGTGTCATCAACACTCAGCTCTGCACAGAGGGCATGCAGGTTTTTGATTTCTTCATCTAGTCTTCTCTGCGCCTTTAACAAAATAGATCCACAAACAGCACTCCATATTGTCCATGCGCCTTAAATACTTACAATACATTAGTTTATGGCTTTTGAGGTATTTTAGAGTTTTTTTCAGACATACCTTTGAATACCTCTGGGCCAATATTTTGTGGAGGTTTGCCATCTTTCGATGGTTCCACAAAATTGCCAACACTGTAATCATGTCTCTTCGTGCTGTAGTAATATAGAAAAAGTAACGGCTGTCAAATCATGGGAGAAATAAATACCCCAAAGTAAACACACAGTTTCATTGTTCTTATCATCATTGTTGTTACTGTATTGTTTTATATGTGTTGTTGTTGTTGTACCTCCTTTCGACATGTATTTGGTTGAAATGGCAGCCCTAGACAAAAAACTGTTGACCTAAGTAGTAAACAATCAGTATGTAATGTCAATACAATACTATCACAGGACACAACACAATGAAAGAATATTTTTCAATAAAATTCAACACATTTAGCACACCTGTTCAACCTCCTCGCCAATGGTGTTCCCTGCGCCTTCTTGGTTGCGGCCTCCCCATTTCAGCTGCAATTCACAAACAGAGTTTCAAGACAAGCACAAATGGTTGAAGAATTTACTGCACAAAATTTGACGCTAACCTCGCATGTCCATGAGTGGGCTTTGGCATGCATGACCGAAAGGAGGGGTCGGACTGCCTGCAGTGCCTGTGACACAGACATGTCAGAGATGCATTACACTCATTACATTACAGCTTTTACTGGCCAGGTTTGTGTAAACAAACAAGGAATTTGACTGTGGTTGATCTTTGCTCTCAAAGTACAACACTCAATAACATAAAAAGAATAAAAAAAAAAATACAAAACAGTAAGAATAGAATTAAGGGCAGTAGAATAAGGCTATGTATAACAATAAACACAGAATGCACATTTGCAATGAATAGGCACTATTGGTGGGAATGCAATTGTCTGGAGGGCGGCTGGCTTATTGTCGTGGACACCTCAACAGGCACAAGCAAGATGCAATATACAATTGACAAGAGGGTGAGGATAGTGCAATATCAGTATAGATTGAGGTTTAGGATTAAGTATAAATCTAGTGCAAGGCAGTTCAGTGCAATGATAATGCATTAATAACAATACTGTAATTAAGATTGAAGAGCACATGAGATAGATGAGCAGCACAGGTTGATTGACTATGTTCGGTGTAACAATGATGTTACCTTTAGAAGTCTATCAAGTGTCCTTTTCAAGACTTTCTTACCTGCAACTCCTGAAACACTGAGGCCACCCTATTCAGGTATGGGAAGTACTTGCAGGCCACATCCATGCAAAGGAATGCAGGCCTAAGGGGCATGAGTTCTCTATGCAAGTAGAGGGGATATGCAAAGATTTCTCCCCTGAACATGTTTAAAGCTCGTAGGAGAACCCCATGCCTGCAGACAGCTATTTCCAAACCCTCCTCATCAATTTTTGACGAGGAGGGTCTACTCATCTCCTTAGCTGCTGCCCACTGGCTTGTCCCACACCTGCCACTGCCTGATGTCTGGTAAAACACAATCTTTCACAATGAAACAAGTTCATGAAAACAACAGTGCACACTGCTGAAATAGAACTTTGAAAACAACATACATGCTTTGTGTTGCTGTGGATGGACTGCACAAAGCTGGCCACCTCTTCGTCCTTGGCAAAGAAGGAACCATCAAACAGACCTACATTAGACCTTTAGAAATGATGTACAGAAGCAGTCTATGAATTACAGCTCATACATGATACATTTCTTCAGAAAGAATACTTTATAAAGGAAAATGTATTACCCTGTGGCATTTTTGAAGCGATAATGCTTCCTATTGCCATCCACAGCAATGGCGTGCATTATAGGAGCACACGCAGAGCAGAGAAATGGGTCCATCCCCATGGCCCTCTCCACCTCATGCTCTGCGTGGGACCACTCTATGAAGGCCCGCTGAAAAGTATCTCCACAGATGTTGCTGGACTAAATAGTAATGACAAATATGGAAAGATACTATTACATGTTACATATTACAATATATATTATGTGATGAGAATTATTAAGAGAAAGGAAAGATATTTACTCTCCCACAGGCTCTACTCCTCTCCTCCAACATGCCAAGGTATGCCTGACGCGACAAGCCCGGAGCAAGCAACTTCAACTGCTGGAATGCTGTCAGCATATTGACCTGGTACAAGGTGTGGTGATTCACCGTGGCAGGCCAGTAACCACACCTGACCAGGTCCTCCAACCCAGCTGTCCAACTCTTTTGGCACAGGCCACACGTGATGGTAGGGATGGACAGGTTGTAACGCCCTGAAGTAATTGTTTGTACAGTGTTAAATCAAGCAAGAACAGGGATTTCACATATACATATGTAGGGATACAACATATCCTTCTAACAACCCTCCAACCGCTATATACATACAGCATACAGTGCACCATTATTACCCCCGGACATTTAACTGTCCCACCACCACTCCACCCAAGACATCACACATGCCTGCCCTTACACACACACACACACACACACACACTTACAGGCTCCCTCTACTAGAACAATCCCAGGCCATTGGGTTGGCCCCTTGAGCCACGGATCTGTCCAAGGTAATTCCAAGGGAGTTTTATCTTGCCCCTGTTGCTCCTGGGTGTCCCTTGGTGCTCCCCCAATGCCCCCCGTCCCCGTCCCCCCACCATATGCCACAATAGGCAAAGGAACTGACAATTTCACCACATTCTTTACATTAGTAATCATATGCATGTGACAAATAAACATCCTTGTATCCTTATATCCATCTTACCATTCATCCCAACCAGGATAACGCCTTTGGCTGCTGTCATCGACAGGGCACTGGGACAGCAGCCACATAATTTGGGGATACTTATTGGTAGAAATCGCACTAAGGAAAAATATATATAATATATATTCAACATCACATTCAGGCTAATTTGTCACAATAATATTGATCAACATAATTTGTGTAAATATAAATGCACCTGTTTCCGTCAATTTGAATGTGTCACCCTCAGGCTGGACTACAGTCGTGGGTGATATGGGCTGGTGAAAGCCCTTAATTGTGGCACTCCTGTCATGTAGCACAAGATGTGCATGAACCATCTCATCGCACTCACTGCACAGGAATTCCTTCGGCATACATGCCTGGCAGTGAATGACTGCCCTTTTGCTGCAGATTTTGCAGGCAGGCTCTAAGACCTCAGAGGACATCAAGGCTCGGACTAAGGAGTCCCTGATAGAGCTCCATCTCTCTGAGCTTAGAGCCTGCCTGTCACCCCAGCTGACATTCACCTGCGATGTTCCAGGGTTTATTTTTTGGTCGACAGAGTAGGCCTGGAAATTTGTATCTTATAACACAGAATATAATAATCATTATGAGAGCCTGATTACAAAATAAATAAGCCATAACAAAAACTGCACAACCACAACCAAAGCAAAGGCATACCTAGGACATCTAAGGAAACAGTTTCCGTGTCAGGAATGCTGCTTGTTGCTGCAATAGGAAATATGATGCTTTCATTTGATAGATAGATAGATAGATAGATAGATACGTATCTAAATGTAGTAGCTTATACAACCATTAGACAGCACACATAAGTCACTCACATAAAAAATCACTCACAGATGTGTGAAAAGTAAAGAGCATGAAGTGATTGCAAAAGTCTGTTAGGGACTGACCCTGCCATGTATTGACTATCATAAAGTGCTATAGTAAAGTGAACTACCACTGTTACACACATTCTAATAATAATTCATACCTTTTTTGGCCGGAATTTGCCCTCGTGGTGCTTGACCAGGTCTTTTAAAGAGCATTTCCCCATTGCTGTCCCGTGGCTGCCATTGCACTGGCGTAGCAGGACAATTTTTCTAAAGTAAGTGAGTTGCCATTAATTGTTTTATTTACAAATATACAGATAGCCACATGTTTAAACAAATCTATACTCACAGCGGTTGCATCAAATTTAGCAATAAGATGTTTGCTGGCTTCAAGAGCCTTCTGGAAGTCAGACATTTCTGCAAGAAGATTTTCTATACTCAAATTCAAAAGCTGAAAGTGTCACAGTGCTTTCTATGACAATACAGTGTAGGAGGTCAAAAGGTCACAATTCAATCTGGGACTATGGAATACTGTCCAAATCACTCTGATGAGAGCACCAAGACATAAAAAGACAACTAATAACACTTTCAGAGCAACACTTTGGAGGAAAGGGGTTGTCAACTTTGATTGTGCAGGGTTATATGTGTAAAAGCAAGAAAAGATTTTTGTAAAAGCAAAAAAGAGTAACTATGCATTACTCTTAATACATAGTTGTGTGGGAATCTTCCACAATCTTCCACTGCAAATCATGAAAGTTTCAAGATACTGTAACATGATTCACTGTCACCAATTAGCGTGGAGCATGAACCAATTAGACTACATATCCATGTAGCCTATTTTACAATTTTTCTTTTCTATTTCATAGCTAATTATTTTTACTTTACATGTAATTCAAATAAACCTATGTTGTGATTGTACTGTAGTGTATGGGGTCAATATATAACAAACTTTGTTGAATGATTCCACTATGTAGGTATTCAACAGTAAATTTGTTTTTTGAACCAATGATTGTGCAAGTGCAAGATGTCTTTGAAGATGTGAATGCACAATCCAATGTTTTGAACATTAGACAGCCTGTGTTACAAGTGATAACCGTTTTGAGTTTTGTGTCTAGAGTTGTGAAAAATGACATCAAGGTTCTGAAAATAGTTGCAAAGTGATTGTAAAAAACTGTAGTGGAATCATTGAACAAAGTTTGTAATATCACAACGGTTTATTTGAATCAAAGCAAAATGAATTAGCTATGAAATAGAAAAGAAAAGACGAAGCATTGTAAAATATCAGGCTACATCCGGATATTGTAGTCTAATTGGTTCATACTCCACGCTAATTGGTGACAGTGAAGATTGTTACAGTATCTTGAAACTTTCATGATTTGCAATAAACATGGAAGATTGTTTGTCTGTTTCCATACAACTATGCATGAAGAGTAATGCAACAGTTACTTATCATTTTGAGCAGTTGTATCAATCAATAGTTAGATCATTGTAAGGAAATGAATAGAAACTCATTTTAAATGTAATGTGTGAATTGCTTTTTGAATTGGTAGTACTTCGATGTTAAGTTGTATCAAATTGAACAGGTGATTTTTGTTGAATGAACAAATGATCTAAGTTGTATGTGTATTGTATCCAAGTAATTGAGAATAGGGTTAGAGTTTTGAAAAATGTGCATTTTGATCATCGGTTGTTGTGAGTTTTGTGTCTAGAGTTGTGAAAAATAACATCAAGGTTCTGAAAATGCAAAGTGATTGTAAAACTATATTAAGATTGAGGACACTGCTACATCATCTAGGTAATAGACCTTGACTTTCCTTCCATGGACACCAACAACCTAACACTGAAGGAGGAAGGCACAGATCTCAGGCAGAGAGGTCAACAGATCACACAACAGATCCTCAGGGACACACATCCGAGCCAGGTTTAGTTCAAGTGGGTGTACACAGGCTACTACCTGAAACACCATAGGCCCGTGAGCTTCAGCTCGCATAAGATCTGTCTGGACAGCAGAATCTTTTCTGCCAATGTGAGGTTTGTGGCAATGTTTAAATGAACACTGTACTTTTACATTTAGTCATTTAGCAGACACTTTTATCCAAAGCGACTTGCCGGGAGAATTACAATCAAGCTATAGACTGTAATCTAACTTTGCAAATGGCAACAAAATATATACTTTCATGGCCTTTGTTCTTATGTTCATGTTGTTCATAATGTACACATGTTTGCATTGCTCAAGTTCTGCAGATACTGTATGTCAGCAGAGAATTCATGTGATTATGACTGATTGGTATTGGTAAAAGCCATCACACAAACTCAACATATTTATAAAGTGGTCTGTGAGTGTGTATTATTATGTACTTCATTTCCTTTATACATGATGTTGTCCTTTGTTCTCTTAGCACAATACTGTAGTTGGTCAAACCTCAGCCAATGACAACTTAGACAGAATGCTAAGAAAAAGTAATGTGGTGCCAACTCAAGACAGTAGTAAATACAACCTCGAAGCAACACAGATTGTAATTATCAAACTGACTGTTCTTTGTGATAAGTTGGATAACATAAGTAATAAGAAAGGTTGAGTATCACTAAGGCTGACACACAAACCAAACAAGTGTAAGAACATATTGATATTGACTAATAGGAAAATAATTAATATCACCGTGTATTTTAATTGACACACTGCAAATACATTGCAGTGCTAGGTATTGTGCCTCGTGTGTAGGAATGAGGGGGCATGTCTCAGTGCATGTTCAATTTAGACATCTAGAGATGCATACTGTACATGATGCAGGTGACACAAACATAGTGAGATAAAAAAGTTTGGGACACATAAGTGCATGAACTGTAAGGGTGCAATAGCTTTAATAGTTAATTTCATTATGCCAGTCTGTGAGATGGGAATACAGTAAACTCTGGAGAGTCAGTGTGGGGAGAGAATGGCCTTTTAAGTATATTGAAGCCCTGCAGTTGCAGTACTTCTGAAAGTCCTTTCCAATTTCCACTTCCATGTGTTGGTGTGTGTGCTCGTTGGGGGATAGGGTGTGTGTGTGTGTGTGTGTGTGGTGGGGGTAGGGGTTTTGACTCCCTGGTATCTATGATTTAGGGAACACAGTCATGTGAGCAATCTGATGAGGTTGATGGATCATAGCTGCTGGGGATCATATCTGAGGATAACAGTCCTTGTGACAGAGTACCAACATGTATGCGCTATGACCACCATACCAACGGGCCTGGCTCTTTGGCGTTGCGGTCAAGCTGCAGGGTTAATACCTCAGTAGACCTGGGTTCAAGACCGGGTGGGGTCACTGCTCTGTCCCTTCACTGCAAATGGTGTCAAAGTGGGATGGCTTGCCGTGAGGTCATCGGAAGCTTGCCCAATGTGTGAGCCATATGAGGGACCCCCAGGATAGGTTGACCCTGGTGTGAGGGACCCCAGAGATGGGTGAAGCATGTGTAGGGGGCACCCTGGTATGGATGAGGTACGGCTGGTGGTTGCACGAGAGTCACCTGTATGAGTGAAGTGCATGGGCAAGCTTCCTGAAGGGGAGGGCAGTGTGACAGAGTACCATCACTACAGTTGAGTATGCACTATGACTGCCATACCAACAGGCCTGGCTTTTTGGCGTTGTGATCAAGCTGGAGACCCGAGTTCAAGACTGGGTGGGGTCACTGCTCTGTCCCTTCGCTACAGTCCTCCTGTGCTCCTCTCTCAGTCTCAATTAAAGATGAGGGGTGGGTTAAAAGCCAAGGCTGGATGATTTTCAGTACACCTAAAGTCTTTCCACACCAGTGGCAGCCCTCCGCTCGCCTTCAGCTCATCTGGACTCGCGCCAGTGGTGCTGCTGGGAACTCGCGGCTGCTTGGTGGGTTGCCTCACTTTCATTCCTTTCATTCCTTTCATACGGAACTAGCACAAAAAGACAGAAACACACTAAGTTCCAGCTGTACAGTGCAATAAATTTGGACTTTGGTTACTCATTCATTCATTCATTCGTTATCTGCTTAAAAGACATGATGTTACGATATCAACCTGGAGCTGTATTCTCAAAAAATGTTAGGGCTAAAAATAGCTCATAACTGGTGAAATGAGGAGAAATAGGAGAATAATGGGTGTGTCAGTCCTAGAAAAATAGCTTTGAGAATACGGCCCTATACAGTGGGACCTTTCTTACACACTTTATATACAAACAACACACACACACACACACACACACACACGCACGCACGCACGCACGCACGCACATGCGTGCGTTTCTGAATTAGAGAGGTAATCTCATTCTATATATTATATATATATATATATATATATATATATATCATTTGCCTTTTCTATCAAACTGTAATACATCCTTACTACCTTACTATTGTCAGTCTATAATACATATACTATACAAAATACTTTACATGTTTTATAATCAGTTGCAAGGCTATACCCAACTTTAACAAACCATTACCACTATTACCAGAGACTATATGATAGGAAGACACAATGCTTTTGGGGCCCATGTAAATTAGTGAGCATAAAGCCCCACTAGACGGACAGGAAATGAAATATTTTGCATACAGAAGATGTTACACTAACTCTCTTACATCTTCCCCACAAAATCATGGATACAACTTTTCTTCGGCTCAACCTCCCTGCCTTGTGAATGTTCTGTACAGTATGTACCCTATGTCTTGGAGTGTGCCCTTTGTCTGTCGCTACATAATGCTTAAAATGTCAAAACAGATCAACAACTTGTAAAATTGGTTAACATAGTGGTAGTTGTTCTAAAACTATTCGACTGTGAGTGCTCAATATACCCCCATCTACACGCCCTACCCTCCTCCCTTCCCTACCCAATACTCTCCATGCCCTCGTCATCTCCAGCCATCACCTTCTCCATCCTATATTTCTTATCATCCAAAACCTTGTCAAAAGTTCTGCATGATCAAATCACTATTGTCCACCTGCTAACCTCCCATCATCACTACATCACTCCAGTTCTTCATAACATTTGCTGTCAAATTCACAATAATTATCAAAACACTTCTTCTCACAGACAAAGCCTTCAATAATCAAAACCTTATCTTTCTTCATGACTTACTCATGCGTCCCACTCACTTCCGCGTGACATCCAGAAACAACCTTGACCTGGGTTGACAGTGACTTCACAGCTGCTGCCCTCACCCCATCTATATCATCCCTCAAGCAGGCTATCAAAACCAATCTATTCTGATTAACCAACCCTGCATTAGTGGCAAGTATGTTATAGCATTGACTCAGAATTTAATGTGCTGATGTTGGCCCAAGCCAGCTTTTTATTTTTTATGTACAGTATACCCACTAATTTCAATTAAACAGTCTATGACGAAGTGATGAAAGAAATATTGTGAATGATTTCCAGAAATTCATATATTACCTGCCATAACTATTCAGGGTCAGTCTCCGGTCAGTTCTGTTGAAAAAGTGCAACTTTTATGACAATCTTCCTAACATTACTGAGCTGATTCACTCATGCTAGAAATATTTGCAATTAAACCATAGAGATATAGTTAATCTTGTTCATTAGAAGATAAATTACTGACTGCTAACAACAACGCTATGCTTGGTTTAAATACATGCTAATGATACGTATCTTTAAACGTGTGCAATAACTAGCTTAGCTAGCTTAGTTATAGCAAGCTATATTTACTAACAAATTATAGATTATGAGCTAGCAGTTTAACAGTTGTAAACTTTCAGGGTTGTACAGCAAACATTTATAGTTACTATAGCATAGATAGACGGTATTTTAAACATAATAAAAATAAGTATGTAAGCTTTTTGTTGAATACTTACTTTAAAATCAATGGATCAGCATGCAGCAATGCTCTTGGACCGTGCCTGCGGGGAAACATCTCGTGAGAAACGATATTTCACATCGCTGGCCCTGATTGGCTGAAATAATGCAAGAGGCTTACATTCTCGGCCGCGATATTTTGTAGAGGGGTTACAATTCCACCAGGAGACCGGGTTGGACTCAACATAGTGACCTAATGAGAGGTGTGCTCATATTCTTTAAAATGGAGGTGGGTGAAACTTTCCACCATTATGATTGGATCCTTTGGCTTCTTTGCTCTTTCTGATTGGCTAAACGAGATCTGGTGACGTTCTCAGAAGGAGGCGCTTCTGAACAGAATATAAGGGAGAGCAGAGCAGCCAGAGCTTCAGATCGATCTCGTCGAGGTACCAGCTGGTAGCGCCGCCTTCACTCTATTGCTTGGTAGTGCAGTTCAGACATTGTTTGGATTGTAATATCATTGTGATATAGTGAATAAAGATCATCAGTGTTGGGAAGTCTCTGTCTACGTGGTCTCTTTCGGATGCTTGGTCCAGAGTGATAATTGGTTTTCTTTACAAGAGTTAATTGGTTCCAGAGTGCTAATAGTCAAGAAGTCCAGGAGCGTGGAATTTTCCACCACAGATCTGGAGGGTCCTACCGAGATTTGAGGAAAGACAACCAGGAGAGCAGTTCCGCCCCGGGTGAAGCAGGTTCCGGCAGTTCAGTTCTCCAACGGGCCCAAGGTAAGCAGTTTTTGCTTATATTTAGGGAGAACTGTGCTGTTGGGGCTGGTGGGTAGCCTGGGACGGGTTGTCTCACCTAACACTCTCCAAAGAATAGTGGAGACACAGAGACAGAGATTGGGTTATACTGTTGATCTTAAAAGCGTTTGCGTTTATAGGTATATGGTATTTCCTCTGTGCGACAGAGAAGACAGATAGTAAGGAAACTAGTCTGTAAAGTGTGCGACACTTATGGTGGTTTTGTATGACAACTGAATATAAATACAGCTGTATGTTAAAGGTGTTAACTCTGTGCGACAGAGAAAACGGGAAGTGCGACTAAACCGTGAAAAAATAGCTGCGAGCTATACAAGAGGCATGAACATAATATTTTTTATTTTAAACTGTTTAATAATTGGGTGAAATACTGAGTGCATACCATCTTTGCTTGTTTCTGTTGTGGGGCGTGGGCCCATGTAGATGCCAGAGTGCACACACACACTGAGGATTGTGGAAAGCTTGGGGAACCAGCAGGAGGTCTACATAGAGGAACTGGGGAAAAAGTGCACATCCATAGAAGCAGCAGTGGGAGCAGTGGTCCAATCGCTGCAGACATCACATGCATTAGATGTAAACCTGTTGATAGAAATATTAACGTTCAATCAAGGGGCTTTCTGGGAAGAAGAAGGTGATCCATTTACTAGACAGGAGTGTCCCCATGTTCAAATAAAAGAGCCACCCCCAAAGATCTACTTTAAAAGAACCACAGGAGAAGAGGGAGAAGAGCAGTGGAAGTGTGGGTTTAGTCAGGATCCAGGGTGGATAGAGGCAGGAGGGGAGACAAAAGTGTCAGACTTAGCAGACCCGGTGACAGACAGTGAAAACAAAGAGGAACAAAAGTCAGAGTCTGAGGCAGAAGATGAAGAGATAATTCAGTCTTCAGACGTAGGCTGCAGCTGGAATAGCAGTCACAACCCAGATACTTATAGCCCCTATTCAGAAGAGATCTACTCCCCAAAGACCCCAGACTTTGAGCAGGAACGTGAGGACGAGTTAGAACAACACCCCTATAGACCCCCAGCCAGAAGACTACTCCCCAACTGTCCCAGACGACCGAGAGAGAGAGAGGTCCTTGTGGACAGAGTGGCGTTCTAGTGAGTGGCGACGGCCAGACCCAAGAACATCCCGCCCATTGCCAAGGTGTATAGAGAAGGTGTTAGAAATAACAATTTGTCAGCCACACCAAGGGGGATTTCAGGTTGACACAATAGTAGTGGAGAAAAGTGGAACAATCTCGTCCAAAATTTTTACAGGTGCGGAGCCATTAGTAGTGCAGGAGGTGATCCAACAAGCATCTCAGTTTGTGGGATACAAGTTCCAGCCTATAGTTGAGCAACTGTTCAGACTGCAGCCCGAGAGCAGAAAGCGTGGGAGGAGAGTTAGAGCAGAACAGGGAAAGAGAGCCAGAGAGTGTTGGGCCTGATAGGACCTTACAAGTGCTTTGCAAAATAAATGGTAATACAGCCGCTTTGCTGAACAAAATTATATAATCAATAAACTGTTTGCTTGAATAAAATAATAAATACAACATTTCTGAAAGTAATTGCTGAATGTTAAAACTGCAAAATAAAATAAAGGAGTGAAAGAGAAACCAGAGCCGTGGTCTGAAAGTTATTAAAAGCAGACACAGAGAACAGGAAGTGAGCTGGCTGACTGCCCAGAAAAAGGGAGAAGTGGCCCCCTTCCTCTTTACCCGCATACAGTCTAAAAGACACATAGCTTAGAACAAAAAGAAACATATATGAAGGCATTTATAAATATTGGGAGTGTAGAAATACAAGTTAAGGCAAAAACCATCACCGTCACTGAAAAAACAACTGAAAAGGGTAGCAAGTACCTCGTGGAAGTGAAGGATCGAGACACAGGCACAGATTTCAACATAAATTTTAAAACATACGAAGGAGTTAAGGCCTACATAGAACTGGAAAAGGGCAGTCAGGACGACACAGAAGAAACAGCTAGACCACTAACGTTACCTGTAAAAAACTAGGACTTACCTCAGATTAGGACAACAAGGAAATAGGGACAAAAAGAAAACACGTCCACAAAGCACCAGGAGTCTCACACACATACAGAGTAGAAGACACGGCCAAAGTGGGGGAAAGGGGAACTACACGCCCACACACCCCTTAGGCGACATAAAATAAGGATAGAAGGACATCTAGTGGACAAAGAAAGAAAACACAACCAAAATAACAAAAACAACCAAAATATAATTGTGGAACTATAATACATGGACCTGAGTGATAAGTGGTCCATAGTATTCACCCGACAACCAGGAGGAAAGTGGCAATTGATGATAGGAAATAGCGCGGACATCTGCTGTGGAATATTTGTGTGCAGCAGTTACACAGAACTTACACAGAAAGTAGCAAGGCTGGTAGAAGAAGCCTATATCTTCGAGTCAGAAGTGTGTATGGACATAGTGAAACAATATTAAGTAAGACTAAGAAGGTAAAACATAAAGAATAAACAAATAAATAAAATAGTATAATCAAAAGCAAGATAAGAGAAGTATAGGAAGCGTATGGCAGAAGGCGAACAAGGAAGGGAGTGGACATTAAAAATTACTCAGGGAACAGGGACAAGGTGGAGATTACACGTCACAAACGAAAAAGGGGAACACTTTGCAGGAGAAAGAGTGTCACTTCCTGCCCACTGTCAGAGTTGGGGTTACCTGATAGACGCCGTCTTATACACAGTAGGAGATCTGTACCCAGATTGGGCTCACTCTGAAGAGCCTGAGGAGCAGGACGAGTCAGAAGGAGACAGCTCAGAAGAGGAGGAGACACGCTACGAGAGCTTTGCCAAGCAGCTACGAAGGAATAGCATAGAAGAAAAAGTTCGCCAGGCTGAACTAGAAGAGGATAAGAAGAACATTTGCTGCAGATACAAGGCTGATAGTGTCGCCCAGAGAGAGAGACACAATCATATGCGTATAGTAGAGGAGGAGTATTACAAGCTACATCACGAAAAATATCAGAAGGAATACGAAGAAGAAAGGAAATTAGATCTTCTATACAAAGATATTGACACTGCCCTAGAACGATACAACAAAGGAGAAACAGACCCTTCAGAAGTAGAGGAAGCCATACGCCGAGGTTGGGTCCCAGGGAGCCGCACGGGGTGGATCCCAGGCCTGAATAGGGGAGAAGGCTCTGTACATACTGCAGACAGCATCATAAAGGAGGTCCAGGAAGGGACATACAAGTATAAGCGCTACCCCAGACGAGGAGGGTTCAACGTGCCCGAGGAAGAAGAGCCAGAGGAATTGCCAGAGTGGGAAGAAGTGGAATACCCCAACATCCGCACGTGGGTGTCATATCCGGAACTAAGAGAAAGCAGGGATCAGGAACCCAAAGAAGGAGGTGACAAAGCAGATCCTAAAGAACAGTAAAAATCAGCAAGGAAAAACAAAGAGAGTCAGTAAAATGACAACAAGACAACCGACTCCACTGGAGGAGGTGATAAGGGAGAACAAGATAGCAAAACCAGAAATTGAGAAGGTAAGCCAGAAATGGGCCAGCCGGACAAAATCAGACGCCTCCCCGTGGCCGCAGAGGGGAACATTCGACCCTATAGTCCTGACCCAAATGAGAGAAAAGGTCATGAACTACAAGAGCAGCAAAAAAGGAGAGGAAAGGAGAAAAAAGAGAGAAACTGAGCTCCAAGTATGGGAAGCTTTCGCAAAAATAGCTGAGCAGAGAAGGAAGGAAAAGGCTGATCAGCAGAACACTCCTGACCATGCACCAAACCCAGGAGGAAAAGAGAAGATGCCCCATCCACAACCAACCCAGAAGGAAGTGACATCACAGGACCCAGCCCCAGCTCCAGAGGCACCACCATTCGAAGAGAGACCACCGCCATACTCTGACACAGAAAGGCTATACCCAGAAGTTCCAAGCCTACAGGAGGCAATCAAACACATAAAAACAGGAGGTCCATACACTCCAGCATTGCAAGCAGTCCAAGAGGTCGGGAGTCCCACACTCCCCGCGATACAGGCAGCCCTGATGCTAAGAGAGATCATTATGAAAGGATCCCGTGACGAGGTAATGGAGGAAGCAATGAGGATGCTGGAGCTAAGGAGGATCAGCCCTCATGGGTCTCCACAGGGATCACCCCAGTCATCACAGCCATCATCCCCAGAGTCGCCCTCCGCCCCCATGATATCTGGATTCCCAAAGGAAGGAGCAAAAAGAAACAGAGCAATGGAGGAAGGACGTGCAACAGCTTCAGAAGAAATAAGTGAGGAATGGACAAAGGAACCCATGTGGGGAAAGGGAGTGCACTGGACAAGCACCCCAGATGCAGGAGAAAGAGGCATTAAGGGATCAAGAGATGAAGAAAGGAGGGAAGAAGAACATAGGAAACAGGTACAAAAGGAAAGAGGAGCCGAGGAATGGGGTGAAGGAGTAAAGAAGTGGCTGGACGAAAAACTGAGAGAGCTGGAAGAGACAGAGGGCACGGAAGGAGAAAGGGAGAAACTAGTCTACTACATTCTGAACCAAGTGGAAAAAATGAAGAGGTGGGCAGGAGACGGGTGCTGGGGCAGCACAAAAGGGCACAAAAAATACAGGCAAGAATACCAGGAGTTCCTGAGGGTGGTGGAGGAAAAAGCCAAAGGAGGCCTGAGACATGCCAGTCCCCTGGAGAAGGAAGAGCCAGCCTGGACAGAACAAGAAAGCGAGACAAGCCAGGAGCAAGAGAGAAAAGGAAGAATAAAAGAACAGCGTGAAGCCGAAAAAGAATGGCTAGAACAGAACCTGAAGGAACTAGGAGACCCAGGAATAAAAAGACAAAAGAAGGAGATACAAGCCCACCACATCTTGGGGAAAATAAAGGAAATAAGAACCAGGGTGGAGGAGGAGGGCCAAGATATGACACACTACCCGACGTACCTGGAAACGGCTACGGCAGAGGCCCACATGAGGCTGAGACAGGTCTACGCTGAAAGAGAAAAGGAAGCGAGAGCACTGAAAACACAAGAAAAAAGGGAAGAGGAAAGAGAAATGGCTGAATTAAGACTCATAGCAGAATTGGACACAGAGGAGAGTGAGAGTGAAGAAGAAGAAGAAGTTAGGAAAACACGGGAACAAATGGAGAGGTCCCTGAACTTAGTCGAACAGACTGCAGGACAGCTAGAGGAGGCATACCACACGGCTATAAAGGAAGACCAAAGGGAAAGGGCCGGACGCATAAGAGAACTACATGAGAACACGATTGGGGACCAGACACGCCTGGAGGAAATTATACGGGACGAAAAGGTGTGTGCAGGCTGTCACGGAAAATACAAGGGAATGCACGGCCTAAGGGTTCACCAGACCAGGAAAAAGAGTAAGTGTAAAGACAAGGGAGCAGCACTACAATTCCCAGTGTTGATCCCACCCAGAGTAATAACCACTGGACTGATGGGGATAGGCAGAGTGAAAAAGAGAGTTGAAAAGGGCATGAATGAGATTCGGCGGGGAATGAAGAAAGGACTGGACGAAATCGAAGAAGGAGTGAAAAGAAGCCTGAAGGAAAGCAGGAGGGAGCTGGAAAAGATGGAAAAAGAGAGAAAAGAGGAGAGAGAGAAAGCCAGAAAGAAGGGAAGAACACTAGAGGACATCCAAGAAGAGTCGGACCCTGAGAATACACCAATAATGGCCCCACTGATATTCAAGGGTACCAATCACCACTACCAGCCCTGGGCCCACTCAGACGTGAGTGGTCTCTTGGCAAGGCTCCCAGTGTTACACGAGGGGGCCGGCAGATGGGTGACGCATTTCGAAAACGAAACCCAGGGGAAGACTCTGGCTGTGGGGGACATAAAATATGTGCTCAGCATGATATTGGGCAAAGCTGAAACCGAGACAGTGTTGGAACGCGAAAAGTTGGGAAAACTGATGCAAACATCACACAACGATGACCACCATTTCGACCTGTACAGAAATGCAATATGGAAGGCTCTGAGAGCAGCTTATCCTAACCAATATAGCCCCACAGCTGTTCACGTGGAAAAACTCAGGGACAATGAGAATCCAGCATCCTTTGTGGAAAAGGCAGCCCAGGACTGGACTGCCAGGATGGAACAAAGACCAGAAGAGTCATACGCATCTACAGTACAGTTCAGGCAGGCAGTAATGGATGCACTGCCGAGACCAGTGAAAACACAGCTGGAGAACGACTGGAGGTGGGCCTGCATGACGAAAGACGAGTTTAGGCAGGCAGTTGCCCACCACGTGACAATGTACAGACAAGGGGAGGACAAGAAAGAACAGCAGGAAAAGGAAGCCCTGCGGAAGCTGACCCAGATGCAAATTCAGGAGGTAAAAGGCTCAAAGAAGGCAGCCACGCAAGCTCCAGTAATGCCAGCAGTCCAAGCCCCAGCAATGCCAGCTCCAACCCCAGCACCAGTACAGATGGCAGCACCAGTAATACAACAACCTGTGGTCATGCAGCAGCCCCAACCAGTGCCACCAATGATGCCCACACTCCAGGGACCAGGGGGATGGTATGGGCAAGAACAGCAGCCACCACAGCAACAGTGGTACCAACCAAGAGGCCGTGGAGGACCTCGTCGAGGAGGATATGGACAAGGACGAGGAGGAGGCTATGGAAGAGGACAACAAAACCAAAACCAGCAAAGGGATAACAGGTGCTGGGTGTGTTGGGGTGAAGGACACATCTCAAGAGACTGCCGAAACAGACCCCAAAACGGAGGTCAAGGAGGAGGCCAAGGTGGTGCAATGCCACCGCAGCAAGGACAAACACAGGGAGGAGCTCAACCACAGGGACAGATGCAAGTCTCTCCCTACGGGGGGGGCTTCTACCAAAATTGACGAGGCCCAGAAAACCCAGGGGAGGGTCAGTTTCCCATCTTAACGAGGGGAGCTGATAAGGAACCAATGCTGCAGGTTCTAATACAGGGCAAAGAAGTTAGATGTTTAGTAGACACAGGAGCAACGTACACTTGTCTTCACCCAAAAGATGCCCAACACCTCCCCAGATCTTCAGGAAAGTTTATGAAGACAGTGGGTTTTTCGGGACAAACGCAGCTCATTCCAATGACGATACCAGTGTCAATCCAAATCGAAGATAAGGAAATTAGAATACCAGTCCTAGTGGCAGAGCATACACCTGTTAACCTACTAGGAAGAGACGCCCTGTGCAATCTAAAACTCCAAATTGAATGCTCTCCCCATGGAGTGGAGATAACTGGATTGGCCACACAAATGGCCCTGATGATAAGTGAACCCCCACAAAACGACATGCAACAGGTCTATTGGATTGGGCAATTGGAACCAGACCTGGAACGAAGAATCTTTGCACAATATGGACATCAAATCAGCGACCTCCATGGTCGCCTGAGGACACCGAGGTGCCCTCTTCACTGTACAGTAAAATTCGACGCGACACCTAATGAGGAAAGAGAAAAGAAATGGAACAAGGAAGTGGGTGTGTGGAAACGTATTCCAATGGACATACACGCAATAATAGTAGCCAAGGAAGGAGTGGCTGCACAAGTGAAATTTGTGGAAGGATGGGACATGGGCATGCACTTTGACATGCCCGGAACAATGCCCCACATTACCCTGAGAGTGGCAGTAGGGTACAGATCAAGACAAATGGGCCCGACAATGCTTAGGGCCAGGTGTGCTAAATGGAAGTACACCATGAATGACCGATTCCAAACAGCCATCGATCCCGGAAGCGGCCCAATGTTCAGAATAAAACTGGACAACCCAATCACGGTGTGGGGCGTCCCACAAGTGATTGAGATAACAGAAGCAGAGTGCCAAGAACAGAAGGAAGTGCCCTACGTGAAGGGATGCCCATACGGAAATGAATTCTGCTTGTGGCGATTGTTCCCAGGAGCGGGACGACGATGTTGGGACAAGACGCGACACAAGCCCTTCAGCAGTGAAGACATTGAGTGGGAAACATACAAGCAACATCTGTCATGGCGCTCAAAGGAAAACTCAACACCTCTTACAGGGCCAGAGCCTATTGCAGAGGAACAGGAACTAACAGAGCAGGAGCAGACCTTACAGGGTGTGGCCAACATACCCTATGTAAAGAACTGTCCATACGATAATCCGTACTGCATGCGTGGCCTGATAGGAGGAGCATGATACAAATGCTGGGATAAGAAGAATCATGTACCTCTCACCATATCTGACCCGGACTGGAAAAGGTTCGTGAGCGATTGCGCAGAACAAGAGGAATACCGACGGTCTTGGAAGATGATGCTAATACAGGAAGTAGCAGAGACAACCGAGGAAAGGACCAACAGGGTACTAGGGTAAGTCCCACCTTCAGTGTGGTCCCAGGGAGACGGAGACATAGGGCTGGTGAAATCAGCAAGCCCGGTGGAGTTCAGACTAAAACCAGGAGCCACACTGCCGTTTCAGCCACAGTACCCAATATCACCAGAAGCAGCAGAAGGAATCAGAGGAACAATTGAGGAGTTGCTGAAGGCGGGAGTTCTAGAGGAAGTCCCAAGGGCGAGATGCAACACGCCCATCTTCCCAGTACTGAAAGCAGATGGAGTGAGATGGAGAATGGTACAGGATCTCAGGCCGGTGAATGAACGAATTGAAGACTACCCAGCAGACGTTCCGCACGCCAATGTGTTGATGACCAACATCCCACCGGATGCAACAGTGTTCTCTGCCATTGACCTGGTCCAGGCATTCTTCACCATAAGAGTAGCGCCAAACAGCAGAGAGCTCTTTGCTTTCCAATACCAAGGAAAAACATTCCAATACACACGCCTCCCACAAGGAATGAAACACAGCCCACATATTTTCAATCAAGCTCTGAAGGAGGATCTGAAACATGTAAAATGCCAAAGTACGATCCTACAATACGTGGATGACATTTTGCTATGTTCACCAGACCAGGAAACATGTGAAAAAGACACCGTCCTTGTACTGACCGTCCTGGCCGAAGGGGGGTACAAGGCGTCAAGGAAAAAGTTGCAATTTGCGCAGCCCCAGGTCATCTACCTGGGGCGAATAATCACCCATGGACACAAGGGCATTGCCCCTGAACACATTGAGGCTATCACCAAGGCCCCAAAACCAAACACAGTGAAGCAGATGATGTCATTCATAGGTCTCATAGGATTCAGCAGTGACTGGGTGGAATGCTATGAACAGAAGATAGCTCCACTACGTTCTATGATCGTCAGAGCAGGGACCAGCAGCCTCAAGAATCGAGTCACATGGACTCTAGATGGAGATGAAGCTTTTGAGAGAATCAAAAAGGAGTTGCAGAGGGCGCCAGCACTGGCACTACCTGACTACAGCAAGCCTTTCCATCTGTATGTGACAGTGAAGAAGGAACCAGGACAGGACGCATACATGGCAGCCATTGTCTCTCAAGCACAATGCCATGGAAAAAGGAAGCAGTCAGTGGCGTATTATAGCTCCAAGTTGGACGCAGTAGCCCAAGGCTACCCACCATGTTTTCAGGGACTAGAGGCAACATACTTAGCTTATGTTAAAGCGTCTGGCATAACGATGGGTTGGCCTGTGACAATCTACACCAGCCATGCAGTGGCTCAGTTAGCTGAACAGGGAAAGTTTTGCTTAACTCCACAAAGACAGCTCAAATACTACAACCTATCCTTCTGTCCTGACGTCACAATAAAAACATGCGACACCGCCGGAAACCCAGCTGACCTCATACCACTCGAGTATGAAGGCAGCCCACATGAATGCGTGACAGACTCAATAGCGTTCTCTAAACTTAGGGAAGACCTAGAGAGTGAACCCCTGTCAGAGGGCGTTACCTATTTTGTGGATGGATCTAGTCATAACTATGACAACAAAACACATGCAGGGTTCAGTGTAGTGCAAATGCTAGGACCAAAAGACTTCGTCACAGTCATGTGCGAACCATGCGTACAACCATG
Source organism: Sardina pilchardus (assembly GCF_963854185.1). Lineage (NCBI taxonomy): Eukaryota > Metazoa > Chordata > Actinopteri > Clupeiformes > Clupeidae > Sardina > Sardina pilchardus. The sequence continues at coordinate 9,942,241 of NC_085011.1, forward strand.
TTCTGCCCAGCTGGCTGAACTCAAAGCTCTTACAGCAGCGTGTTAACTTGCAGCAGAAAAGGAAGCAACAATACACACAGACAGTGCCTACGCACATAACGTCTGCCATGTGCATGGGGCACAATGGAAACAGAGAGGTTTCAAAAAATCAGATGGGGGACCGATCCAACATCTTGAACAAATCCAATTACTCTTAGCGGCTATGATGCGACCAACACGGTTAGCAATATGCAAATGCAAAGCACACTGTAAGGGGCAGGACCATATTACCCTAGGTAATGCGAAAGCAGATGAGGTAGCAAAAGAAGCAGCTCTTCAGGCTAGGCTTCAGAACCAGGCTCCAAAACCCCCACAGGACAATGAAACTCACACCGTAATGTTCAGTAGGATAGCAGGAGGAGCGGCAGGACCATGCCCCTCCCCATGCCCCTATCCCTACAAGATGTGCGTATGGTGCTCCAAGTGGTACGACCTTGAGCATCACCACCAACCAGACCCTTCGTGCTGTGCTCTGTGTCAGAGAGCAGGCTGCCCTATCTGTTGGGACATGCCCTGTGCCCCTAGATACCCAGCGGGACTAGTGGATCAAGTCATGTTGACCGATCAATTGGCACTACAGGCCCCTGTCATTGAGGTAGGGCGCATGATGGTCCCAGCTGCAGCGGCAATGCCAGGGGGAGATGAGGTGAGGGTGGTGGTACTCAATCCCATACACCAATTGAACACAATTAAGGAAATGCAGACGAACGCCCCTCGCATAGAGAAACAGAGATGGCGAGACAGGGGGGCGACACTGGGTGGAGATGGCCTCTGGCGGGCCCATGATGGCAGAGTGGTGGCCCCGAACCGTTTACTTGATTTCCTCATTCAGGATGCGCATGATGTTGATCATTGCGCAAGGGGGGAGGTCAAGGATCAGATCCTTAATATGGGGTTCTGGGCACCACTACTGCAGGATCGTATTAGTTTTGTACTCAGAAATTGTGACACCTGTGCAAGACATAACATACGAAAAGGCATAGGACCAAGACCTCTGGGACACATCCCACTCCCAGACGGCCCATTCAAACACTTAGTGATGGACTACATTGACATGGGCAAAACAGTTAGGAAGTTCAAACATGTCTTGGTCGTAGTATGTCGATACTCAAGGTGGGTGGAAGCCTGTCCAACCAGTGGGCAGGATGAGGCAACTGTCATTCGCTTCCTCACAAGGGAAGTGATTAGCAGGTTTGGCGTTCCAGAAACAATAAGCAGTGACAATGGCAAAGCATTCACAGCTAACACATGGAGAGAAATTGCTAAAAAACTGCAGATCATGACGCGGTTTGGGTGCGTCTACCACCCCCAGAGTCAGGGAATGGTGGAAAGGGCAAATGGAACGTTGAAAAACAAAATTTGCAAGATTTGCCAGCATACAGGGCTAAATTGGGTGGATGCACTGCCCATTGCTCTGATGAAAATGCGTTGTGAGAAAAATCAAACCACCTTCCTGACACCACACGAGATGGTGACAGGAAGGGCAATGCCCACTCCACGATACCATACGGATGGGCGACCCCCTCTAGCAATACTAGAGGGAGAAGTGGGCAACTACATTAAACAACTCTCTCAAGTTCACAGGGCAATTTACAAGGAACAACGGAAGAGAGAGGAGAGATTGAAGAGAGAGGCGGAAAGGGGACCCATACAGGTGGGAGATTGGGTGTACCTAAAGGTGTTCAAGAGATCGTGCCTCGACCCCAGGGCAGAGGGACCATACAAAGTGACTCACACCACTCCAAGGTCAGTAAGGGTGGAGGGGTCAGATTTATGGTATCACCTTAACTCTTGTTACAGGGCACCTCCACCGAGAGAAGCAGGAGAACCGGAAGGTGACGATGGAGATGGGAGACCCCCAAGCCCCCCAGGGGAGGATGATGGTGGTGGGCCGCCCAGGGGAGAACCAAGTACGAGTGGGAGTACGACGAGGAGGACACTGCCGGCTCCTGACCATGGCCCTGGGCCTGATGTGTCTGGGAGGGATGCTGTTTTCTCTCCCCTATCAGTCTCTGCAGGTGGTGACGCTGATGGGAACCTACCAGGACCAAGCCGGAGGATGGGGCCTGGCGAGCGGCGACCACCCAAGGCTGAGACCGCTTCCCAACCCCAAGTATCTGGAGCAGCAGCACGCCCCGCCGCTGACCTCACGGACAGCTCCACGACCAACTCCCCAGCCACCACGCCTGACGGAGGAGGCTACGCCGAAGCCGAGGAAGAGCCGCAGAGGGAGGAAGAAGAAACAGCGCCACCCTTCTCCCACGGACTACCCCTATACTACGAGGAATACGGCACTATCAACTGGGAAGACCTTCGCCCCAGTACCAGTGTCCCAGCTGAGGAAGAACCGAGGATGGACGGCACGACGCAACGAACCGAGGTCCAGGATGTCCTTGACGACGTCTTGGCCTGGATACCCCCTCTCCTACTCAGCCCTATTGGAGATGCACCCAACCGAGATCGCCCCTCTCGAGGTGACCCCTACGGTAACTACAGGTATCCAGACACCAGTGGAAACACTGGACAGGAAGACACAGAACTCTACCGGTACAGCTATCCCGGAAGAGACTGGGGTAATTACGACGATCCATATGAAGGTGAATGGTTCCCTCGACTCTCAGGAAGTGAGGAAGACGAGGAAGAGGAAGAATAAAAGAAGGGGACGGAGAGGAGGCTCCCTGCCTCTTCGTCCAAATGGAAAACAAAGACTGAATGATATAATGTACAAAGAACTGTGTAACAGATCAATAAACCTCCCGAATACGAATGAGTCAGGAAATACCCCGGAAGGGTATAATGGGACAGTGATTATGCACAACGAGGGGTCAGGAGACGATGTATATATACAAGCAGGAGACACACCTAATATAGGGAGCACACCCATAACTGATAGTACACTGGCTCCCTTAGAGCAGGGTAAAGGAAGACGGAGGAGGTCGCTTGGCAACACCTACGAGGCCTTCGAGAACAATGCCTGGATGAAATGGGCTGAATTCACTGGAAAGTCGATACACCCTGAAGGACAGTGTTATGTGTGTTCGGCAATCCGGCCCAAAATAACAGTTGTACCAGCATCCGCCAAGCTCGAAGAAGACTACCCGCCTGGAGGAAACCCGCCTGCCAATGTGCTATGGTCCCCATTCAGGTGCTACATGTACATGGGAAGCAGCCAATGGCGTGGGGTAGACATGACAACGGGACAATTCGAGCCACGCATGAACAACTCGGAAAGATGCAAACGGGAATACCCAAGCATGGGATTCAGAACGGCGGAAAAGACTCACTGGTCCTATGAGATACCGGAAGGAGTACAGTTCGAATGTTTTGAAAGCATGTGGAAAGGAGGAGAGATAGTTCAAGAGGGTGGGAAGCTATCCGGAAATGCTACTCTCACCCCGTAGGAAGACATGGCCCAATTAGGGGCATTACATGGAAGTTCGGAAAACATGTAATCGCAGCGCACTATCTCGAGAATGAAGAACCTGGAGAAGTGACGTATTACGGAGCCTACAAAGGACGAACAATGTTGAACTTGACATCTGGTGTACTCACCATAACCAACCTAACCGATCAAGATATAGGAAAATACTCTGTTGAAATTAACAATAGGGACCCAAAGTCAAATGAGATCATCTCTCTGGAGAGCTCCCCGGAACTGAGATGGCCCATAGGTGCAGGAGAAGACGTGGGGAGGTTTGAGGGACTCTGTGCAACGAGATGGGTCCGCTCAAAGCATCCTTATGACTTCCACCTACAAAGGAGGAGGGACGGCACTAAGCCCCAGAAAGACGTGAGTACATTCCTGCTTATGGTTGGCCAGGACATCCCGGTGGAAGGCTCGTGGTGGGCATGCGGGAAGAAGTGGGGGATACGTAATACCCTACCAAAACTATGGCGGGGACTATGCGCTAGGGTGGAGCTAGCTCAGCGAACTCACATCATTCCATGGAAAGAGAGGGACTCCGAACAACCCAGCATGTCACCGCCAACAAAAGGACCACCAAGAAGAGGAAAAAGGGAAGTGTACCTGGACCGATTCGGTCAGCCTAAAAACATTCCCAAGAAATTCAAGGTGAGGGATGAGGTGGTGGCAGGATTTGAAGCCCTTATACCAGCTATTGGAGTGGCGAAGAACGCAGAATGGATTAACATGATCAACTATAATTCCCTACGGTTCATGAACGTCTCCCTGGATGCGTTTACGGCCATGGGCCGCAGGATGGATGCAATGGAACGCCGCTTGAATGCCACAGCAAGGATGGCCATGGAGACAAGAATGGCTGTGGACTGGATATTAGCCAAAGATGGTGGTGTGTGTGCAATTGTAGGAAAGGACTCATGCTGCACATACATTCCAGGACCAGGCGACGAAGTTGCAGACTTCAACAACGCGCTAGCAAGACTTAAGAATCTGAGTACGGAGGCCCACTCCATTTCAGGAAAAGGGCCCACCTTTGAACTTTCGGATATAACAGGCTTCTTTGAATCCGTGGACCAATGGTTCAAAGACACTTTCGGGTCAATAGGGGGCACTATAGTGGCGTTCCTCCTCAAAGTACTGCTAGGAATAGCCCTAGTAGTGGGACTGTTCTGCTGTATCACGCAGTGTTGCAGCAGGGTCTGTTCCAAAGCCATTGCCAGACAACTCCTCGTCCAGGGAATGGAGGAGGAGGAGTACGAGATGCTCATACTGCCCGATTACGAGACGGAGGGTGGGGCCGGCTATCCCCCACCCCCACCATGGCCATCTCCCGAATGGGAGAGTTTGAGGGTTTAAGATTTTCTTTGACATAAATACGCCCACTGGAACTTACGCATACACATACACATACACTAACAGGTAACTGCAAAGACACATACCAGCCCACACCGAGCGATGGAGACAAGACAAGGTTAAAATCGAGGCTGTGGCTCGACACAATATCGCCCATAAGGCATAGCTTAGCATAGGTAACTTAGCGTAATAGAGGATTAGCCCTCACCCGCAAGGCCATCCAACGTTGGGAAAACCCTGGATAGATGCTTGCTCATAACAGTACTGCTTGTTCATGATGTCTGTAACCTTGCCCATTTGTCACAGACCACCCCTGGGCCCGCCCGAAGGGCGTGGCGGGGTGAGTGGCCCAGGCGATATCCAACGACGGGTAAGACCCTTATGGCCAGCAGGGGCAACCTAAGGCAGGGTATCGTCACAAGCGCCCCACCCCAGTGTGGCGTATACTTGCGGCCGGTAACGCACACGCGGTCCGGAAGGGACCAGTTTGCACCTGACTGAGGTGTCCACAAAGGGGCTGGGTCAGTGTACAGGGAAGGCTAGACGACCAGCAATGGCTGGCTTCCTGTAAAGCAGCCTGTCTATAACCTATTACTATTATGTGAACAAAGACAAAGCCTGGTGGCAGAACCAAGCACGTTGCTATATATCTCCTATTTGGCATGGTGGCCGTTGCGTTTACATTGGGTTGTCTGACCCGTAGGCGTTAGGGAATCACGTCTGGTGGTTACCCTAGGGGCGAAAACCGTCTCGGGCCCTAGCCTTATATCTATAGTAGCAATTGGTCTCCTCTGTCGCTCTGTCTGGATATTTATTCTACATGTAAACTGCACTCACATAGTCACACCAATATACTCAGTTATACTCATATTTACTCCATTTGTTTGCCCGCATATATACTCAACTGCTCGTTGCATAGGTAAAACGTAAATGGTGTGTTTATTGTTAACATGCTCAGGTGCAATTAGTCATAGGGCGCCGTGGCCATATAAAAGCTCACGACACGCCCATATGTTTAAATCTGCTTCGCTGCATAGTTCATGGGTGAGGCTAATTTAGCCTCAAAGGGGGGAATATGTGGTGTTTTTTCCTTTTATATTGTTTGAATAACATAGAGTGATAAGATACATTAATAACCTTTAATACCATATACTTGTAGACAAAGGATCAACATGGAACAACGTGTACAGGCATGTGCAGGCATGTCCAGACATGTACAGACATGTCTTGAATGAGAGTGAAACAGAAGAAAGGGGACTCTCCACTCAAGCAGGAGTGAGGGCAATGTGCCAGCTGGTTGAAAGGGTAAAATAGATGCAAACTGGAAAACTGGAAAGAACCAGAAAACCCAAACTATAGCAAAAGAGCGCAAACAACTATGACTCAACATAGTGACCTAATGAGAGGTGTGCTCATATTCTTTAAAATGGAGGTGGGTGAAACTTTCCACCATTATGATTGGATCCTTTGGCTTCTTTGCTCTTTCTGATTGGCTAAACGAGATCTGGTGACGTTCTCAGAAGGAGGCGCTTCTGAACAGAATATAAGGGAGAGCAGAGCAGCCAGAGCTTCAGATCGATCTCGTCGAGGTACCAGCTGGTAGCGCCGCCTTCACTCTATTGCTTGGTAGTGCAGTTCAGACATTGTTTGGATTGTAATATCATTGTGATATAGTGAATAAAGATCATCAGTGTTGGGAAGTCTCTGTCTACGTGGTCTCTTTCGGATGCTTGGTCCAGAGTGATAATTGGTTTTCTTTACAAGAGTTAATTGGTTCCAGAGTGCTAATAGTCAAGAAGTCCAGGAGCGTGGAATTTTCCACCACAGGAGCAAAGACAGAAGGACAAGGAGCAGAGAGAGAGAGAAGGCGCAGAGAGAGAGAGAAGGCGCAGAGAGAGAGGGAGAGGGCACGGAGAGAGAGGGAGCAAGAGAGAGAGAGGGAGCAAGAGAGAAGCCGTTTACTGACTGCACAGATAGCCGGCGATTCACGGGCTTTTAGGCGGCTAGTCCCGATTGTACTCACTGATAGCCGGCTAATCGACGGGGTGATTTACGCTGCCAAATGTCCTCCCCTGGGGGTACACATATCGCCGCGTCAACCATGTGGTACCAGAGGAGGCGTGGATCTGTAGGAGGTGTGCTCTCCGCCACGACCTATAAATACATGTATATTTGTTGTTATTGATCAGTTGCATTTCATTTCATGTTGTAATTTCTTTTAATAAATATGTTCATGTTTTAATCTGTCAATCAACCTCTAACTGCATTCATTATATAGGCCTACATACAGTATCTGAGGGTTCAGCTGTTTGTCTTCACGAGGCAAGAAATTTCAACATTCGGTTTTCGTCAGAACGACTCTCCGGCTACAGAGGGGCCATGACAAAATCAAAACTCTAATAACATAGCAGCTAATGGCAAACGCAATAATGTAATACAATATATAAAGATATAAGAATAAAATGATAAACAGCAGAATTTAGCAGCTAAATAAAATATCCCCAAGTCTACACGCCGTCGAAGACACTGTAGCTGCTAGCTCATACGGTACTGATTAAATGATAGACGACGGTTTTAAAGGTTATTCTACAACAAAATAAACACCTAAATTGATTATTTCGGTCAGACAATAGATAATACGCATAGTATATAAGGTAACAAACAGAAATAGATGTGGTCCTTTCTATAATTCATGTAAAAACATTACCTGCACGCCGTTGTACGGTTCTATGTTACTCTCCCAACGACGACTGTACGAAAGACTGTGACATGTAACATAGTTTCCCACATAGCGAGGGAAACCGTCATTTAGGAGCATTTCATTGGCCCAAAATAAACCAATCAAAGCTAAGAAGTGAAGATAACAATCTTCCCCAGCAACTGACACATTAAAACTTCATTGGTCTAGTTTAGTAAGCCTCAAGTGACGTTTTTACATGTCCGGAAGGGAACTTTCGTGTACGGAAGTTGATGCAGCACTGCTACTGTAGTTCGTTATCACCATGTTACAAACAAACTCAAAACTACGGTGGTGTATTGCTGTCACACTAGAAATAAATAAAAGGCTCAGTATCAGGTAATTACGTGAAAGTTTCAAGTAATTACGTGAAAGTTTCTTGTTATAACAAGATCTTTTTCACGTTTTAACAAGATATGTTTCATGTTATTACATGAAACTATCACGTTATTTCGTGATAATGATATTTTCACGTTATAACGTGAAAATATCATGTTATTTCAAGATATGATATTTTCACGTTTTTACAAGATATTTATCACGTTATTACATGATATTATCACGTTATTTCATGATAACGAAACTTAACGAGACCAGGCTGGAGAGCCTATGGCTGGCATAGGCTGAATGAGAACAGGCTTGTCTGGCTGCTATTGCAGTGCTGCTTGATGAGTGTTTGCTTTTGAGCATGTGTGTAGGCTACAGTAGCCTACATAGTCGCCATCTGACCAAGTAGCAGGAGCAGGGCTGTATATCGGCAAAGAGCCGCTGCGTAGGCGGATAGAGGTGAGCAGGAGTAGCCTGCTCACAGTCTGTGGCAGAGAGCCGCTAAGGAGGCGGACAGAGAGGTGCAGGAGTAGCCTGCTCACACAGCCTGATAGTTCTGCGTCTTCTTCCCATCCACTTAACGCAACTTAACGCAAGACGGAGAAAGGGCCTTGATACATTTGTGAATGTTTACGCAATTTGGGCGCTTTGGCTAGCTTGCATGTCCGGTCATCGTGGTAATTTTTAGGGCTGCGGGGAGAGGCCGCTGGGAGTGAAAAGTGAAGCGCTGCAGTCACACAGTGCAGGCTTTTTGAGATCACTTCATCACAGTAATCATCAGCACGGCCCAAAACGCCACACCGGGATTCTTCCCGACTCTCCCGATTGCCACTCCACTGCATACAGGTGCAGAATATTGTAATATTTGTTTCGTGGTCGGAGGAGGAGTCAAATCACACACAGACAGGGAGTCACGTTTTACAATTTATTTAAAGTTGACACACACAACCCAACCTTCCGAATGCACCCACCCTGCATTCATCCGCACACAACCCACCTAAAACAGCCCTCTCTATGACGGAGTTATGCTAGGGGAAGGGACTGGCCATTAACCCCGGCCTGGGGCTAACTATGCCCGCACACACGCGCACAATACACACACTCACACAGGCCTGTTAGTTCGTGGAGTCCCAGTTGCCACAGCTAGCCCACAGAGTTCAGGTAATCCACAGTAGCGATAGAGTCCACAAGTAGCCACAGTTAGCTCACAGAGTTCAGGTAATCCACAGTAGCGAGAGTCCACAAGTAGCCAAACGCTCCGGCTGGCCGCGCGACTCACACCAGCCCGAGCTCCCTCTCGCACGCCCCAACTCGCAACTCTTTATCCAGTCGACAAGCTGCAGGTGTACCACTCCTCAATCAATCAGTCAATCATTCAATTTGTTCAGTGGGGGCACAGCCGTCGTAGCCAGTAAACACCGTTCACTACAATATTCTGGACAATGCTCGGGTGTTTGCATTTATAACAATATCATCCACAAGTTTAATAACTGGAAAATCGCCATAAACAGAGCTTAACATAGAATTTGATTGACTCGTGAGCCATAGTAACCAGCCTTTCTTGCCCCTCCTTCTGTTTAGTTTCATTATCATGAAATAACGTGATAATTTCAAGTAATAACGTGATACATATCTTGTAAAAACGTGAAAATATCATATCTTGAAATAACATGATATTTTCACGTTATAACGTGAAAATATCATTATCACGAAATAACGTGATAGTTTCATGTAATAACATGAAACATATCTTGTTAAAACGTGAAAAAGATCTTGTTATAACAATAGTCAGGTAGAACCCCAGGATAGGTGTGACATAAGGTACTAATGCATTTTTTTTGCATAATCTGATAGTTTAGGGGGTGTAGACTCAGAATCTGACAGGTGCCGCTCCGGCACCCTTGAGCATTTTCCTTAAAATGACATCATCTGCCACACCCCTTTTTGATCACAGAAAGTCGTCTAAATATACATTAACATATAAACCCATCATGTATGGTATCAAATTAAAGCTCTTCTCATGCAGGAATCAGCTTTGACCATCAAAAAGATGAAAAAAAAATAGTTTTTAATGACATAATCTGCCACGCCCCCTTTTGTTGACCATAAAAAAAGAACTAGACTCACATTACTGTATAAAACCCATCATGTATGGTATCAAATGAAAGCTCTTCTCAAACACAAATCAATGATGTCAATTTAAAAAATGCTAAAAATTATCCCTCCAGAGAACATAACTGTAAAATCTGGTACGGTCAGACCGCTGAAATGGTAGGCTGAGCAACAAATTATATCAACCCTCACCAATTAATCAAATAGACAAAGTTAATACTTTATCACAGATTTCTGAAAGCAACTATATCAACAACATGTTGCCAGGCTGGCCTTGTACACATCACAAACATCAAATGTCTCCTCCAAAGAACATTCATTCAATCAGACATTTCTCCCTCACTGTCATCAGTATCCTCCACTGAAAGTCGAATTTTTATTTGCACACTGCTCATCACCTTTGCAATGGATCCCTGAAGCAGACGACCACCTCGTGACCCAAAGAGAGAGCCATTAAGAGACCAGGAAGGGCAGTACATCTGCTACACATGTGGAGAGTCCGGTCACACCAGTCAACAGTCATGGCCAAGTCAACCGGCAAAGACATGCTCCAGGAGAGGCAGACAGTGCACAGAATACTCCACCAGAGAGCGAACCAAGGCCCCCTGGTTAATCGATGGTCAGGAGTGGGCTGGCAGACTGTGTTGACACTGAAGTCGACCAGTTCCTGAAACAAAATGCATTTGGTCACTGCTGGACTGTTGACCTGATGATCTCCGGAGTGAAGACAAGCTGCCTTTGGGACACTGGGTTTGAGGTCACCACCATCAAAGAGTCTCACTTTAGAGAACACTTTGGGGAGGAACAGCTAAAGTCCACCCATTGGATGGAGCCTATGGACTGAACATGCCGGTCCTTGGTTGTCTTGAAGCAGATGTCGAGTGTTTTGGAACCACTCTTTAGCGGCGGTGCATCTTCATACTGAGAGACACCCATCTGAATGTTGCAAAGATGTAAAAATGGGCTCCCTGGCATTATGGGGATGAACATCATCAAAGATCTAGTAATCTCTCTGCCGGGTGTGGATGCAAAGAGGATGAAAAGGCTGCTCCACCAGAGGCAAGTGTCCGTCGTGTGTTGGCTAGGGTCAAGAATGAGGTGGAATTCTTGGATTCAGATGGCAAAATTGGGTTTGTCAAGGTGGCTGGCAGAGAAGTGATCACCATCCCACCACACAGTAAGAAGGTGATTGAAGGCTGGTGCCTCCAACAGTGGAATGCCATTCCTGATGGAAGCCACTCCAAAGATCAGCATCCAGAAGGGGCTTCTGGTTGCCAACATACTCAGAAAGGCAGCAGGTGGAAAAGTCCCTGTCGGGGTTATGAATACCTGTAAGAAGGCCATAAAACTAATATCCAGGGCCAGGGTAGCTGTGGTGTCCAAGTCACAGAGGATCTGTCCAAAAGAGGTGGTGGGGTTTGATGCATGTTGAACAGTGTTCACACTACCGAAGATGGACACCAATGTACTGTATGCCTCTTCCAGTACAGGTAGCTGCAGCTGCAGCTGTAAAGCTTAGTGCACTGTTGAAAAGCTACGGGGATGTCTTCTCAAGCCACGACAATGACTATGGCTACACAACTACAGTGACACATGACATAACATATAAACTGGTGACACCCAACCGATCAAAAGTTCAAGCGACATGTACAGGACATAGTGGGGCAAAGAGAGTAGCAGCCCCTGGGCCTCGCCAGTGGTCATTGTGCGAAAAAAAGATGGGAGTGTACGCTTTTGCTGTGACTACAGAAAGCTGAACATGGTCATGTGCAAAGATGCATACCCACTTCCACGGATAGAGGAGGCGCTTCATGCACTGGGCAAGGCACAGCTGTTCCCCGCTTTGGACCTGACATGGGTTACTTTCAAGTGGCTATGGGTGACCAGGATAGAGAGAAGACAGCTGTCTTTACCCCGTTTGGTGTCTATTCTTAAAGCATTAAAAAAATGATAGGATGAAAAATATTGTTTTCTGTATTTCTGGGGGGGAATCCAAGGACAGTCATAATTAATGTGCTTAACTACCTGGGAAGTACCTCACAACATTGCTGTCAAATTCAGTGACAGATTCAAGGGAAATTATAACTAACATGCTAACTAACTAGGGTACATCAGACTTGCTATAATATTCACAATAAAATGAATTACTATTGAATGATTGTATTCCTGTATGTATTAGGCCAGGGGTTCTTAACCTTTTCAACTTTGAGGCCCCATTTGTCAAAGTAGAAAGTGGCCCGGGGCCCATTTAATATTCATCATTCACATCCAAAAAGCGCACGTTTTTGTATTTATTGGTAGACATTTCACAAGTGCAATTTCATTACGTTACGTTAACGGTATTTGTTTTTAGACGTGGCTGGATTCACTTAATGGTAGCTTTCTGGCGATGAGCTTCTGGCCATCCATTCATTCTAACACGTTGGGCAAGTCTCCCCTTTAGTGAAATGTGTAGTGTCAGAATCCCAGCAGTTTTGTAAGGATTCTTGTGAGTGCATAGGTATAACGACAATGTGCTAACGTAGCTAGCAGCATTTGCAGTACATATCCTCGATACGGATATACCCACAAGGTGAATGGAATTAAGTCTCCTGCATTACATATCTCTGATGTCTTCATTTGATAATCTACCCAGTACCACGGCCCTTGCAGCCAACAGGTGCAACACTGAACATTTTTTGCGGCCCTCTGGTTAAGAATCACCGTAAGTCTGGGCCGCGGCCCTGTGGTTAAGAATCACTGTATTAGGCTAAATGGCAGTTCCATCATTTATTCAATTTAATACCAAATATGACATGATTTAGAGTCAGATATTATGCGACAAAAAGGAACGTAATCTGACCTTAAAGGTCACTTTGCAAATGGTATTTTGTTCTCTGAAGGGACCTGAACTATTTTTTCATCTTTTTGATGGTCAAAGCTGATTCCTGCATGAGAAGAGCTTTAATTTGATACCATACATGATGGGTTTATATGTTAATGTATATTTAGACGACTTTCTATGATAAAAAAAAGGGGTGTGGCAGATGATGTCATTTTAAAGAAAATGCTCAAGGGTGCCGGAGCGGCACCCATCAGATTCTGAAAGGACACCCCCTAAACTATCAATTTATGCAAAAAAATTGCATTAGTACCTTATGTCACACTTATGCCCAAATTCCACAAAGTTCTACCTGACTACAAGAAACTTTCACGTAATTACTTGAAACTTTCACGTAATTACCTGATACTGAGCCTTTTATTTATTTCTAGTGTGACAGCAATACACCACCGTACAAAACAATTAAACCGATCCTAAAAAATAAAGTATGACCACTAGAAGCAATAGAGCTGACCTAAATGCATAGCATATTGAAGGCATTTAACTAAGTTCCCATCATGGGTCGAGATATATTTTTTCTAAAAGAAAATCCCATCCCCTCCGCTAGCCTCTAGGAACGCAACCACTAGATGGCGATGAGATTACTTTCCCTCCCTATGGTCTAAAACTCTTTATATCCGGATTTTTCCAGAAGTCAATGGGAGAAATGAATGAGAAATGTACTTCCGGGCAAGCAGCTCTCTCGGAGGAGGGGCGGGACTGTGGAGCTCTATGGTACCACGGAGTGCTGGTCTCAGTGCAGAAAAAGCAAAATGTTTATTGGATAAACGCCGCAAAATCGTAATTTCCAGGGAAGCCCGGCCTCTCTGGGGGTGAATGGGACAGTGGGATGGCTCGGATGCCGAGCTTCTGTATGATGATTGGAGGAACCGTCATTTTTTTTTATTGACAGCATATTTCGCGATTGCACAGGAAGTTTCAACAGAGACGGCTCCTCTGATTTCAAGTTCAGGGATGCATGAAAGTTACGGAACGTTACAGGGTTGGCAGGTGAAGTCGAGAGGCAAGGCTCAAATTTTTATTCTATTGCAGATGTTGTACATAGCCTATGCTATCAATAAAACCGTAATGTGGAGTTACAGAGTTCGTGATTGGCTTTTATTTCAGTTGTCGTTGTAGGCTAGCCACATAGCTCGCTATAATAACTGTGTTGCTTGGCTAAATTATGCTAATGTTTACTTGAATTTTATAAGCTATTTGATAGTCTTCCCCACCATGGGAGATTCTAAATAAAACAGCAAGGCAGATGAACGTAGGAATAGTCACATACTAGAACTGTAATAACTCTAGTAGGCTACCAAATAGCATATTTAACCCCCCAAAGTGAACTGGTAAGATGTAAGTTTAGTTCTAATCTAACCAAGCCAGCTGCCTTGTCTCAGAACCCTTTATACTGTTTGGTCTATTCTGTTTTAGGTTATTTCCCCCTCAAATAACAATATAGCAGCAATAATATAATTATAATAGTTGCCCATTTTTATCAGAGCTTCCCCTATTCCAATGAGCAGCAACCGCCACTGTTTATGGTGTCAATGTAACCAAAGCCGATGTGGATGATCGAGTACGCTTCACTGATAGAAACGGTGAGTATTTACAAATCAAAAACATTACTTGTTATTTCTATCTTTATGACTTATTAGAGAGACACTTGATTCAATCTCTGCACTCAAGAGTGGTCATCTTTAAGTTGTTGAATATTTGTCAGTGAAGACATCACAAAAAGTACATTTGACACTGTTAATAACTAAACCGCTCACAAAATGTAAGGAAACTTGACTTTGGCCCTTTATATCTCCCCTTTAGTAATACCAACCAGTAAAGTGTTTCATATCATTTTTATCGTTGATTTGTCACCTTTACAATGAGGTATAGCTAGTAAGCATAGGGCAATCATGGAATGAGCAATACAGCCAAATGTCTGAGTAGTGCCAACCAAAAATGTGCCAAAATGGCCAGTAATAGGGTTCTGCTGCCAGACATCTCGTTTTGGGCTTCAAGTGCTAGGTGAGTTTAGATACCGGGGTGAGATTCTGGAGCCAGTGGCAATTCCATATCTCCAGAATATGGGACCAAATGCCATCCTCCAGGATGACAACGCTCGCCCCCATAGAGCTGGAGAGTACCTCCAGAATTTGGGAGTGGAGAGTGAGTCCAGACCTCAACCCAATTGAACACGTGTGGGATCAGCTTGGGCATGCTGTACGTGCCAGAGTCACCAACAGAACCAGGTTGGCTGACTTACAACAGATTCTTATCGAGGAATGGAATGCCATCCCACAGCAGAATGTAGCCAGGTTGGTGACCAGCATGAGAAGAAGGTGCCAAGCTGTTGTGGCTGCATGTGGATCCTCTACACGCTACTGAGGACCCTGACACTGAGTATAAAATGAACGAATGTATGCCTACATTTTTTGTTTTCCTCATTTCTGTGGGAGAGTGCAATCGTCAACGTTGAAGTAACAAAGGTGAATTCCAACAGCACAGGCCATTTTGGCACATTTTTCGTTGCCACTACTTACACGTTTGCTTGTGTTGCTCATTCCATGGGAGCCCAATGCTTACAAGCTGTACCTCATTGTAAAGGTGACTAATAAACGATGAAAATGATATAAAACACTTTGGTGATTGGTATTATTAAAGTGGCGATATAATGGGCCAAAGTCAAGTTTCCTTGCTTTTTGTGAGCGGTTTATTTTTGCAATTTTAGTTGCAGTTACCTAATTAACATGTCCTTGAAATGGTTCATTATGAACACAATCACTAATATATTGAATTCCCTAAAATCTATAATGGGGTTAGATCATTTGGAATTTTTTAACACAACTGTATGTTCGTTGCACTATTTTTAGGTGGAGGCAGCAACTGATTTTACAGATGATTTAACAGATGGCATCATCAATTCACAGGACCACTGCAGGTTGAAAAGATGCTATAATAAGGTATACAAATAGAAATTGGTCACCAGAGTTTCTGCCACTCTTTTTCTAATTCATGGCTATGTAGTGCCCTCAACATACATGTTCACACACATTTGTGTCTGTTTCACAATAATCACACAATTCACAAATTTCACAATAATCACTATTCTTTTACTTAACAGAGCAATTGTTCTTCATGCCACATTGCGGCTGACCCCAATGCTACAACAGATAAGAAATGGCCTCAAGGTCTAAGACTTTCACACAATCATCGAAAGGCAGAAACTGGTCTGTGCACCACTTTTCGTCCCTGTCCAACAGGATGATGATAAAGTAAGGATTCATCTTTGTGTACATCATCAGCTTGTAGTGTTAGGCCTGTTTTTGTTAGCTCCTAATTGTGTGTTCAATGTGGGGTTTTTTTTTTGCCATTATGTCTTTTTCAGCCTGATGCAGATTACATTATGAGTATCCTCTCTCCATCGAGAAGCGAGAAAGGCAGCATGAAGTTCATTAAGGAGACTGCAATCTTGAACTTCTTTCAGGATTTCTTAGAAGACCTTCAGGACACAGGTTTGATTCTTGGTTGACTGGGTAATGAACACACTGATAAATTAATTGAGATATATAAGCACAACTACTACTATTTATTTGTATGAATTTATGAATTTTATTCATTCGCATAGGTATTCCAACAGAAATAAATATGTGAAAAATCCATATTTTACTCTATAGTCATCTACTTTGCATTAGAGCTTCACAAGATCTGGTGTCAGGCCTCAATTTTGTTTCAAGGCTATTGCAAGTGACCCAAATGGGACCCAAATGTGGGCAGTTCAGAGATGTATAGTTACCGGCTGAAAGAGAAAGCAACTTTCAAACCTCTGTAACCCTTTGCCTGTACATCATACTTTCAAATGGACTCTTAGTAGGACCATTAGTAGATGATGTGCAATGCGGTGCAAAAACACCCGGTGGTTTCTCCACATTTTGCCACGTCACAGCCACAAACATAAGTATATTCAAATTAAGTTTTATGTGAGTTATTTGGACCCATCCATCTTGCCATCAACTTGAAAATGTTGCATTGTCTGCCTTTAAATTAATACAGTTTTTGGTTTCATGCAGAGCCAGAAGATCCAGGTGACCAAGGAAAGTCTCTCAACATATGGTCCTGCAGTGGCTCACAGGCCAAAGACACAAGCCACTACTTCCATCTGAAAGAGCAACATTTAAAATGTATGTCACATTCGAACACAACTGTAGCGAAAAAATGCCTAGCCACAGAATTTGCTATCCTGTGGTCAGTGCCTGTACTAACACCATCTGTTTCCCAGTCGCTCACATGAGCACCTCCAGTGACTTTAACAATGTTTTCTGTGTAGCAATCGTTATGGGATCAGATTTTGGTCGAGTTTAATGAGTATGATGTAGCGGATTCACACTGTTTTTATAGATTATCTTCACAAGTTTAATGATGTAGCGAATTCACACTGTTTTTTATAGATTATCTTTACAAGTTTAATGAGTATGATGTAGCGGATTCACAATGGTTTTATAAGCGATTATCTTTACAAGTTTAATGAGTATGATGTAGCGAATCCACACTGGGTTTTATAGATTAGCGGATTCACACTGGTTTTATAGATTATCTTGTCAAGTTTAATGAGTATGATGTAGCAGATTCACACTGGGTTTTATAGATTATCTTTACAAGTTTAATGACTTTGATGTAGCGGATTCACACTGGTTTTATAGATTATTATCTTAAGTTTAATGAGTCGTCTACCGTACCTCCACGCTCCCCCTCTGGTGGCCATTTCTCCCACATTCCCTTGCTAGTGTTTCAGCAATTTCAATGACATCATAAATTTACGAAGCTACTAGCACAGCTGAATCTTACTTTTCAAAAAGGTTAAGACAACAATTCGGCCAATACTTTTTGAGATCGTTGTAAGTTATCGCCATGGAGGTCGCAGATTCACACTGGGTTTTATAGATTATCTTTACAAGTTTAATGACTTTGATGTAGCGGATTCACACTGGTTTTATAGATTATTATCTTAAGTTTAATGAGTCGTCTACCGTACCTCCACGCTCCCCCTCTGGTGGCCATTTCTCCCACATTCCCTTGCTAGTGTTTCAGCAATTTCAATGACATCATAAACTTACGAAGCTACTAGCACAGCTGAATCTTACTTTTCAAAAAGGTTAAGACAACAATTCGGCCAATACTTTTTGAGATCGTTGTAAGTTATCGCCATGGAGGTCGCTCACTTCACGAGTCTTCACGGTCTGGCTGGTCAGGCTAACGCATCAGCCAATAGGAATGCACCCCAGGGACACCCACCCACATGTGAAGTTTGTGCCAGAACCACAAGCAAAAAACAGGCAGCGCAAACGTGAGAGCCAGAATCGCAACTGAAAAAGCCAGGAGCAAACAAACGGATGTCGCTGTAAATTATTATTGTTATTGTAAACCAAAAGACAAGTTATTCAAACAGTTTTTTTGCAACTACACAAATAATTTCCTTGCGAGTTCAGATTTTTTTCTTCGACTTAATTTTTTTTGTTTAGTATTTGTTTGTTTTGTATTTGATATTTTGATTAATTGAATTTTGTTTGAATTTGAAAAAGTATTGTTTGAACATTTTGGGACAAATTAAACTCCATAAGCCATCAGCTGATACTGTAATATACCGCATCAGTATTTTGTTGACTGTTGACATTTTACACAATGGTGTGCTGTATTATACATGGCTGTTCCAATAACAGCAATAAACACCGTGGAGTACATTTTTATGGTATTCCAGCAGTAAGAAAACTGGAAGGAAAGGAGACAGAGGAGCTGAGCCAGCGCAGGAGAGACTTGTGGCTAGCCAGGATTAATAGCCAAAACTTTCAGCCAACTCCTCACAGCAAAGTTTGTGGTCATCATTTTAGCACAGGTAATGTTAAGGTTAGATATAAGGATTGCTCGATATCGAAACTGCATAACATTACATTTTCAAAAAACAGTTTCAAATCTGTCGTTGGCCAATTGTCACTGGACAGTATATCCAGACAAAGCAAGTCTCACCCAATGTGCCAACCATGTCGGAGTAATCCAGAGTGGATTTGAAGAGGTTGGAGATGGCAGAGGCTTGGCATGTGGACCACTTCCTGATGGTGACCGTGTCCATGGCACACATGATCGATGCCCCACAGGAGCTTCTCCTCAGGGACTTTGAGACAAATGATTCCTAAACAAGCCTGGACAGGTAGGTTTTATATCTGGGCAGGTGCAAAATAAAAGATTTAATTGATTTATTTATTATAATTTATTCATTTTATTTGTTAAATATCATGCAAAATTTTTTACGTAAATGTTACAATTTAGTGCATTGACTATAGCCCTTTTTCCATTAAAAAGTTAATTCGCTTAAAAAACGATGCGCATCAAAAGTTAGTGCGACACGTGTTGGAAAATGACTTCTATCGCTCTAATGTCAGTTTTGTCGTGATAAGTTAATTCGCTCGCCACAGGTGGATTAAGGAGAGTTAAATCGATATAAATGTGATGGAAAAGGTTTGTAGCGATATAAATTACTGTGACGCCTGCTCAGAATGTTCACAAAGTCTGCGCTAAAATCTGAATTCTGTCTCGCGCATACAAAGACGTTGACCTCACAATGGTGTACCATTTGCTACCTTTGATAAATTCGCTAGAAGTGTTCCATTCGGTTACATGTCGGCAGTCCGACATCCTGCCAGTCCGACATCCCTTTCGTCCGACATGCCGCTATTCAGACATGGTGTTATTCCGACATGCTGCCAATCCGACACATTTTAGTACCCCCATTCCGACAGTTTACAAATCCTATTTTTATCCACGTCAATTTAACGGACCCTATGAGCTCGACGGACGCAAAGTGCGTCAAAAACCACACCCATTCTCTGTTACATTGCTCTGCTATTATTAGTCACAGCGAGATGAGACCTATATTGCATTAAAGAGCTCAGAACCTTTCCAACGAGACTAGACACGTGTCTGTACGATCAAGTATGAAAATAAAAATAAAATCATGAATTTAAATGAAAGTAGGCTATATCATATACAGTCTATATTGCTCTGCGTTCACCCACGCAGCCACCGCTCTCGCTCGAATTACTCCGGGACCAGGCATCGCACAGCCATAACATGCATATCAAATGAAAGAGGAGAAACAGAGCTTTCCATTGATACCAAACACATCGATCCTTTTGTGTTATAGAAACAGACGAAGTGACAAACAAATAAGAATCATATAGCTTCGGCTACCGCTACTTTCGTTTGATTTAGGTCGTGAAACCGTGGCTTGCATGTCAGATAAAAGAGGACAGCTAGAGCTATCCACAGATACCAAATACAACCTAGGTAGGCCATAAAACAGACGAAGTGACAGCAAAATAATAACTTAATTTAGCTCCACGTAGTCCGCGAATAGAGCTCCCCAGTCCCGCCCCTCCTCCGAGAGAGGTGCTTGTCCGGAAGTAAAATTCTCATTCATTTCTCCCATTGACTTCTGGAAAAATTTGGATATAAAGAGTTTTAGACCATGCCTTAGGCTAACCAGCTACGATGTGACTCATAAGCATATAACTTATAATTTCGAGTGAAAAAATTAACAGAAAATGTAAAAAAAGCGAAAGGTACAAGACTGTGTACATATCTTAAATTCCGAGATAGAGAACTCAAATCCCAGGATGCTTTGCAAACGTACACACATTTCCAACATTTGCAGCCTAACGATAGTTTAACATGGTTCCATATTAATCTGAGAAAAGAAGATGATTACTTCCTACCGTTTCCATTGAGTAAATTCAACCTTCAAGATGAGAAAACCGTTATTTTTCGGAAGACCACACATCGGTCCTGATCAGCCCTGCAGCCATTTTAAGTTTTGAAGTTCCAGCGAGACGAAGCTGGACGATAGGCGCGGGAAAAGCTGAGTACAGTTTGTTTGGCATTGCCATGGCAACGGCGATCTCTACCAATCAAAGGCTCTGCTTTCACCAGTTTTACACGTTAGGGTGTCGGGTAGTGTAGTACTCTCTCGTTAAATCGTGAATAAAGCATTGTTTTCTCAAAACAAGGTTGATGCCCCCATTAACTTTTGACATCTATATGAGCAGGTATAATCGCTTAGTCACATCGTAGCTGGTTTTAAGTCTACCATGGACGGTTACGATGTTATGGCTTATTCTCCAATTGTCAATGGAGAAATTGTATTGGATTTTTTCTTCCGGACAAGGCTGTGGGCGGGACTGGGGAGCTCTATAATGAGACAGAGAAGAAAACGTCCCATGTTTATAGAACTGCTTTCACTTCCCCGAATCGTGCACGCAACAGACACATAACCATATCAAGAAGTCTTCACAATGACAATTTAAATGTGAATCTTTATTATTTTACACAATTGGATATAGTTATGACATTAATAGCCTATTAATGACCTCATGTCGGAATGGCACGTTGCTTGAAAAAAAAGTTAAATACCGCCACTGCGACCATGAAAAAAAAAATGTCGGAGTGGTGGGACTTTCTCCCATAAAGAGACATGCCTCCACTACGACAATTGGACGTCAATGTCGGAGTGCTGGCATGTCGGAATGAACGGCGGTAGCCGTTCCATTCGCTACAACTGTTGATGGAAAACCATCTAGCGCAGTAGAAATATGCGCATAAACAGGGCTCTGATGACATCATTTTGAATCGCAAGAATTGTCCTTTTGAATGGAAAACCGTTTTAATCGACTTATGAGTTAATTCGCTTGAAAATCTTATGGAAAAAGGGCTTATGAGGGCATGGCTTCCTGATAGGAGTGAGCTGGAGAAGGACATGGAGGAGCTGGTTTGGAAGCTGGAGGAGAGCGACAGGAAGTTGGAGGAGCTGCTCCAGATGACAGAGGCTCAGGAGAGACCGGCTGCAGAGTGGGGAGAGCAGGAGGAGAGGGAGAAAGCCGTGATGGAGAGAGTGAGAAGGTTGAGGACACTCAGCAAAGTGCATTACCTCTTGCTGACCATGGGTCACGAGCCCGTGTCCTATGAGGATGTGCTACTGATAGAGTAAGTTAGCAGGGTGGCATGTTACTGTTTAATACTCTTAAACTATGTATTGGGGACTTTGGAACAGACAAAAAAATTCTAGGAATATAGGCTAGGTTCAAAAACAGTTGACCTTTTGGAGGTGTCTGATTTCTTATTATTAAATTCGAACAAGGTTTGAGAGGATTCCCAAAAGGAAGACATGTAGTAGCTTAAAAGCAGCATTAATTACACATGAAACACACAATCTGTGAATTTGTGTTTACTTGACTTAATGTCAAATTCCAGAAATTATACGAGGCGCTTATTTTTTCAGGCATGACAAGCGCCGTAACGCTGTACACACTGGGACCAGGGTGCAGCAATTGGACACTCTGTGGAGGAGGGACCAGGAAAGGTGGAGGAAACTGGAGCTGGGAAAGCTCAGCTCCGCGCCCAAGAGATTCGGCTGCAGGAGGTGCAGAGAGCAA
Source organism: Sardina pilchardus (assembly GCF_963854185.1). Taxonomy (NCBI): domain Eukaryota; kingdom Metazoa; phylum Chordata; class Actinopteri; order Clupeiformes; family Clupeidae; genus Sardina; species Sardina pilchardus. The sequence goes on from NC_085011.1 coordinate 9,964,566, forward strand.
GGGAGGAGTTGGTCAGGAGGGAGAGGGAGCAGTCAAGTCTAATCGAAAAACTTGAAGTTCAGCTCCGTGCCCAGGAGAAAGTTTGGCTGCAGGTGATGCAAAGAGTGATGGAGGAGTTGGTCATGAGGGAGAGGGAGCAATCAAATCTAGTTGATCATTTTCAAGCTCAGCTCCATGCCCAGGAAAATTCAGCTGCAGGAGACGCAAAGAGTGAGGGAGGAGTGGGTCAGGAGGAAGAAGGAGCAGTCAAGCCAAGCTGATAAACTTGGAGCTCAGCTCGGTGCCCAGGAGAGAGTTCAGCGGCAGGTGGTGCAGAGTGAGGGAGGAGTTGAGGAGGGCTGCTGAGAACTTTGCCGAGATGGAGATGGAAAGACTGAAAGATGAGAGAAAGAAGAGAGAGATTGAGGAGAAGATGAGAGAGGAGAGGGAGACAAAGATGGCAGAAATGCGAACGGTGGTGAAGGGCTTCTGAGACCATCACCAGGGAGATGGATTCTGACAATCCCTTGACGGATGAGAAGGACAAAAACTGTCAGCCAAGAAGAAAAAGGAGGAGAGATTGAAAAGGCGAGAGAGGTGGAAAAGGAGCGAGACAGGGCACAGATGCGAAAGGTGGCAGAGGAGATGAACACCCTACCTCCTGACTCAGACTCTGAAGACGATGACATCAACTCCGAGGAGGAGGAGGAACCACCAATTATCAAGGACGAGAAGCTGAAAAAGAAAAACAAACTGGCCAGATTCCTCAAATGGATTAAGATGAGGCTGGGCTTCGGGAAGAAAAAGGGGAAAGAGGTACAGTACGTGTGTGTGTGTGTGTGTGTGTGTGTGTGTGAGTGTTTGTGAGACAATGCTGCTTCAGTAACTATACTTATATCTGTTTTCATCTTGTCTTCAGTGACCTGTCCATCCAAGAAGACAATGGAATGGCTACGCAGACGTGGCTGTTGAGATGCATGTCATTTCTTAAGACTCACATTACCCAACGTCCCATTGAGACAACTGTGAGTAGTCCATTTGATGCTAGTGACTCCACATGTTCATATCGCAACACATAATTAGCCATAAGTAACGTTATTGGCATAGGTTGCTCATTTATGCTACCAGCTAACACACAGACTGCCACGGCGGGCTGGCTAGGTAAACGTAAGATGCTTTAGAATGTTGTTTTGACCACCTCTTCAAAGAGGGTCAGAATGTTGTTACAAAAGAGGAGATACAGTACACCTCCACAAGACCAGGGTCGTCGTCCTCAACGCCAGCAGCATCGCTTGTTAATTTCAATCATGTTTGCAGGTGCCTTGGACAGTCAACACCCATGCTAATGAAATAGGACTTGAGAGCAGTCCAGATGTGGGGGGAAGGACGGTGCAGGAGACCCTATACTGTAGTAGGGCTTTTTGAAAATGGCACAGCCACATCTGCGCTTGCTGTAGCGAAGCATGATGGAGGTTTTTGTGCCTTTGCAAACAGGGAGATTTGTCCAGACCTCCCTTAAGTACAAAGGTTGGTATAACATCTAGACACATTCTACTCAAGTAGTAAGGCTCCTTGCAGTGACATGCAATGATGAGGTTTAAACCCCTTTGGCGTTGAAGGCACCCGGAATTCTTAAATTACCGTACATAAAAAGAAAATTTCATTGATAGCAAAACTGCCTTCATTATATTTATTTAAGGTGTGTAGGGCAGAGTATGGGGCACAAGTTGGCCCTACTATTTTGGATGCTCTGCAGCATCAGGTTGAGAGCTATAACAGCAAGTGTGAGGAGTCCTGTGCCATCATGGAAACATCTTCCAAAGGCACTCCACTTGTCGTTATATGCTCTCCCCTTATGAAAAGAGTGCACTAATTGAAGCACAGTGGGGAGCTGTGCTTCATGGACTCCTCGGGGAACATGGACCGAGAGAGCTGCAGGGTGTTTCTCCTCCTGACCCACAGCTGTGGTGGTGGTCTGCCACTTGGCATTCTCCTCTGCCATTTTTTAGGGGCTGAAGCTTCTGAAAAGAATTGCCAGTGAAAAGGAATTTGCTTGCAGCGGACAGGCAGGACCCCAGGTCTTTGTGACCGATGACTGCAGAGTAGAGAGGGGAGCTCTGAGACGGGTCTACCCTGGTGCCTTCTCCTTTGCTCCTTCCATCTCCTCCAAGCTCTGGAGGTGGTTGTGGAGTAAGGAGAGTGGCATTGAGAAAGGGGTCAGGCACACTCTGTTTGCTATAGCAAAGAACATGCTGTACTCAAAAAATGTGGAGGAGGTTGACAGCATTTACACACATGCAAGGGAACACCCGGTTGCAGTCAGGTTAGTGCTGAGTTCTCCAGAGCCAATCTCTCTTTCTGCACTCCTAGCAGCTCTCTCACAAGGCGAAGTTTTTCCCTCTCCAACTCAAGGAGGTCCTCTTGTGGAGTCTTGCCTTTCAGCTCAGGCTTCTTCTTTTTGGCTGTAGGACAGATAGAAGGCAAAACAATATCCACAAAATTATTATCATTTGTCAAATCAATTTACATTTACATTAGTCTTCTTCATTGTCAATTGCCTATAGGCTACTCTGTTGTAAATGAACAGTGAAAGACTCTTTGGTGAACTGATTGTCCTGCAATTGTTTGAGCTGGCTAAATAAGATTTGTTTTTAACATCATTGAATGTGAATAACGATGTTAAAAACAAATCTTATTTGATCATCTACTTCACAATGACCCCATGGCCTAAACTTAACAAAGTCAACTTACCGGGTGATGGAGCACATAATAAGGCTGGTGGTATGTCCGTTGCATCCTCTGACACCAGAGTGAGAATGACCTCTTCCGTTGGCGTTGGCAGGTCCACTGTCAAGTCCACAAGACCCACCTCCGAGCCGGTAGAAATACCTATATTGAATGTAAAGGGGTGACATTTGGTCCACGACACCTACCATAAGTCATAAACTAGTCATTCTTCACAACTAGCATTAGGACATAACGTTACATACCTTCGGTGTATACAGGTCCCATGACGGCAATTACTTTCTCCTCCAGCGAAGTCAGTGGCTTTACAGTCGCCACTCCTGCTCCTGTTTTGGCCTGATCTTTTTTTAACATTGCTCCCCGACTTTTGGCCGCGCTGGCTATCGTCTGCCACTTCTTTTTAACAGCTTCAGTGGTTCTCAGTACTCCGCAGACAGACGACACTGTGTCAGCCACCTCATTCCAGTTGTGCTCCTTAGTATGGCTGGTTATTGTTGGAGAAAATTTCCCAAATAAGTCACCTTTCCTCGCTTCTACCGCCTCCACTAAAGCCTCCAGCTCATCTGAATTGAAATTAAACGCCCTTCGTTTTTTGTCTTCCATCTTCGTAGAGTCAAAGCGATGTGTTAGCCTAGCTGCTACCGTTAATAATCGGTTAAAAGTAGATTCTAATGCGTTCCATTGATCTTGTGTACATTCTAAGTGTGTAGAAACAGACATAACCTGACGATTACCAATCGAAAAAAAGAGATTGACAGAACATTTAGGATCTCCTAAGTGAAGATAAGATAGAAGGCCAAAGATAGGATAGGTAACAGTCAACAGTTTAGGAATTGCTTCTGTAATAGGAAGTTAGAATTTTCCCTATCTTTGAGTCCATAACTTAAGTTAGGATGAGAAGTTAAGATTTTTTCTGTAATGCGGGCCCCCCGACGCACACAAAATTACTAAATATCAGCAACTACAGATGATTAGCAAAAGCTAAATAAAAATATCAAAACATTAGGATTTTCTGATGGCAAAAATATCATGTTGCACTACTGTTCATATAAAAAGTGTCCCAAAAACAAGATGTGCATCATCTTAAATCTGCTGTTTATCACTTCGTTATTTCATAGTCATCTAGTAGCCTGCGTATTTCATAATGATATGGGAAGCATATTAAGCTATTATATTATATTCATTTCGTGGAACATACAAAACCTTAAATATCTATACTCTAATCATACCCTAACGCTACATATTAAACAAAACCATGAGGTATTTTGTAAATGACCAAAAGTGAAGATAGCTAGCACCTTTTGGCTCAACCACAACCAATTCTGAAATTGAATGGAGATATTACATGCATATGCCTTAAATAAGAGTTCTATTCTATTCACTTTTCTATTCTACATTCATCATCTGCCTGTCTAACTCCTGTCTAATCTCTGTTCGCTGATCACGTTGTGTCACCACAGCAGAGAAGCTTTGGACTGAAGCAGCAGTGCTAATTTCTTGCAGTGCACTTAGCACAAACTGCTAACTAGAATTTTGGTGACTTCGTATAGGGCGCCAAATATCTACATTTTACAACTATCAACTATTTGCAAACATGTCACATGCATTGTGAAATCTAGATTTGATATAATTTAGGGCTTAGAGCTACATCAAATCCAACTGCTAGGTAACCTAGCCTAGGTTGTTGATGTTAGCTAGCGTTAGCAAAATAATTAAAACCTACAGTATAAACATGAACCTACCAGCAAGGGCTGCACAAGCGTTGTCTCTCAGTTTTTCCGGTATTCGGTCCCATTGGAATGAATGGGGGAATTATTTTTTTAAGCATTGTTGACATAATAGAAGTCATTAGCTAAGTTAGGTACTCAACCTGGTTAGCATAGTTAGCATTTTTGACATAAATACCCAGCTAGCATGTATATAGAGGACCACTGGTGGCGTGTAGATGGCCAGCGGTGGTACGCCAACTGTGGTCCGCCATCGGACCGCTGCCAAACACAAATAACCTGGCGGGCTGTGAGTGGCTTTTAACTGGTGCCCTGCGGTGGTGCGCGAGGGCGCGCTGTGGCGATGGCGGGGCTTGCCACCCTCGGACCGCTGCCCATTTTATGACAGCAACGGACGCCAGCGTTAAAGTCAACCGTCAAGACTCGAACCAGTAGCAGGCTTAGGACTAGGTAAGTAAAACATCTCTTCTCTATATCTCTACTATTTTCATTTTAAAAACATGTGGTCCCTAACTTGGTTTGTCTGAAAATTAAGTGGAAATATCCTTTAGAAGTGTTTGTACTTTAGGCGCTAGTTAGCATGTAACAATGTGTGTCTGTGTGTGAGAGAGCGAGCGAGCGAGAGAGTGAGTGAGTGTGTATGTTGATGCAGCTGTGTCTTGTGAAGAACAGTGATATGTTTTTTTCTCTCTCTTTATAGGTGACCAACAACAGTCTGTACACTGTAGGCCTAAGGTAATTTGGGAATTTAATTTAATTTAATAGGCAACACTTCAAATGCCAGTTGCTTTGTTCATAGTCTATTTTATAAGTTGCTTTGGACAAAAGTGCCAGGTGTAATGTCATACCATTGCAGTAATCATCTCACTAAACGCGTCTTTTCATATCCAATCTGTTCAACAGAGTTTACCAGTCAGACTACTTTGCCAGCACCACCACAGCACCCAGCAAGCTTATACCTCAGCTCAAGCCATGCCGGTAAATACATAATTTGCTTTATTAACTCTGGGACTTTCTCCATGCTGAAATCTGTGTCCCGTTGTGGTAGTATTACTATAGTAATAGAATATGTATACAACCCCTGGCAAAAAGCTTTTTTTTTCTCTCATGTTGAGTCCGAGTGAGGGCACGCAATAACATTTCTGGAGGCAGACATGGACATTACATTTATTAAAGGGATAATCCGGAGTGAAATGCACTTTAGATAATTTTTTCGGACTATTGGGAATACATACGTTGAGTTGACACCAAAATCATGTCATTCGGATGTATTTTGAGAAAGTTCGAGTTCACCGTTTTTAGCCAAAACTCGTTAGCCTGGAAGTGACCGGGGCAAGTCCTTTCGCCGCTACAAAACGCTATTTTTATACCTCTTCTACTGTTCCAACCAACACTACACTTACGTGGTAGTGAGTAGAGGGTCCCTAAAGCCAAACCGAAGTATCCCCACGTCTTTATGTGGTCGGATAGAGAGTCCAGAATGAATTTAATCGAGTCAGTACCTTTCCGGAAATGTCACTGCTGCAGCTAGCAACGCGTTAACAACATTTTAATAACATTTCCGGAAAGGTACGGAGTCGATTAAATTCATTCTGGACTCTCTATCCGACCACATAAAGACGTGGGGATACTTCGGTTTGGCTTTAGGGACCCTCTACTCACTACCACCTAAGTGTAGTGTTGGTTGGAACAGTAGAAGAGGTATAAAAATAGCGTTTTGTAGCGGCGAAAGGACTTGCCCCGGTCACTTCCAGGCTAACGAGTTTTGGCTAAAAACGGTGAACTCGAACATTCTCAAAATACATCCGAATGACATGATTTTGGTGTCAACTCAACGTATGTACTCCCAATAGTCCGAAAAATTTATCTAAAGTGCATTTCACTCCGGATTATCCCTTTAAACTACTGCATCCTAAATAATACATGTAGGCTTTCTGTGTATCCTTGCGGTACAGAAGAGTGTTGAATTGGGGAGCTGTACCTTATATAGCCCCCACCTAAATGTATGGCATCATGGGAAGTGAAGTTTATATATCAATCCATACACAACATCTCACTTACTCTTTGTTTTAATACAGGAGCTGTTAGGAGAACCTGCGTGAAGCTGGCCCCTCATGTTATTCAAAAATGATTAAAAACACTGCTGTTCGTTTGTGCTACGTTTGTGCCGGTTTGTGCCGTAAAAGTTATCGTTTGTGCTGTTAAGGGTTTTTAAGTAATTCAACTTTACATTTTCTGGCCAGTGACGTCACTCAGCCCCCCATACATGTCCAAATTTCCCCAAAATGGTCTCAATCGTTTGTGCTACGTTTGTGCTGGTTTGTGCCGTAAAAAGTAACATTTGTGTTGCTATGTTTTTTAAGCTATTCCACTTAATTTGTTACACGCGTGACGTCACCCAGCCCCCCATCAATGTCCAAATCTTCCAAAAATGGTCTCAATCGTTTGTGCTACATGTGTGCTGATTTGTGCCGTTAAAAGAAACATTTGTGCTACTATGTTTCCTACGTTATTATGGTTTATTTATTACTCGCGTGACGTCACCAGCCCCCCATCAATGTCCAAAACTCCCAAAAATGGTCTCAATCGTTTGTGCTACGTTTGTGCTGATTTGTGCCGTAAAAAATAACATTTGTTCAGCTATGCGTTTTAAGTTATCACGCTTTGTTACAGGCGTGACGTCATTCAGTCCCATTCAGCGTCCAAATCTCCTCAAAATAGTTGCGATCGTTTGTGCTACGTGCGTGCTGATCTATTTCATTAAATGTTTGTGTTGCCTACTATGTAGAGGTTAGCCAGGGGGGCTTGTCCAGCAGTTTTAGCTTATGCTAGACATCACCCAGCCCCATCAATGTCCTTATCGATTTACGGTGCTACCCTCTTTACTTGGCTGTTTCTGCTGCCAACATTTTATACACCAGTTGCTGGTGCGTAACGTCAGAATTGCTGTAACCAGAATTAACTGCTGGCCATCAGTCTGCAGCTGAGGAGAAACGCCAGCTCAGTTACTCCAATCTCCGGCATTGCAGGTGTGCTTAGCAGCAGGCATCTACGAGTAGAGAGATAATTTCCCTTTTGTAGGCCTATGTACCCTCACTCCAAATTGGCCTAGCCTACCATAACTTCCCAACTCATCACTGCACTGTATATTCTCTAAAATAGCCTAAGCAAAAGTTTTTTTGGCCTATGCATCAAAATGACAGAGCGTTGCGCACACAAGCAGCATTTACGCAGCTACTTGAAGTCGTCTCCAAGGCCACCAGTTAATTCTGGTTACAGCAATTCTGACGTTACGCACCAGCAACTGGTGTATACAATTTTGGGCAGCAGAAACAGCCAAGTAAAGAGGGTAGCACCGTAAATCGATAAGGACATTGATGGGGCTACTGGGTGATGTCTAGCATAAGCTAAAACTGCTGGACAAGCCCCCCTGGCTAACCTCTACATAGAGCCACAGGTAAGTGACCTCTTACTGGGCTCTGTAGCAGCCAGGCAGCTACAGTGCTACACTCTAGGGGCATGTTCATGAGGGCCCATGTTCATGCCCCCAGCTAACAGCTAACTCAGTGACCTCAAGAAACGAGATCTGCATGAAAAATGGCCGGATTTCTCCTTTAACTCATTGGCTGCAAGCGATTTTCAGTGCAGAGCGCTCCATACTGCCAGACGTTTTACAGCATTTTGACTGTTTTTCCAAGATCCACCGAACGGTGAGCTTTATGACTATGTAAACACCGAAGGTACCAAATGAAAGAGTAGACTCTCTTCTTTCACCAGGAAAAAACGGTTTGTTTCTATCGTTTTCCGTTCTTTAGTAATCGTCAGTAGAACATGGGTTAGTTTTGCTAAAAACACCTGTTTTTGACCAAAACATGGAGAAAACGATCTTTTTGTGAAAATCAACTTTTTAACGCTAGCGATTCAGGAGTATGTCTACCACGATTGCACTGTTATCTCGTCAGTCTCGTCAAGGTTGCTAGGGACTCTGATGGTCGCTAAAGACTCTGAACAGGACGGTAGACTTAGCAAGCTAGCACTAGCAAAGTTGTTGTTAGTCTATATAGCAATATCCAATGTAAATGGATCATACCGTTCACGTGTTTTCCATCCTTGATGTAAGAAGTAAGCATGTTTATTCCCTGCATCGCGTGCAAAGTAGATCCACTGTGGTCGATCTTCATTGTTAGCTGGTTGCATGTCTCTGTAGGCTATGTGTACTTTGCAGGCAGATACTAATCATCCAAATGGCACTGCTGTCATCTAGCGGTTGGGATCGCTAGTACAGTCTGTTTACAAGCCTGAAACTCTGCCAGATCGTTCCCAAGCCCACCCAGGAGCCCTCCCCATTGAAAAAGGCAATTGACGTCTATAGACGTCAATGGCAGTCAACGTATGTGTCTAAATTGACGTTTAAAGACGTCAATGGCAGTGAATGAGTTAAGAGGAGAGGTGTAGGATGTAATACTGGAAGGAGAGAGAGTGGTGCAATTTGATTTTCTTTGGAGCAACCTCTTCAAACAGCATCAATATCAAAAAGAAAAATCGTGATAAAATCGTATCGTGAACAAAAAATCGTGATCCATATCGAGTCGTGAGTTGAGTGTATTGTTACATCCCTAGTGAAAACTCGTGGGATTGCTACTATAAATTGCACCTGGACATTAGGATAGATTAACAACGAGTGTAGCTCTTTCCACAACAACACAACGGGGGCAGGTTCTTAGATACGGGCGTTTATTTATCTGGATACACCGAAGTCTCCACACTCCATTCACGCCGTGAGAACTATCAAGTAATCACCAAAAGGATACATCAGTGTACAGTGTATAAACAACAAAACGATACAAAGAAACAAGGAAAAACAATATAAAACAAAGTAACAAATACCTCGTTGGCCGCTGGTTATAGAAAGAGGTTGAGCTTAACTTAATTCTTCTCTTCTGAGTACAAGTATACCAGGCCTAAAACGATGCATAAATTGGTTGGCTTTACAGTAATATACACATTAAGATAAAACGAATATAGCAAACAAAATGACATAAAACAAATGGAAATAAATACCTTGTTGCTGGTAGTTCTTGCGCACAGCTAGATTAAGCACTATAACTTAAGGCTTAATGCAAAATAAAGGCAAAGCTTAGCGTTATGGTCTGCCTCCACCGTGACAATGGCAATAATGAACTATGCGTTCTTTCGGTAGCCAACATACAGACGCGCCTCGCGCACAGAGTTTTAATAACAAATAAACAATTCTGAAACCATAGCAGCTTCGAATACAAATAAACATATTTATTCCTTGTTGATAAGGAAATGGAAATTAGAAATTCTATAAACTTAAGATTCTATTGTAGAATTCTTCACATAGATAAATAGAATAGAAAACTTAACATTTACACTCCCACCAAATCACTCATTTATTTGGAATGTGGGATTTCTTTGAATAACAAATAAAGAAAATAAATGAAAAGAGAACCAACCAAACAAAGGAAAATAAATAAAATATAAGTTATGTGTGGGTGTGTGTGTTAGTGTATGACTGTGAGACTTTGCTGACTTCAATTAGTGTTACTACTTTATGGATAGGTCTTTCAAGGTAAACTGATCTAGTGAGTGGTTTTCCATTGATAAGTGTAGTGTCACTAATAAGTAACTTCAGCTTTCGTACCATGCCATCTGCACTAGGGTGAGCTTGTATAACTCTGCCGAGCTTCCATTCATTCCTTGGCTTGTTGTCATCTTTAAGAATAACAATGTCGTCCACTTGTGAGTTTCGAGTTTTCTTTTGCCATTTCTGTCTTTGTTGAAGATTTAGTAGGTAATCTCGCTTCCATCTTTTCCAAAATTCATTGGCTAGAAACTGAACTTTTCTCCACCTTTTCCGTAGATAAAGATCTTCTTCACAGAACTGTCCAGGAGGGGGCAGAATGATTGATGACTTCATTGTAAGTATATGGTTGGGAGTGAGAGGTTCTGGGCCATTGGGATCTTGAAGATGTTCAATGCTTAGTGGTCTGCTGTTGATAATAGCCATGGTCTCATAAAGAAATGTCCTTAGCGTAGTGGTGTCAAGACGGCTTGCAGATTTGTCTAGCATGGATGTCAGGATGCTGCGGATTGTTCGAATCTGGCGCTCCCAAACTCCACCCATATGACTCGCTGATGGGACGTTCATTATGAACTCACAGCCAAGTGTTTGTTGACGGTCTTGATCCATCCCTTTGAGTAGCTCATAAAACTCTCTTTTGGCTCCTGTGAAGTTTGTTCCTTGATCACATCTTAATTGGCGAACAGGTCCTCTGATAGATACAAGTGTTCGAAGAGCGTTCATGAAGGCATCCGTTGTCAAATCGTCCAGAGTTTCTATGTGTACTGCTCTGGAACACAGGCAGGTGAACAGCAGCCCATATCGCTTTAGTTCTTTTCTGTTTTCTTTTACGATGAAGGGGCCAAAACAGTCAACGCCACAGTATGAGAAAGGAGGAGATGTTTCAGTTCTTTCTTCTGGTAGATCTGCCATCAGTTGAACTTCCGTAGTTCTTCTGTATCGTCGGCATTTCACACACTTGTAGATATGTGAAGAAACTAGCTTTCCGCATCCAAGGATCCATATTCCATTTGCACGTAGTTCATTTGTAGTCATGCCTCTCCCTTGGTGGTGTATTCGCTCATGGTAGTGTTTGACCAGCAGTGCTGAAACGTGGCACTTCTTTGGAAGAATTGCTGGGTGTTTAACATCATAATGTAAAGAGGATTTGGACAGCCGTCCTCCCACTCTGAGAATACTGTTCTTATCCAGAAAGGCATTTAGTTGGTGTAACTTGTTATGTTTGCTTAAGTTGTCTTCTTTCTGTAACTTGAGTTTCTTAATGTCCTCAGCAAAGGCTTCCTCCTGTGTCAGCTTGATGATGAACATTTCAGCATCTCCTCGGGCTATTATGTAATATTGCAGGTACTTCTTTTGTCTTTACTGTATGGACGTGGACCTTGCGAAGCTCTGGATCAGTTAGTTCCACTTCTCCCACCGTCTTTTCTTCCTGTGGAAGATTTATTTTCCAAAGAAAGTCCGGTCCTTTCAGCCAGTTAGACTCTTTCAACTGAACAGCAGTAAGTCCTCTTGAGGCATGGTCAGCTGGGTTGTTCTCTGAGCTTACATGTTGCCATTGTTCAGGAGATGTGCTGGATTTTATGCGTTGAATGCGGTTGGCCACGAAGGTGTGGAACCTTTTGGCATCATTATTCAAGTAGCCAAGGACAACTTTTGAATCTGTCCAGTAATACTCTTGCAGCTTTTCAATCTCAAGCTCTCTTCTGACGACAGAACCATTGCGGACTGAAGTTACTACTGATGACAATTCAAGTCTTGGAATAGTTGTTAGTTTAGTAGGGGCCACTCTTGCCTTCCCCATAACCAGTGAGCAACTGATTTTCCCTGTTTCACTTATTGCTCTGAGATAAGAACAGGCACCATATCCACTGCAACTTGCATCTGAGAAGTTGTGAAGTTCATAACGTGCAACCTCCCCAAAGTCAGACGGAGAGTAACTTCTTGGAATTTTCAAAGCTGCTAAACGTGGCAAGTCTATTAGCCATGCTTCCCATTGTGGTAGAATGTTCTCAGGGAGATCCTCATCCCAGCTTATCTTGTCTCTACACAGTGACTGAAGTATTTGCTTGCCGACCAAGATGAAAGGGGCTACAAACCCTAGAGGGTCATAGATAGAGGCGACAGTCGATAGAACTCCTCTTCTTGTCAGCGGATTGTTCTTGACAACAACTCTGAATTGAAACTCGTCTGCTTCTACACACCACTGAACTCCAAGAGCTCGTTCAATGTTATATTCTCTTAAATCCAAATCCAGATCTTTGGTATGGGCACGTTCCTCAGGTGGTATCATTCTCATCACCTCCTTGTTGTTGGATACAAACTTGTGAAGCCGTAGGTTACCAGTTCTACACAGGGCTCTTGCTTCTTCAACCAAATGTATGGCTTCAACAGGGGACTTTGTGCTTGTCAAACCATCATCAACATAAAAACTTCCATGGATGAACTTGATAGACTCTTCACTGAACTTTCCATGGCCTTGTGATGCCAGGTGCTTGAATGCATAATTACAGCAGCCAGGTGATGAAGCAGCTCCAAACAGATGTACTTTCATTCTGTACACAGAGGCTTTTCAATTTAGATCACCCTTCTCCCACCATAAGAATCTGAGGTAGTCTTGATGTTCCTTTGTGACATGAAACTGGTGAAACATTTTCTCTACATCGCACATTATGGCTATTGGACCTTTTCTAAACCGGCACAATACTCCAACCAAAGTATTTGTCAGGTCAGGCCCAGTCAAGAGCTGATCATTTAAAGAGCTGTTTTGGAAGCGTGCTGAACAGTCAAACACTACGCGGATCTTTCCTGGCTTCTGAGGATGGTAGACTCCATGGTGTGGAATATACCAGGCTTGCTCATCCAGTTCAGACTGTGGAACCTTTTCAGCATCTCCTCGGGCTATTATGTCATCCATGAAGTGAACGTAGTCCTGGCAATACTGTTTATCCCTTTTCAGTCGTCGTTCTAGTGAAGTGAGTCTCCGAACTGCACATTGTTTATTATTTGGAAGGTTAGGTGTGTCCGTCTTGAATGGAAGTGGAAGTTCATAATGACCATCTTTGTTCAATCTTATACCTTCCTTCACTTTGGACAAAAAGAGAAAATCTTCTTGAGAAACTGGGTTATCGTCTGCTGAGTGATCCGTGAAGTCTGATTCAAGTGCTTTAATTATGTCTGTCGGTCCAATCTCCTTAACTTCAGTTCTGCACACGAAGTGTACCTCCCTCTTCAGTTCAACTGATGGCTGTGCTGCAGGTGTCACTTGACACTGTAGGATTTTGTGGCTGGTGCCTATTGCATCACTGTAGTCACATTCTGAATTCGCACATCCAACGATGCTCCAGCCAAGATCTGTTCGCTGAGCGTATGGGTGATTTTCTTCTCCGGCAATGATCTCTCTTGGAAGGAGGGCTTGTTGGCAGTTATACCCAATCAGAAGGCCTACCTCACAATTTAATGGTGGTGGTATCTTGTCTACTAACTGTTCCAGATGAGGCCATTTTCGAGCTGTTTCTGAAGTGGGGATGTGCAGTCTGTTGGCAGGAATGAACTCTCGTGTGAAAGCTGGTGGCAGGGGAATTCTTTTCTCTGAATTATATCCTCTCACTTGGAGATTTGACAATTTCTGACAAGGTATGGTCTTTGACAGCGCAGACATTGTGGACAACTGTAAGCAGACATTCTCCTTGGTTGTGTTGAGGTCTTGGGCTATCTCATCCAAGATGAAGGTTGTGTCACTCTGCGTGTCTAGAAGTGCATATACAAGAATTTCTTGATCAGGATGTTTTGAAGATGAGACCCAGACTGGTATTGTTGATGACGTTTGTGTGTTCAAGCTCTTATGAGTGGTTGCGTTGGCAAATGACACAGCTGTAGCCATCTCTTCAGCATTTGTCTTGTCTTTTAGGTTGTAATTTCCACTCTTTACTTTGAAGTTTTCCTCATGCAGACATGTTGGATGTTTCTTCTGACACTTTTCACATGTGCTCCTTTTAGCACACTGTTTTGATTGATGACCAATCCTCAAACATCCAAAGCAAAGCTTCTCTGTCTGTATGAACTTTACCCGATCTTGAAGTGGTCTTTCAACAAACTTTCTACACTTGGCTAGGTGATGTCCTATTTTCTTACAAAAGACGCATGATGGTATATTGCTTTGTGTTGTATTTGTGGAGAGCGTCTTCGCTTGGATGGTTTGGTTTCTTGGAGGCTTTGGTTTTTCACTTTCCATGTTTCTGAGGGCTTGTATTGAAGACACAGGGTCACAGGCAAGATCTGCTTCTTTAGACAGAAAGGGTACAAACACTTTGAATGGTGGGTATTCCCCGGTTTCCGCTCTGAATTCCATCACTTTGCGGTTCCATTTAGACACTAACCAAGATGGTAACTTCAGCAGAATTTTTTGGTTCTCATTGCAGTCGTTTAAGACTTCTAATGGTTTCAGATGTGGCATTGCAGCCTCACAACTCTTGAGGAAGTCTGTAAACTCTCTTAATTCGAAGGCCTCTTTAGAGCTTATCTTTGGCCATCCATGCAACTTGTCTCTAAAAGATTTCCCAATTGTGAATGGGTCACCAAAACGTTTTTCTAGTACTTTCCAAGCCTCGTCATATGCTGAATCAGTGCCTAGAACAAAGTAACCTTCAACAGCTTTCTTTGCTGCTCCACCTACATACTTTCTTAAGTAATACAGTTTTTCATTCTTTGGAATATTCTTTCTGTCTATCAGTGTTTCGAAAGAGAGTTGCCAGTCTTTGAATTTCAAAGGATCGCCGGTGAACAATGCTGGTTCTGGCGTAGGAAGGCGATTGGCACTTATGGCTTCTGCTAAAACATTGACCAGGTCACAACTGTTTTGTGTCTGAGGGGTAGGCATTGAAGCATATGGAACTTGAAACACCATGGGGCTTGTAGCAGGAGTTGCTTGGGTATTAACTGGCAGTGACTGAGGACTGAATGACAGACTTGAGGCAGGAACAGCTTGAGACTGAGAAACAAATGGTGGACTTGCAGCAGAGATGGTTTGAGACTGAGGAATAAGTAATGGACTTGTACCATGAATGGTATGAGACTGAGGTACGAATGGAAAACATGCAGCAGGAATGGCTTGAGACTGAGGAATGAGTGATGGACTTGTAGCACAAACGGCATGAGGCTGAGGTAAGAACGGCAGACTTGCAGCAGTAATGACTCGAGATTGAGGAATGGATGACGAACGTGTAGCATGAATGGCATGAGACTGAGGAATAAGTGTCAGACTTGTGGCAGGAATGACTTGAGATTGAGGAACATCTGAGTTAATTAAAGCACTGGAGGCTTGGCATTGAGGAATAGTGGAAGAAGGTGCTGAGTTAAGTGTGTAGGCAAAGTCATTTGCTTCAAACTGTTCTTCAGCTTGATCATAAACTCTTACTCGGGCTTTTGCAGCATTTAAGTTTTTTAATTCTTCTAAGACCTCAATGTTTGTGCGTCTACCTCGCATCTCTTGTTGTCTGGCTAGTTTTTCAGCTTCATGCTGTGCCTGACGAAAAGCATCTTCAAACTCAAGTTTTTGAAGCTCTGTTGCTTCCTTCTCCTGTTCAATCAATACGGCAATTTTTTCTTGGGATGCAGCAGCTTCAGCAGCAGCCTCAAATCTTTTGACTGAGTGGATGCTAGAATGTAAAGAACTGCATCTTGATCTAACAGAAGATATAGAGCTTGCTGAGTCTAAGACGGATCCAACATCAGGCCAAAGTTCATCTTCCTCTTCCTTTCCTTCAATTTTCTTCTGTGCTCTTTGAACAATGAACTTTGAAAGAGCTATGCAAGAATCCACTTTGCGCCGCAGGTTTGTTTCAGGAGCCTGTATCTGACGAAGATTTTCATAAAGGGCTCTTACCTCTGAACAAGTGCTTTGTACATTATGAATCAGTTCCTCTAACTCATCTTGTGAGGCCTCATCAGATAGCATTTCTTTGCCTACTTTTGCATTAGTCTTCCAGAAGCCATACGCAATTTTGTACTTACGTTGCACAGCCTTCAGACTTTCTTTTTCTTTTTCTGTCAATGTTCTAAGTCTTTCACTCCTTCTTAACGGCATTTCTCCTGCAGAGCTTTCTTCAGCAGTTTGGCAGGTACTTTTACTGAACATTTTGTGTGAATGACTACTAGAATTACTGTATCTGAATAACTTATGTACTGTATATGAATGTATAACTTAAAGTGAAAAAGTAGGCCTGTGTGTAAAGGCTTGAAGTGACCTACGTGACTTAGCTGTCTTAAATTCACAAAACAAACAAAACAATCAAAAAATGAAACTAAATGAATCAAATAAACTAATTGCTGTAATGGACTTATTCTAAATATGCAATTAAATATTGCATAAAGATAGTCTATTGTCAGTATTTGTCAGTGTTCTATTTTTAAAAATCAAAAATAAACATAAACAGGATTTACAGAATAGAAGCTTTCTCTTTAAACTGTAACCTTCTTTAAACTTTGCTTAATCAAAACAGCGCAGTGCACAGAATCCTTAATACTGACTATGGTTTTTGCAATAAGCAAGCAGTCCTTATATTGCAGCTTTCAAGTTGCACCGCTCCTCAAACTACCTTAACTTTACTTAACTTAAAACTTTGTAGCAGAGTAGCCTACTTATGGCCTTCACTTGAAACTTTTGCTTTAAAAAGTCTTTGCTTGCTGTCGCTAAACCGACAGAGATTTTAAGGGCTTATCTGATAAACTGGATGTCGTTAGCTGCCGCGGACGCGTCCTCTCCCACTTCGGAATGAGCAGGCAAGTTGCAGCTGATGTCCGTTGCGCAGTGAAGTTGTCTTGTCTCTTCTACCCGCGATGAGCAGTCGAGTTCTCACTGTAGCTCTTTCCACAACAACACAACGGGGGCAGGTTCTTAGATACGGGCGTTTATTTATCTGGATACACCGAAGTCTCCACACTCCATTCACGCCGTGAGAACTATCAAGTAATCACCAAAAGGATACATCAGTGTACAGTGTATAAACAACAAAACGATACAAAGAAACAAGGAAAAACAATATAAAACAAAGTAACAAATACCTCGTTGGCCGCTGGTTATAGAAAGAGGTTGAGCTTAACTTAATTCTTCTCTTCTGAGTACAAGTATACCAGGCCTAAAACGATGCATAAATTGGTTGGCTTTACAGTAATATACACATTAAGATAAAACGAATATAGCAAACAAAATGACATAAAACAAATGGAAATAAATACCTTGTTGCTGGTAGTTCTTGCGCACAGCTAGATTAAGCACTATAACTTAAGGCTTAATGCAAAATAAAGGCAAAGCTTAGCGTTATGGTCTGCCTCCACCGTGACAATGGCAATAATGAACTATGCGTTCTTTCGGTAGCCAACATACAGACGCGCCTCGCGCACAGAGTTTTAATAACAAATAAACAATTCTGAAACCATAGCAGCTTCGAATACAAATAAACATATTTATTCCTTGTTGATAAGGAAATGGAAATTAGAAATTCTATAAACTTAAGATTCTATTGTAGAATTCTTCACATAGATAAATAGAATAGAAAACTTAACATTTACAACGAGTAAGTCCTTACTTGCCTCTCGAGGCCATGGCATTGTTAAGATCTACCCAGTCTCAGGATGAGACATCGTTGCCGACATCCCAAACCAATCACGTGCATTGGATCAATCTCAGTGGATCAGCTCTGACAAAGACATTAGCACGGTAGTGCGGTATAACGAAGTTGGGCTAAATTGTGTCTTAAAAACTACTACATGATGGGAATCGTGCCAGTTTCTTTTGCAAGAATTGGCATACTTTGATTTTTTTTTTTTAAAAATCAACATTGTATGTTAAATCACTCTGGAATGTCCTTTTGGCATTACTTAAGCAATTTAAGATGAGCTATTCTTAATAATATACATTCGCCAACACACACGTTTTTGCTAATTATAGAGCCATCAAGAGACCAAATAACACCAAATTTATTGAGGGTGCTTTGGATGGGATCTCAAGTCATCCCACCAAATATGGCTTTCATACGTCACAGCATTTCCAAGATAGGCACACTTCCTGTTTGGCGGCTTCGCTCGCTGAATTTAATTGGTTGTCACAGGCAAACGCTTGGACGTATGAAGGCGAAATCGAGTTGTTTGATCCGACTTGGTCTGTAGATCACGCGTGCCAAGTTTCATGACGATCGGATGAACTATGCGGCCAGAGTCGCTTTACTTTGATTTTGGACAAAATTCAAAATGGTGGAAAATCCATCATGGCGGAAAATTACGTCACATAGTGCGTTGGAATCGGCCGAGTCAGAGGATTCCAACGGTATAAGTTTTATCAAAATCGGCCATGCGGATCAAACGTTACGGGCATTAACGTGTTTTCCAACTTTGACCAGTTGGTGGCGCTAGGGCGTGAGAGTGGCGAGCATGAAACCTGGTGGTGTCAATCAGGGCAGTCTCCTCTATCAGCGTACCAAATTTCATGACCTCATGTCTTACGGTTTGGGCTACAGGTGGAAAAATGTGTGGGCATCAGCGCTCAAAAATCACTTTTCCATTCATTCCTATGGGAAAAAATCGACCGGAAAAACTGGAATAACGGGAGAACGACAAGGCGTATCAAAAAGCTGTATAGAAGCCACCATCCTCGCATCAGGACGCACGCGCGAGAGGTGGAACGGCGTCTCTAGCTCCAAATCCCTAGGACAAGATAGGGAGACAAGAGTTGGACTTAAGATAAATAAGTTTGATAATATGAAACGCACGGATAACAATAGTGTGCTTTTGCAAGCACACTAACAAGTTAAACGTGTGGCATAAACAACTAGAATGCATTTCCCGGTGGGAAAGTGCGAAGTGTGCTTGCTCCGACGCGCCGCGAAAGCGCTCCAGCAGGAGATGCGACCGCTCGCCCTCAGGTCAAAACACTAAAGTTTGGCCAAGACGCAAAGCTGCTTCGAGTTTGGCGGCGTTACCCTCGATTGCCGAATTCTTACACTGACGTGACGGGTTGCCTAGGTTCATCAGTGGAATGTCCCAGAGCACCTCCAATGTAAAAATGTGGATGTCATCCCAAAGATGTAAAGAGATATGAGACAAAATGCATTTTTGCTAATTGCGACGCCCCCTAGTGGCCAAATTACACCAAATTTACTAAGGCTACTTTGGATTGTGTCCAAAATCATCCCACCAAATATGGTCTTGACACCTCAAAGCGTTTCCGAGATTTGACCTCACTTCCTGTTTGGAGGCTTCGCCATCGAATTTGATTGGCTGCCATGGGCGAATGCTTTGATGTATGGAAATGAAATGTACACCTCTAAGGTCTGTAGACCTTGTGTTGAATTATGTATGAGTTGTTCACGTGTAGCCAGCATGAAACACGTAACCAGTGAAAGAAGGAAGGAGCCTAAGGAACTAGGCATGTTTCTAGAACAAATACGAGTAATGTTAGGAGAATTGCAGGAATATCTGCTGTTTACTCACTGTTGAGTAAGTTGCAATGTGTTATAGCCTCAAATTGATGGTAGAATAAATAGGACGACTCACCTGTTCAAATGGTGTAATAGGATCAAATTTGGTGTTGATATGTCAAAGCAACCAGGCTGTTACTGGTTAACATGTCTGAATATGAAATAGGGATGGCGAAAACTACAAATTTTCTTGACCGACCACCGAGGCTCATTAGCCGGTTGAAACCGGTTAACCGATTCGTTTAAAATAAATTATGCTATTTGAAATAACAGCCACGCAATTTCCCAACTCTCATCTCTCTGTCCCCCGCTCATAGGCTACACACAGCCCCGGCGCCGCCCTTTCACTCACGTCACTTTTTTAAATCCCCTACAGCACCAAACATGAGTCCTGCAAACCAAGGAGCTTGTAAGTGGAGGACAAATGGTTCCTTCGCTCCGAAAATGGTTTGGGTACAAGGTGATCGCGTTGCAAATAAAGGCGTTTGTCTAGCGTTGGAAGCTCATTTGAAGCTGAAATGGCCGCGGCTCACTTATGAAAATGACAGCTCCGAAGAGACGCAGCTTAGTTTGAGGAAGTGCTAACAATAATAACGAAAGATGATCATTACCTTATCTGTTACCATTGATGAACCTTCCTGAAATGTAGATGTAATGTCTTTCCAAATCTAAGCCCATCTTATGCGGAAAGTTGCCTAGACTGCAACACGATAAAACCAATGGATAAAACAGCGCACTTCCAGATTGCAAAAGACGCACCGGCCACCGCTGTGACCTCGTACCAAATGTTTTTATTGGTTTATTACGTAGCCTAGCCTACAAGCAGGCGAGTTATGAAAAATTGAGTGTGAGGGATAATTTGTTAACTTCACGAAAAAAAGATCTTCTTGGAATGAGATGGCTAGCTGTAGTAACGTTTAGTCCACTGTCTTTAGGCTAATTTAAAGATGCCTCTTTTTTTTTTTTGTTAACCGACTAGCGACAACTTTGGTCGGTTAACGTGGATACGGTCAACCATCGGTCAAACAGTCACCGGGTTAACATCCCTAATATGAAATCGATTTTGGATTGGTTGCATGTGATAAAAGCTATGCCATTTCCTGTCCAGACAGCATTCATATTCAGAAATACTGTACACCGGCAACAAGGCACACTCACACACACACACACACACACACACACATACACACACACACACATACACACACACATACACACACACACATACACACACACACACACACACACATATACATATACATAATATATATGTATACTGTATGAGCAATTCCATGCAAAACTGTCAAGTCCATAACCCCACACAGCGTCAAACTATGATGTGGATGATGATTTCTTAAAAGTTTACCATTTCGCTCTTCTTGTTTGTACAACATATTCAATGACATTGTTAACTTAATCATTTGCATTATATAAATGTAACCTATTTTTTCCACCCTTATGTCTCAACATATACTATACACATAGTCACATTCATAAACATAAACAGGATCCTAGGTTCTCAATTTGCTGGACTCACTGTCTACCATAAAGTTAAAGAATAGTAATAACAGAAGAAAAGGTAAGAAGATGTTGATAGCGTGATTAACTAGTGTGGTGCCTCCACTGAAGAATGTCTTTACCACTGCTCTGGTGGAAATATGCAAATCCTCAGAAATGTCAAGTGACTACAGTTACTTCTACCTGCTTTGATATAGCTTATCCTAAATGAAATACTATGCAATGCAAGCATCACAAAACATTTATTGTATCCTTTGTTTTTAACTCTTAGAATTCAGTTCAGTGTGACATAATAAAATGAAAGTACAAAAACAGTTTTTAAACCCCTTTTTAAAAGTTTAAAACTTTAAATGAAATCTCAATTAAGGATTACGTAGTTCTAAATAGTAACTGTGTGGTAATAATTCACCTGTACCCCCCATAGCCTAAATTAATTAAATTGTTCATTTAAATGTTAAATGAACAATAGTTAAATGAAACACACAGTAATACTTTCTATAACACTTTGTGTTGGATGTAATTAATTGAACCTAGAATTGTTAACTGCTATACAATAAGTGGGCCAAACTTCACAGTTTAAGTCTCCACACATAGCCTAACACTTGGGCTACACTGGATGCGTTACGTTACGTCGCGTTCTAGAAGCGTATTGTTACTTATCGACTGGCTACACTGGCTGCGTACGTTCAGCGATAAGTCAAGAGCAAGAAGTGTGTTTTGGATTTGCCGTTTTTCAGCTCAGTGCACCGGCTTTCCACTGATTCATAGTTTACATAGCCTACATAATAAATACAACCAGGGTGAGGGTTAGCCTACACCTCTACCTCTGCTGAATGAATTTCATCCTCGGGGGACTTGTCAATTATTTCAAAACAATTGAAATAACAGGCAGGTTGTGACAGAGCTTACAAAGGGGCGTCTGCAGGAATGAATGCTATGGTACGCACACCAATCCACATGCAATAATACAACAAAAACGTCTAACAGTGATCTACTCATTTGGACAACGTTACACTAAGTTACTGCTAAGTTATATTTAGTTTTGTTCTAGCGTACTGTTAACGTCTGGTTTTAAACAGTTGTAGCCTAATACTAACGTTCCGACAAGCACACAAATTGTCTACCTTATTGCCCATCTGGAATAACTCCTCTAGCCAATTGCTGCCTCCATCTTCCATTCTCTCTCTTTTCGTTGCTTAAAAGAACTTGCGATATCCATGATGACTATTGAGTTAGTGATTTAGGTTCACATTGTGTGCTGATAACCATAGATAGCCGAGTAAAAGAAAACAACAAGCAGCCTAGTTGCGCACCTGCGTGCGTAATCTCTCCTGCTCAAACAAAATATGTGCGCGTGGATATACAGTAGCTCTGCATTAAGCTAATTTTGATAACATGTTGACTAACTTCATATGGAAAATTGTAAATAGCCTGATGGCATGCAGCTAATGGGATAGGCCTACTAGACATAGTTGGGAAGTCATGGTAGGCCAATTTGATGTGAATACATACGCACAAGGGTAATTTTCTCTCCTTGATGAGTAGTCTCATGGTACGCACAGTGCGTATACGGACGTACGCCTGCAGGCGCCACTTATCTTACACATAAAGCTTACATTGCTGGCACTAACTTTCACCTGAACCGAACTGTCGGCAGTCTCAGCATTAGCGAGCATCCCCATGCACGTATGGTAGGCATATGTGCTGCGCCGAACCACTTAAGCGGGCCATCAGACGAAGACGAGCGCATTGTGTTTGTTAGGGATGACAAACTTGTCAGAATAAAAAAAAAAAAAAAAAAAAAAAAAACTCTTCCTGCTGACGTCTCAGACATAGCCTTTGCTTCTGAGAGTTTCGAGAATAGGCCTATAATGCCACGGAGTCCAAGGAGACAATCTCCGCAAAGTGGGGAGAACATGGGACGATGAAACACTTTTTATTTAAGCCTAAACGTAATTTAGCCTACAAAGATATCGTAGGGTAGGCTACAACACCAAAAGTGAATATTTTGTCACTAGCAACCTACATCTGTCCTCCGTCAAATACAGTTGCATTTACAGCTCTGAACAAAACCGTTCTTGAGTTAGGGCTATTTGAGAAGTCCAACGTGCGTTTTGTTTCATTTTCCCATGGTAGCAAATGAAACAGCATGGGGGACGAATAACTTAGCCTACAGTTTCACAAAGCTATGTAAACTTCCCACAACTTCAATATTTGACATCATGAATGGTACTTCAAATATGTGTTATTGTGGATAGATTGCTGCTGGGCTATTGCCTACGTCTAGGTTCATGTCTGTTAACAACTCATTGCCGTCGGTGAAGCGCGGCTATCTCCCTGTTAATTGCATTTGGCGGAGCAACGGAGGTTAATAGGCCTATACTCTGTTTTGTCCAAATTAGGCTATGTCTGTCTATCGCTCCCCATGTCAACAGCAGACTACCAACATAGTGCCATAAATCAAATCATCTGATGAGTAAAACAGAATGAACGTGTCCACTAAATAGTCTGTTAACGTGCGCTTGTTCCCTGCTCAGAGTTTCGCAGAGATGTGGATAAAAGAAGGCCACACAAAGTCCGACATCAAAGTAAGCTGTTTAGCCTACTTAGTCCAATAAGCGGAATTATTTTGACATGATGTGATAGTAATCGATTAGGTTTTATGGTACATTACTGTCCGTTAGCCCTAATTCCTCTGCCCTGTTCGCGTGATCCTCATTAGTGGGTCGACTGAAACATTTAGGCTATCTCCCACATCGCAGGTGTGGCCATCGCAGACAATTAAATGGTTCATGTCCTTACATTAACTATGAATGTTCAACTTTTCGAAGTGTTGTAGGACCTGTTAACGCTAAAGAATTAGGCCTGTTGATAGTTTTTTTTTTTTTAAACATCCCCCCTCTGTTATTTTTTTTTTTTTGAGAAATCGCACCCCATCAATACAATACACAAATCCTCTTCAGATAGGCCAAGTGTTTCTATACAATGACTGCGCATAGGCTCCTTACGTCAAAAGAAAAAAAATAGAAGACAAGTCTATTTCTACGGCTTCCATGCGGCATGACTTAGCGCTGCCGCAACTGGTGTAGCCAGTTCCATTGATTATAGTGGAATCTAATTGTTACGTCAGATGTGGCTTTGACTTAACCAGACTTAACGTAACGTAACGCAGCCGTAACGTATCCGGTGTAGCCTCCCCGTAAGCTTGCCTACTGAGTCTAAAAACATAGCTCCCACTTTCCTTAGCTGGAGGGGAATTCTGAGATTTCTCCCTAAAGCAGAAACTATTATTTTTACCTAATTATTATTACTATTATTATTGGGGAGGTTATAGGTTTGCACTGATTCGGGTAGGGTAGTGGCACTATACTGGATGGTATATCAGTTAGAATAGGACGGAGAAGAGATGGGGTTTAACTTTGTATTGTTCCAGCAGAGACATTCAGGATTTCCATACATACAGAGAAATATAGGTAGATGGCTATTTATATAGATATATAATATATCTGCAGCATACAGAAATGCATTGAATACTAAGCTCATTAAACGGAATTGTAAGCCAGGACACATATACAGCAACGGCAACGCTAACCCCTTCAAGAAAGAAAAGAAACCTTTTTGTTCGTGACTAAAGTTATTATGTGGTCAATTACGCCATCTAGCGGCGTAAACGGTACTGTGTAATAGAGTTAACTCGCACAGGTACAAACTTCCTCCAGTCGGAGATTGTTAATGAGGGCTATCTTCTACTGTCTATGGGGCTGATTGATTGTGTTGCTTGGGTGGCGTCAGTTAGAACCAAAGATCATAGAGCGCTAGACTCTTTGGTTAGAACACCGGTTGTGAAGCAGTAGTTTCTCCTTAGTTTCTTTATTGAGTTTTCTTCCACCATACAACAGCATGAATAAATGTAGCCTATAATGTATAGTGGTCTGTAAAGAACCAAATAAACTGTCATTAATATGGTCACTAAATAAACTGTATCGCTATCTCTCATTCTATGAGCACAACTTCTCACACAAGTAACATTAACAGGCTTTCAAACCCTTAATGCTAATTCTCCGTTTAGCATGCTAAGTCCTTGCATATCAACGTGAAAGATACATCCCACTCCCAATACACATGACCGAAGGTTACGTTCACTTACTTTTGTTGTCATACACGCACACAACTTCAACTTAAGGTAATTGGCAGTAAACTCACTCAAAACTAACGTCATGAACTTCACCAACACTGTGGTAATACTATACAAGTTCTAGATCTAACGTCTCTAATGATCTAAACATCAAACTTACTTTTCGTCAATGATTGCATCTCTGAATGTCAAGGACTGGATTATACTCAGGATAACTGCAGGAATTGTCTGAGGGTAAATTAATTATCTCTTTTTTCAGTGCACAGCCGTCTGCTCATCATCACAACAGAAAACGAAACTTAACAGGAAAACAAGCGACGTGATTTACCCAGAATGCTCGAAGTCAATATTGCATAGGCTATAACAAGAAATAAAATCTCAAAACATCACAAATATATCAAACGATGTCCTGTAATCATTACAATCTCCTAAATAGTAATTCATTACGAAGAGAAACTATTGCAAATGGTCAAAAACAAAACACCGTCACAGTGAAAGCTCGTGTGATTGCCACCATAAATAGCACCTGGACATCAGTTTGTTTTAACAACGAGTAAGTCCGTACTTGCCTCTCGGGGCCATGGCGTCGTTAAGATTTACCCAGTCTCGGGATGAGACATCGTTGCGGATAATCTAAATCGGTCGTGAGCATGCGTAGATGTATACTCTCTCAGTCAATCAGCTCAGACGCAGACAGTGGTTGTGGTATAATGAAGCTGGGCTAAATAGTGATACAAAAGCTCCTGCATAATGGAACTCATGCCAGGTCCTTTTGCAAGAATTTGGCATACTTTGATTTTTTTTTTTTAAATATCAACATTGTATCTTAAATCACTCTGGAACGTCCTTTTGGCATTACTTAAGCAATTTAAGGTGAGCTATTCTGCGTAATAGTATACATTCGCCAACACACACGTTTTTGCTAATTATAGAGCCATCAAAAGACCAAATAACACCAAATTTATTGAGGGTGCTTTGGATGGGATCTCAAGTCATCCCACCAAATATGGCTTTCATACGTCACAGCATTTCCAAGATAGGCACACTTCCTGTTTGCCGGCTTCGCTTGCTGAATTTAATTGGTTGTCACAGGCAAACGCTTGAACGTTTGAAGGCGAAATCAAGGCAGTTGATCCGCCTTGGTCTGTAGATCACGCGTGCCAAGTTTCATGACGATCGGATGAACTATGCGGCCAGAGTCGCTTTACTTTGACTTTGGACAAAATTCAAAATGGTGGAAAATCCATCATGGCGGAAAATGACGTCACATGGTGCGTTGGAATCAGCTAGGTCAGAGGATTCCAATGGTATAAGTTTTATCAAAATCGGCCATACGGATCAAAAGTTACGGGCATGAACGCGTTTTCCAACTTTGACCAGTTGGTGGCGCTATAGCGTGAGAGTGGCAAGCATGAAACCTGGTGGTGTCAATCAGGGTAGTCTCCTCTATCAGCATACCAAATTTCATGACTTTATGTCTTACGGTTTGGGCTACAGGTGGAAAAATGTGTGGGCATCAGCGCTCAAAAATCGCTTTTCCATTCATTCCTATGGGAAAAAATCGACCGGAAAAACTGGAATAACGGGAGAACGACACGCCATATCAAAAAGCTGTATACAAGCCACCATCCTCGCATCAGGACCCACGCGTGAGAGGTGGAACGGCGTCTCTAGCTCTAAATCCCTAGGACAAGATAGGGAGACAAAAGTTGGACTTGAGATAAATAAGTATATGAAACGCACGGATAACAATAGTGTGCTTTTGCAAGCACACTAACTATACTAAACCATCTGATTTCCCCCCTTCAAGGAATGAGAACCATGATTGTCCACAGGACTTAACCCAAGGAGGCTCTCCACACAGCAAATTTCTTTCACCGTATGGACCAACTTTTTGATGTCCTTAAATGGATAGTTCGGGTTTTAAGACACGAAGTTATATGGGTTCCCTGTCAGCAACGTTGTGCATCAGCACTGACTTACCCCCCAACAGCGTCCTGTGAGCCGAGATCCAGACGGTTTTTGATTGTTCTTCATACTGAAGAAAGTAGTCCGGCAAGTTGCTGGGGTCACGAAAGTAAAGTGTTTTTCTTCTCAAAACCATATGCGTTCAAAAGAGTGCATATTTGCACCTCAAAAACGTTGTCCAGCTGTCAGTAGCGCGCAGTGATAGGAATCGAGAAAAATAGTAAGTGATAACGAGGTTTGAATTTTTCCTGGACAACGTTTTTGTGGTGCATATATATCACTCTTTTGAACGCATATGGTTTTGAGAAGAAAAACACTTTACTTTCGTGACCCCAGCAACTTGCCGGACTACTTTCTTCAGCATCAAAAACTGGCTGGATCTCGGCTCACAGGACGCTGTCGGGGGGTAAGTCAGTGCTGATGCACAACGAACCCATATAACTTTGTGTCTTGAAACCCGAACTATCCCTTTAACTCAAGGGGAACAAGGCAATCCTATGAGCTATATTACTTTCACAAAGACTGACTAATACTAGCCCCAAATGAAGATGCCAAGTATATTT
Source organism: Sardina pilchardus (assembly GCF_963854185.1). Classification (NCBI taxonomy): domain Eukaryota; kingdom Metazoa; phylum Chordata; class Actinopteri; order Clupeiformes; family Clupeidae; genus Sardina; species Sardina pilchardus. Next base: position 9,992,276 of record NC_085011.1, read on the forward strand.
CATAAAATAAAAAAAAAGGATATTAGAGAAAGCACCAAGTATCATTGGTTCAATTCACACTAAATCATTACCATTCTGAAGGAGCCTGAAGAACACCAAATGGTGGAGGAGGCCTCTGGTGGCCAATTCGTGCCGGCTGACCTTCCTCCAGGACTGCATGGCATGGATCATGACATAGAAGTTTGGGTGAGTTGTGGCTAGAAAGGATCACTACATGGCTGCAGTGTTGCACTGCTCCTTCATAACATAAACTACATGCATCTCGAACACATTGCCTGAAGCCTACCAGCAAATACAGTTGCCAAATAACATTCCCTATCGAAGATCGCATCAATTCGATAACATTAATCACATCCTTCCTTCCAGATCCAAAAGACCACCGCCATGCCACTCAGGCTTGGTTTTTGAGCCTCCGTAGTATCCACAAGCTACATGAGGAGTTGATGAGTGAGGGGGTGCGTGTGCTACGCACCGCAGAATTAAATCAAGATTGCCTGGAGGTATTGTTCAGCCAACAAATGCCAAACCAAATGCTTTTTAGGTTTTCTGACAAAAGTGTACCTACCGATTTTTGCAGAACCTCAGTCATCAGAGTGAAGGGAGGACATACAGTAGGTTCCACCTAACGGCCAGGGAGTTTTTGGCGGCATTGAGGAGTGCATCAGTGGCCAGCATCATCGGCATAGAGGGGCGCAATACAAACTGTATCGCTGATGATGCAACTCAGCTACTGCAGGAAAGATCAATGCCTAAATAACCGCTCCCACTTGGTGGTGGGGGGTGAGTAGCAGCGGTGGTAGTGCTGCTGCGGGGGGCGGTGGTGGTGGTGCAGAAGAAACAACAAGTGGCACAGTTACAGCACTGCTACCAAGGAGGGATCCTTCATTCAGGCAAAGCAGTTTCACTCATCCGCCAGCCTCCATGAGCCCTCAGAGTCCTTCCAGGCCTGTATCTCCAGATGCGAACATACCTTAAAGGGGGAGCTGCCAAGAGCCTGGGCATCAAAGGGCTAGCCCAGAGGGTGAGGGAGGCCCTGCAACGTAGCGGGGCCTTTGACGAAATCCACACTAACCACTCAACACACTCAAAGGCCATTGAGGGTATTGCCTTGAAGAAATTCACAATGTGTAGGCTGGGGGCTGAAATGAAGGCACACAACCAAGTGGCCGCTGAAATAAAACAAAAAAACAGAAAAAAGGGGGGGAATGCCTCAATATAAATGAATAAATAAATTCTCCAATAATAACAAAAATCTTGCTTTCAAGCCTCTATTATAGAGCTCCACAGTCCCGCCCCTCCTCCTCCTCCTCCTCCTCCTCCTCCTCATTCATTTCTCCCATTGACTTCTGGAAAAATCCGGATATAAAGAGTTTTAGACCATGCCTTGAGTACAGTTTGTTTGGGATTGCCATGGCAACGGCGATCTCTACCAATCAAAGGCTCTGCTTTCACCAGTTTTACACGGTAGGGTGTTGGGTAGTGTAGTACTCTCTCGTTAAATCGTGAATAAAACATTGTTTTCTCAAAAACAAGGTTGATGTCCCGTTAACTTTTGACATCTATATGAACCGGTATAATCGCTTAGTCACATCGTAGCTGGTTTTAAGTCAACCATGGACGGTTACGATTTTATGGCTTATTCTCCAGTTGTCAATGGAGAAATTGTATTGGATTTTTACTTCCGGACAAGGCTGTGGGCGGGACTGTGGAGCTCTATTGCACTAGCGATTCTATTTTTACGCTTCGTTTGAACTCTGCCTGCACACTACATGGAACTAGTCTTATGTTAGTAATTTAGTCATTAAACATATCTGATGATAACGTTACTTGTCACGGTACAGAATTTTCGCCAACTAGCAACTAGCAGCTAACGCTACCTATAGGGTGACCACCTCCAGTCAGACAAAATGTGGGACAAGTAGCATGGTAAAGAGGGACAATGTGGGACAGACGTAATAACTTTAAACTTAAGATATATTGCCAGATCTAATTTTCTAAGCAACATTTTTTTAATCTACCGACATAAGATTAAGACACTACCTAGGCTAAAAGACAAAACATTAATTTCGCAACATCTCATCTTTATTGGGACTATCAAAATTGTCAGCTGTCCAAGGGACCAGGCATTATGCAGCTGAAAGAATGCACTCAGTGAATCAAATTCTTAAAACACACAAAAAATACTTGACCCACCTAGCCTAAGTTCAACCAACTATAAGGCCTATAGTCTATAGTTGAGGCTTGCATAGAAAGTTGAACTATTTCAGTGCAAATAGGTAAACCAGAATCTTTTATGATTTGCATGTTTCTTTGATGTGTTTTTTTTATTATCTGCCGAGGAGGTTATTTTCATCGGGGCTTGTTTGTCTGTTTGTTTGTCTGTCTGTTGGTTCGCAAGATAACTCAAAAAGTTAAGGATGGGATTTTCAGGAAAGGTCTGAAATGACCCACGGAACAAACGATTAAATGGGAGTTATTCAGGAGGCGGTTGTGTTTTCGCTTGGCCTAGGTCTGCGCTCTCGGAGTGTTTTTTTAGTTTTGTAGGACTCACTTGCACCATGTCGCTTCACATCGTATTCTTCACCATGCCCCAGAGAAAAACGCAAATGCAAAATGCCCTCTCTGCTTCGCCGTCTATAGGTCTTTGCCAAGAGTATATGTTGCGGCCCATTCGCTGAAAGTGCATCTTCTCTTTCTCGTGGCCACACTGGCCATAGCTGCTGAAACCTGACCGAGGAGCGCGCTCTCCAATTTGAGATCTTTGACAATGTTGCGGAGGCGTTCGTGCACCAGGCAACAGTTTGATTGACGTACGACTCAGCCTATCGACTACCGATTGTATTGCTTTCCTTTGAACTATTGGACATAAGTTAACACTACGCCTGTGGGCGTATCTGTATTTATTTTCAATTGGCCAGGGTCGAACGAAAAAGCGGGACAGATGCTCAATTTGCGTGAGGCGGGACAAAGGGTAAAATTGCTGTACAGTACAACGTAAAGCGGGACAGGTGGTCACCCTAGCTACCTAACGCTAGTTGACTAAATCAATCATCATCATGTAAAACGAAACGAGGAAATGAACAATAGAGAATCTATAATGTACAACAATGTTGTACCAAAAGTTGCAGAACAATTTCAATACTTACCATTTTCATTGGCAGTCGAGGTCTCCAGTCGACAGTTCTTCGGCGAATACACTTCTACCAGCAGCTGTTCGTGCTTCCCTCCTGATTGTTGATAACTTCTAAGTGTCGCGGAGAGCGTGACTGCCAAGGATCGGCAAAATGACTGGAGCAACGGCACCGGAAAAGGTGGGACATGTGCAAACACCCGCCATCTTTACGTTACGAAGTTACCCCATGCATTTCAATGGGCGATTTTTCCAGTGCAGTGTCCTCATATACAAGTGTCTCTGATTAAACACTCCAAATAAGTTGTATTCGTCCATAGACTGTACATAAACTACAGTAAAGTGACAGTTGACAGCAAGATGTAACAGCTAACTAGCATAACAGCTAGCTAACTAGCGAGCGAGCCGCTCGTTTAATGTTGGAGACGTACATCGTTTGAGACGAGAGATGTAGTCCACTGGGCGGATTCGCACAAAACTGACATAACTTTGAAAAAACAAATCGCAAATTTGCATTATCATCTCTATGTCTTTGGCGCATGGCATTTTTTTTCCCCCATACATGTTTATTGTGTGCATCCTCTTGATGCTGATTTAACAACCCCTGTTTTTTTTGCGCTGCTTCATGCATCTCACATTATGCTTTGGTGAAAACTGTGTTAAATTTAAATCTGTAGTAGTAAGACATTTTCACTGTACTGGCCACCGGTGTTTCATGTACAGCACTTTTGATTTCATAGAGATCTTGGCCACTAGCCTGGCACGCCCTGGTCAACTAGCCTAGAAATCTAGACGCACCCTAGCAGCCAAAAATATTTTTGCCTAGCGGGATGGTCTAGGGTCGCTCCGTTGAGGCCAAGCCTGCGCTAGGCTCGAGTTCAGCCTAGCCAATCAGAATGCTCTATCTGTGTACGGAGTCCTTGAGCCCGCCTTAGCTCACCTTCGGCTTCCGATAAGACGCCAGGGGGCTGAACCATGCGTCCTCGTTCGACGAATTGGGTTTGAGACCGTATTGCACAACCATAGAGAAAAACAAAAAATGGATGAGGCTAACGAAGTGCGCTCGTTTCAATCGGCTTTGGAAGAGTTGGACATGGGCTTTTCTTTAAAGTTTGAGCAGAAAGAAGCACTCAAGTCATTCGTTTTAAATAAGGATGTTTTTGCCGACCGGCTACGATTGGTCACAAATGCAGGCCTATTAACATCTGGTCCGACCCCAGACTATACATTTCTGTGTAGTTTGGCTTGCCAGGCTACTGGTCAACTGCTAATCGGGAAGGATTTCTGAATTCCCGAAATCTGCGGAACTGCCCCCTTTGGTCAAGAACCAATCAACTTTGAGCAGCTCCAACGGCTCTGGGTAGAGGCGTGTTCAAGGCAGAGGAAAGAGTGTTGTTATTGGTTTAACCTCGGCAAACTGTTTCTGACATCGACCAGTAGCAAATCGAGGCACTTAAAGGAGGCGGGTCAACCAGCGCTTGGAGAAACCGTGTTAGCACAGGCTCTTGGTCAGACTTAAGTCTCGCAGAGCTTTTCAAGTCGATGGTAATCAGGCTACTTGGCCACAATTAGGCTGCGTTCAGACTGCCAGCCAAAATCCGATTTTTAGCCCATTCAGATTTGTATCGGATGTCACTTTTGAAGTCTGAACAGTGACAGGTCACATGAAATCCGATTTTTGCGAAACGGTTACAAACCACATCCAGGAGGTAGTTTCATATCGCATTCGTATCGGATATGGACAGATGCGTCTCAGTCTGAACAGCTGCCAACACTCAGTTCGGATTTGACTGTCCGTGACGTGACTTTACGTGCGTGACCGCCCACCTATTTCGAGTTGTGGAGCAACGTTACGGCTATGTCTTTTGACCATGTTATATTAAACGTGACTTAACAATACTCAATGCTAAATAGAGCATTAACAGTCTCTGCTCTGTTTGTATGGAAGTTGCAAGAATCCACATTGTTCTCTTAAATGCCGTAAAATAATTAAATAGCCTTCCAACAGTTTGAAGCGGAGCTTGCCACTGCTTAGTTTTGGTTTCTGTCGCGCAAATGCGCACATGTATGCATGCATTCAATGAACACTCACCTAGTACATGTTTAATCACACCAAATTAGCAGGTATTTCCTCCTGATGGTAGAAATGTTTGTTTTCGTTGCTACAGCAACCTGTCAGATCTGTCAGAGATGTGACCCAGTCTGAACAGAGCCATATCCGATTTGGACACTTGCTAAAGGCAGTGTGAACAGTCAGCCCTAAAAATATATGAGATACGGTATCCGCCGTTCATTCCGACATACCAGCACTCCGACATTGACGTCCAATTGTCGTAGTGGAGGCATGTCTCCTTATGGGAAAAAGTCCCACCACTCCGACATATTTTTTTTTCATGGTCGCAGTGGAGGTATTTAACTTTTTTTTTCAAACAACGTGCCATTCCGACATGAGGTAATTAATAGGCTATTAATGTTACAGTTATTATTTTCCTGTCACTTCGTCTGTTTTATGACCTAGAAGGTTGTATTTGGCATCTGTGGATAGCTCTAGCTCTCCTCTTTTATCTGACATGCAAGCCATATATTTTTTACCATGGTTTCACGAGTAGCCTAAATCAAACGAAAGTAGCGGTAGCCGAAGCTATATGACATTCTTATTTGTTTGTCACTTCGTCTGTTTTTATAACACAAAAGGATCGATGTGTTTGGTATCAATGGAAAGCTCTGTTTCTCCTCTTTCATTTGATATGCGTGTCTGTTGCCTGCGATGCCTGGTCCCGGAGTAATCCAAGCGAGAGCAGTGGCTGCGTGGAGCAATATAGACTGTAAATATGATAGGCCTATACTTTGATTTAAATTCATGATTTTATTTTATTTTCATACTTGATCGTACAGACACTGTCTAGTCTCGTTAAAGCCCCGGTTCTGCTCTTTCATGCAATATAGGTCTCATCTCGCTATGACTAATAATCGCGGAGCAATGTACAGAGAAAAATGGGTGTGTTTTTTGACGCACTTTGCGTCCGTCGGGCTCATAGGGTCCGTTAAATTGTCTTGGAAAAAAATAGGATTTGTAAATTGTCGGAATGGGGGTACTAAAATGTGTCGGATTGGCAGCATGTCTAAATAGCAGCATGTCGAAATAGAGGCATGTCTAAATGGAAGCATGTCGTAGTGGTGGCATGTCTGAGTGGCAGCATGTAACCATGAGATACGGATATGAGAAGGAATCAGATTTGAATCAGATTCGTCTGCAGTCTGAACACGGCCTTAAGAGTTGGCTCCAAATATTGCTTTTGGGGGCGGGCACGACAGTAGTGACTCGACAACAGGGAATGACCGAATGTGCTCCAGCACCAACTCTTTTTTGTCCTCATCGATGTGTTTTTTAGGATACTTTTCCCATTCATCATTGGGCATGCCAGCCTAGCTTCTCTTTTAGTGTGCATTACTGTGCATTCACACCGAAACCGTCAAAAGAGTCAAAATCGCTGGTGAAGCTCATAGCCCGACGCTCAACTCAGTTCAGCGCTGAAAGCTTCAAAGCCAAGACGTGAAAACATTCGAACCAACCACAAGCAGCAATCCTGCGAGTTTGACATTCTAATTGGTTGACGCCGAACCGTGTCACAGCTAATTACCATAAAGTTAACTGAGGCTCAACTTTATTTTGACGCCCGTGAAGCTCATGAAGCCACGCTCACGCCCGGAGCGCTTTTGAAGCCGGTAACGCCAACTCTCCATAGGAAAATGAATGATTTCCGGCGCTCTTGAAGCTTTTGAAGCTTTTGGTGTGAACGCACAGTTATACACTGTTTTGTATATTTGAGCAAAAATAATAATAATAATTAAAAAAAAAAAAAAAAAAGACGTCAAAAGTTTATGGTAGGCTATAGTAAACTAAAGTCTAAAAAAGACTACACGATCTAATTGACTGCCCCAACATTTACAAACTACTGGCTCAACTGTGAACATAGATACAGTATATATTGACTAGATGTCGCCTTGAGCTTCTAGGCATACGTCAACACCGGCGCCATCTTGGAGCGGGGATTCCGAAGCTCTGAACTAGTTCACCCGTGTTGTCCAGTGTTACATATTTAGCTACTTTTGGGCATTCCGAGTGATTAAAATCTTATCTTTTGACTAGCGACAAATTCGGCGACTTCTCACAATGATGTCAAACTCCGTTTCTCAGTTGAAACGTCAGAAAATCACCGTTATAGTGGCTTTTCCATTTGTGAATTAGTAAACTACATCATTCGCCAAACGCATCGCCACATGATTATAAAAGTAACTAGAAATGCAATTCCAAGGAATTACCAGTGCATGAAAATGCAAAAATGTAGAGATAGATAATGTAGATATGGCTATTAAGGTGTAGCTAGGGTAAAGATGGTGATTGCATAGTTTAAAGAAAGTTGATAGTGTGAAGGTAGACAGTTTAAAGCTGAAACATTCCAGTTCTAACTTAACTAATGATTTCTAATCATGTTAAAATGATAATCAGGTTGATTGGTTAACTTAACTACTGATTTCTTGCAGTTATGGTAAAAATTTTAACTATGCTTACGGTGCTAACCAGGTTGATTAGCTAACTTAGCTGATGATTTCTAGCAGTAATGTTAAAAATGCTAACTATGCTAACAATGCTAAATTTGTTAACAATGCTAACCAGGTTGATTAGCTAACTTAGCTAATGATTTTTAGCAGTTATGTTAAAAATGCTAACAATGCTAACCATGCTAACTTGCTAGTGAAGACTTTTATTTTGAAACATTTGTTGCTAGGGTATCCATGGTGGCCACTATCAGGAAACAAGAAGTTACTGCAGTATAATCATGTTGGTTGCTATGGAAACGGTCATAAACACTTAATTTTAATGGTTGCTATGTTGGTTGCTAGGTACATGGAGGTTTCATGTAGTTGACTGGAGGCATAGTGGATGATAACTGACAGTTGGAATGGTTGAACAGTTCAATAGTTGAGTAGTTTCAATGGTTAAATGATTTAATAGTGTATTATTGCAGTGAGGACTTTTATTTTGAAACAGTTGTGGACAGAGGAAACAGTTAACAGGATATGTAGTCTTCTGAGAGACTGTATGCTTAAAGCCAGAGAAACTGACAGTTGGTGCCCAGGTGGCCGGCCACCTGGCGTAAGATTCTAATTGCTGCCGTGATGTCATAATGAGCAATGTTAAGTCTATGGGGGAAATTGTAATAGTTTTTAACTAATAGTTTAAAAAGTATAAAAGTTACAAAGTTGAAAAATACATTGCCCACATCGCGTAAGTAAGACCTACGCGACATAGTTTGAATGGAGTTTCTACGTGAAGCGGTTGAAGCTGAATTGCGTGCGTTAGAAGAATAACTAGAAATGTAATTCCAAGGAATTACAAGTGCATGAAATGCATAAATAGATAGATAATGTAGATATGGTTACTAAGGTGTAGCTAGGGTAAACATGGTGGTTTTATAGTTTACAGAGAGTTGATAGTGTGAAGGTAGACAGTTTAAAGCTGAAACATTCCCAGTTCTAACTTAACTAATGATTACTATTCATGTTAAAATGTTAACTATGGTAACAATGATAACCAGGTTGATTGGTTAACTTAGCTACTGATTTCATGCAGTAATGGTAAAAATGTTAACTATGCTAACTATGCTCACAGTGCTAACCAGGTTGATTAGCTAACGTAGCTAATGATTTCTAGCAGTTATGCTAAAAATGCTAACTATGCTAGCAATGCTAACTATGGTAGCAATGATAACTTAAACTAACAATGCTAACCAGGTTGATTAGCTAACTTAACTGATGATTTCTAGAAATAATGCTAACAATGCTAAAATTGCTAACAATGCTAACCAGGTTGATTAGCTAACTTAGTTGATGTTTTTTTTGCAGTTATGCTAAAAATGTTAACAATGCTAACCATGCTAACTAGGTAACTTGCTAGTGAGGACTTTTATTTTGAAACATTTGTTGCTAGGGTATCCATGGTGGCCACTATCAGGAAACAAGAAGTTACTGCAGTATAATCATGTTGGTTGCTATGGAAACGGTCATAAACGCTTAATTTTAATGGTTGCTATGTTGGTTGCTAGGTACATGGAGTTTTTGTGTAGTTGACTGGAAGCATAGTTGATAACTGACAGTTGGAATGGTTGAACAGTTAAATAGTTGACTAGTTACAATGGTTAAATGATTTAATAGTGTATTATTGCAGTGAGGACCTTTATTTTGAAACAGTTGTTGACAGAGGAAGTAGTGAAACAGGATCTGTAGTCTTAATGAGATTGTATGCTTAAAGCCTGAGACAGAAGGTGCCTCTCATATAGCATTTACACGTCCTCTCTCGCTCCTCGATCCTCACTGATCTACATAAAGAATGATGCAGCGGCAACAATGGGATAGTCTAGCCCTTCTTCTATCTTTCTTTATGTAGATCATTGAGGATCGAGGAGCGAGGGAGGACATATAAACGCTGCTTGAGAGGCACCCACAGTAAATACTTTAAAAGTTGTTTGTAGATAGTCTAATTAATGTTGATAGACAGAATGTTTCATGGATGTTGATAGGCAGATTGTTTAATAGATATTGATTGACAGTTTAATGGGTGGATGAGTGAATGGTCTGAAGAAGATGAATGGATAGAAGGTTGGATGGAATGTGCCTTATATTCTTGTTAAGAGAGACACTGATACAGCTCTCTGAGAGTAGTTGATACAGGTGTAATCAATTAAACTGGCTAGTCTTAAGAGAACCAGAGTGTGCTTAAAGCCTGAGACAGAGTAAATCATTTAAAAGTTGAATGTAGATAGTCTAATTAAATGTTGATAGACAGAGAGTTTAATGGATGTTGATAGGCAGATTGTTTAATAGATGTTGATAGACAGTTTAATGGGTGGATGAGTGAATGGTCTGAAGAAGATGAATGGATAGAATGTTGGATGCCTTATATTCTTGTAGAGTGGAGAGACACAGCTCTCTACTGAGAGTAGTGGATACAGATACAGGTGTAATCAATTTAACTGGCTAGTCTTAAGAGAGCCAGAGTGTAAGCCTGAGACAGAGTAGATTGTTTAAAAGTTGAATGTAGATCGTCTAATTGATGTTGATAGGCAGACTGTTTAGAATGGGTGGATGAGTGAATGGTTTGAAGAAGATGAATGGATAGAAAGTTGGATGGAATTAGGAATTGAAGTTGGATTGAGCAACATGCACTCCTCCGGCCCGAGACGCAGGAGATCATGTAGAAAATGTACTGAGCTAGAACAGAGGATTTCTGCTTTGGAATCAAAGATTGATGCCCTTTCATCAAAGACGGATGAACTACGAGAGACATCTCATGAAGTGAGTACAGCGACAACTGGAAATGCAGTGAATGTAACTCAACAGTCCAATAGCATTGAATGCATCGACCTCACAAAGGAAAATGAGAGTTCCGAGCCTTGGCACAGGCCAAAAAGCAAAAAACGTAATACAAGAACTGTACGTACCTCTACACCAGTAAACTCAGATGTTAACTCCAGGCCTCCAGATAGATCAGCAAACTGCAATAGGGCCTGTGGCCCTAGGGGAGACCCAGAGCCCCTAAAACTATGGAACAGATTTGAATGCCTCCAGGAGAGAGGAGAGAGAGAGGAATTCCCCAGGGAAAAAACTCAAAGCAGGCAGCGATCAAACCACAACAATAGAAAGATGGGCACAGACAAGAAGCAACAATCGGCACCTGTTCATCCTACAACCCTCGTTCTAGGCGACTCAGCTGTGAGACTTTTAAATGGGGAAAGGATGGTTGTATGTTGTTTCCCAAATGTTTCAGTGTCTGACACAAAAAACAAACTGACAGAACTGGTGTCAAAATATGCAACTATCAAGCGCATTATTGTTCATGTTGGTGCAAATGACATTTACAAAGAACAACTGTATGTCCAAGAAGATTTCAGGGAACTTTTCACTGCCCTATTTGGGCTTGGATTACAAACTTTCATCAGTGGCCCACTCCCAGCAGAGGGAAGCTTTGTTTTTACCAGACTATTCAGTTTGAACACCTGGCTCGCAAAGACATGCTTTTCAATTGGGATGAATTTTATTGACAATTTCAACCTTTTCTGGAATCACAGGGAATATTTCAGACCAAAGAGCACAGAGCTGAGTTGGACTGGGGCCAAGATCTTAACCCAAAACTATCACCTCTCTCTCTCGCACCCAACATTTTCTCTGCCAACCTTGAGCCAAGCCTCTGATAAGCGCTCAGTAGCCACACAGACGGAACACACTGAGGACATCAACATGCAGACCTTGGAGAAACATAAACAACCAGAACAACAATGCCCAGCCATGTCGACTCGACCTGATAAGGCGGGTACTGCTGAAATGATTCATAGTCAATCACTGGCGTCAAACTCTGCGCAATCTCAGCAAACAAATGGATGTAATGGGCAGGAGGAGATAGCACCTATCAAAGCTGCTGGGGGGCTATCAGAAAGGAAGGGTCATGTACCAGTGCCTCTCCCCACCTCTGACTCCTTGCCACCACAAAGCCACAACAACATGGAATACACTGGAACACTTGCTGAAAGCAAAGAAACAACCCCCTCAGAACCTCAGAAGGACAACAACATCCCAGGACCTCCGCAGGCAGATGGAGACTCTGGACCAGATTTCACATCACCACTCACACCCATTAACCACCCCACCACAAACTCCTCAGGATCCCCTTCATACCCATCACCATCCCCATCCAAGCACATGATGTTCCCGGCAAAAATGGAGAGACTCCTACCAATAGCCAGGCTGATTTTTAGCACCCCGAGATCTTTAGCACTGAAGCGCACTGCACCTCCACACCGTAGTTCATATTCTCAGCTGGTAAATACTGATGGCAGCTGCACTGGACAATTATATGATGAATATGAGAGTTTTGTGTGATGTTCTGAGGGTCCCTGCAATAGAGATGGTAGTGATAGTACTTTTGAGAACATGCCGGGACCCAGTAAGCCTATGTCATTCTCTATTCCTGTTTTGACAAGAAATAGAAGACAAGTACATCGAGACTACAGGGTAAACCAGTCAAATCTCCTATCCATACCACTACAGCCTCAGATTTCCCCAGTGGATCATAGCTCCCCAATCCTTACAGCAAAACTAGCGCTCCTAAATATCAGATCTCTTTCAAACAAATCATTCTTAATTAATGATCTTATTTGCACACACAAACTTGATTTTTTACTTTTAACTGAGACATGGTTAGACCAAGCAAACAGTGCTGCTACCCTCATCGAATCAGCTCCCCCAAATTTCAGTTTTTTGAGTGCTACCAGAGCAAATAAAAGAGGAGGGGGGATAGCGACAATTTTCAAGGCATCCTTTCAGTGCAATCAGTCATCATTTGGTGAATTTACTTCATTTGAATATCTATGTGCAAGCATTAAGTCTTCTCCTCAGATTTTACTACTGACTATTTACAGGCCTCCAAGACATTCAGCTAAAGTCTTTCTTGAAGAGCTAGGTGAACTGCTATCAGTCATTTGCATAGAGTTTGACTGTCTTATCATATCAGGGGATCTAAACCTGCATGTGGATAATCCTGAAAACAATTATGCCAAGGAATTCATTGCACTAATCGATACTTTCTCTCTAACACAGCATATACAGGAGCCAACACACTCTCAAGGCCATACACTCGACCTCGTTATCACAAAGGGTCTCAATGTTTCTACAGCTGTTAAAGACCTGGCGTTATCCGATCATTTCTGCGTGTTTTTTGATGTGTCTATGTCTCCACACAGTCAGAACAGATCTATGTTGGTGAAAAGGAGAGTCATAAATGAACAGACAAGTGTTCTTTTTGAGCAAGCACTCTCACAGGTGTCAAGTAATCTGTCAGACTCCGTAGAAGACTTACTGGATCACTTTAATGCAAAAATGGCAAGTATTATGGATGACATTGCTCCATTAAAATTCAAGAAAGTTAAGGAGAAACAGAAAGCACCATGGAAGCAGATTCCTGCGGTTAAACTCCTAAAAAGAGAGTGTAGGAAGACTGAAAGAAAATGGCGTAAATGCAAACTTCAGATCCACTATGAAATCCATAAAGAGATGCTCCGCACATATAACTCCGAAATATGCAAAGCAAGACAATCATTCTTTTCTAACATCATCAGTAGAAGTTCAAATAACACTCGTGTTTTATTTTCCACTGTAGAGAAGTTAACTAATCCTCCCTCACAATTAGCACCCGAACTTCTCTCAACTAATAAATGCAATGAGTTTTCATCTTTTTTTAAAGGTAAGATTGACAAAATCAGACTCAATATATCTGCTAAATTACTCATTCAACACCCGGAACTTCCAGCTACAAATAGAGGGAAACTTAACTTGATGTCAGATTTCAATTTGATAGACTACGAAACACTTGAAAAAACAGTACAGATTCTCAGCTCCTCCACGTGTGTCTTAGACACCCTGCCTACAAATTTCTTCAAAACTGTTTTTCACCTTATAGCCGCAGATGTCCTTCACATTGTAAATGCATCACTGCTGTCTGGCACTTTTCCTAAGTCCCTGAAAACAGCTGTTGTAAAGCCACTGCTCAAGAAGAATAACCTAGATGCCTCCAAGCTAAACAATTACAGGCCCATATCAAATCTACCTTTTATTGGCAAAATTATTGAAAAAGTAGTCTTTAATCAACTAACAACCTTCTTAACGTCAAATGGGTATTTTGATTACTTTCAGTCTGGTTTTCGGGCAAATCACAGCACTGAAACAGCTCTCATTAAGGTTTTCAATGACATACGTCTCAACACAGATTCTGGTAAAACATCAGTCCTAGTGCTATTGGACCTTAGTGCAGCATTTGACACTGTTGACCACAATATTTTACTACACAGACTAGAACACTGGGTTGGATTTACAGGCATAGTTACCAACTGGCTCAAATCATATCTACAACAGAGGAGCTTCTTTGTTGCCATCGGCAACTGTACCTCAACACCAACGTCCTTGACCTGTGGTGTTCCCCAGGGGTCGATCTTGGGGCCACTATTATTCAACCTCTATATGCTCCCACTTGGACAAATCATCCAAAATAATTTGATTTCATATCATAGCTATGCAGATGACACACAAATCTACTTAGCTCTGTCTCCTAACGACTATGGTCCCCTTGAAAGTCATTGTATTTGGTAAAAAGGAGGAAAGACTTAAGGTTGCCACTCTCCTTGACACAAAAGGATTGAAAGCAAAGGATACTGTTAAAAATCTTGGTGTATTAATCGACAGTGATCTAAATTTCAACAGCCACATGAAAATGATAACTAAATCAGCTTTTTACCACCTCAAAAATATTGCCAAACTGAGAGGGCTAATGTCAAAACATGATTTAGAAAAACTCATTCATGCATTTATCTCTAGCAGGGTTGATTACTGCAATGGACTGTTCACAGGCCTTCCTAAAAAGACTATCAAACAGCTTCAGGTGATTCAAAATGCAGCAGCTAGGGTTCTCACAAAAACAAAAAGAACTGAGCACATTACTCCAATTCTCAAATCTCTGCACTGGCTTCCAGTAAGTCACAGAATTGACTTTAAAGCACTACTGCTTGTTTATAAATCAGTAAATCGAGCAGGACCTAAATACCTATCAGACATGTTTCAGCAGTACACACCTTCTCGTCCTCTCAGGTCTCAGGAGAAAAACCTGTTAGTAAAACCCGCTGTTAGAACTAAACATGGTGAAGCAGCTTTTAGCTGCTATGCAGCTCAGCTTTGGAACCAACTTCCAGATGACATTAAAAAGGCCCCAACTGCAGCCAGTTTTAAATCTAGACTTAAGACAAAATTGTTCTCAGATGCTTTCTGCTAAATGTCTTAATTATTTCACCTTGAGTCTTTTATGCTTTCTTTATAAATCTTTATTTTTAAATGATGTTATGCTTTCCTTATAAGTTTTTTTATTTTGTTTTGGAAATTGAAACCTGATGTGTGTGATCCCTCAACATGCCGGAGAATTGCACTCATGGTGAGTAGTACTGGTTTGTTCCTTTTAAGTACTACGTTCTGCCCCTGGTTGGGCAAAGGGAGATTCAGATGAGTAGGGCCCCCGTTTGGGGATAGTTTTTGTTGGGTGGTAGTCAGCGTCAGGGACGGCTGAGCTATCGGCCCTGGACATTAAGGTCTCCCCAGTAAGAAAGGAAATATTGTGTGCGCACACAGATGGGCCTACGTCAACGAATCTCCAAAGAGTGGCAACAGCTCTGGGTGTTTGAGAAGGATCACTATCACTGGTTTGCTAAATTAGACTCTGGCAAAGTCTATCTGTTAAAAACAGACCTGTCTTCTTGTTATTCCACCTTATGTCTTTTATGTTAATTTTTATTCTTTATTGCTTTCTTTTTATTTATTTATTTATTTATTTATTTATTTATTTTTTTTTATTTTATCATTATTACTATTATTATTATTATGATTCCTCTTTGCTCATCTATGCTTTTATCTGCTATTACTGTTTGGTTTTTGTTTATGTAAAGCACATTGAATGACCTTTGTGTATGAAATGCGCTATATAAATAAACTTGACTTGACTTGACTTGACTTGAAGACTTATGTTGATACAGTTGATACAGGGGAACAGAAAATGTAGTCTCAAGAGCCTGAGAGAGAGAGCTGCTGCACCTGGACTGGCCACCTGGCGTAAGATTCTAATTGCTGCCGTGATGTCATAATGAGCAATGTTAAGTCTATGGGGGAAATTGTAATAGTTTTTAACTAATAGTTTAAAAAGTATAAAAGTTACAAAGTTGAAAAATACATTGCCCACATCGCGTAAGTAAGACCTACGTGACAAAATTTGAATGGAGTTTCTACGTTAAGCGGTTGAAGCTGAATTGCGTGCGTTAGAAGAAGAACTAGAAATGCAATTCCAAGGAATTACCAGTGCATGAAAATGCAAAAATAGGTAGATAATGTAGATATGGTTACTAAGGTGTAGCTAGGGTAAACATGGTGGTTGCATAGTTTACAGAGAGTTGATAGTGTGAAGGTAGACAGTTTAAAGATGAAACATTCCAGTTCTAACTTAACTAATGATTTCTATTCATGTTAAAATGTTGATTAGCTAACTTAGCTGATGATTTCTAACAGTTACGCTAAAAATAACTAATTATGCTAGCAATGCTTACTTTACTAACAATGCTAACCAGGTTGATTAGCTAACTTAACCAATGATTTCTAGCAGTAATGTTAAAAATGCTAACTATGCTAACAATGCTAAATTTGCTAACCATGCTAATCACGTTGATTAGCTAACTTAGTTGATGATTTTTTGCAGTTATGTTAAAAATGCTAACTATGCTAACAATGCTAACTATGCTAACCATGCTAACTAGCTAACTTGCTAGTGAGGACTTTTATTTTGAAACATTTGTTGCTAGGGTATCCATGGTGGCCACTATCAGGAAACAAGAAGTTACTGCAGTATAATCATGTTGGTTGCTATGGAAACGGTCATAAACACTTCATTTTAATGGTTGCTATGTTGGTTGCTAGGTACATGGAGGTTTCATGTAGTTGACTGGAGGCATAGTGGATGATAACTGACAGTTGGAATGGTTGAACAGTTCAATAGTTGAGTAGTTTCAATGGTTAAATGATTTAATAGTGTATTATTGCAGTGAGGACTTTTATTTTGAAACAGTTGTGGACAGAGGAAACAGTTTAACAGGATATGTGTAGTCTTCAGAGAGATTGTATGCTTAAAGTCTGAGAGAAACTGACAGTTGGTGCCCAGGTGGCCGGCCACCTGGCCTAAGATTCTAATTGCTGCCGTGATGTCATAATGAGCAATGTTAAGTCTATGGGGGAAATTGTAATAGTTTTTAACTAATAGTTTAAAAAGTATAAAAGTTACAAAGTTGAAAAATACAAAGCACATATGGCATAAGCAAGACCTACGCAACAAAGTTTGAATGAAGTTTCTACGTTAAACGGTTGAAGATGAATTGCGAGCGTTAGAAGAAGTTTAATAATAAGAAGAATAGGAAGAACAGTACAGTGCATTTTCATGCACTGTAATAATAAGAAGATGAAGTTTAAGAATAGGAAGAACAGTACAGTGCATTTTCATGCACTGTAATGATTGGCCTATGTAGTATCAGACCGTGTTAAAGCACAGAAGTAAATGTTCAAAGAACTTACCACCTAACAGCAACTTCTGGTGAGATTACAACCTGAGTCAACGAGACAAGCAGCAGCCTCAACCAGAGCCCTCCATTGTAAACCTGGTTGAGTTCACTCAGAGTTTGTGTAGCGGCGGTCGTGAGCTAGCATGGTGAGCTTGCGCAGCATGAATGGGAGTCAATGGGGCTAGACGGGTAAGTTTATCTTCGTCATTTTAAAAAGCTTAGTTTTTCCCTAGACTCGACGTAAATACACGTTTGTCAGTTGAAACAAACCAAAACAAACCAAAACACTAAGAAATCGCTTGAGATTTTGACGATTTATCGGATAGAGAGTCCAGAATGAATTTAATCGAGTCAGTACCTTCCGGAAATGTCGCAGCGGCAGCTGTGCAACGCTTCAACAACACTTTACTAACATTTCCGGAAAGGTACTGACTCGATTAAATTCATTCTGGACTCTCTATCCGACCACATAAAGACGTGAGGATACTTCGGTTTGGCTTTAGGGACCCTCTACTCACTACCACGTAAGTGTAGCGTTGTTTGGAACAGTAGAAAAGGTATAAAAATAGCGTTTTGTAGTGGCGAAAGGACCTGCCCCGGTCACTTCCAGGCTAACGAGTTTTGGCTAAAAACGGTGAACTCGAACTTTCTCAAAATACATCCGAATGACATGATTTTGGTGTCAACTCAACGTATGTACTCCCAATAGTCCGAAAAATTGATCTAAAGTGCATTTCACTCCGGATTATCCCTTTAATGCAATTTCAGGAGAAAAAATTATATAAAGACAAATGTGGTATTAGGGGGTTCAGCTCCATTGCCACCCATTCATTCATCACTTGCTCGCGATCGCCCTCTAGTTACAGTACCATGCGGAAGTATTTCGCTAGTGGTCCTTCTCCCCTTATTACACATTCTCTGGTAACTTCGAGAGTAAGTTGATCACGTGTGGCGTAACTTCCCGGTTAACCCGTACTACGAAAGGTGGATAGGTTTTAACCGAGATATGCTGCCATGGCAATTTACGCTGCATCTCAAACCTGCTCCGAGCCATAGACCTAAAAGAGCAGGTTATGATCTTAGTTAACCCGAGGTTTGCGGTTAACCACACCCCACAATGTCGACGTAGGCTACTTGGAAGATACATTATTGGAGCGCAAATTGTAAGCGCCTCTCTTCGCAAGGCGAGGGTTTTTAAAGACCGCCAGAATCTTTCTCCATATAATATTCTCTATGAAAGATAGCCTATACATTCTCAGCCGAGGGAATTCGTTGCATTTGTCAGCTGATCGAGGCAAAGTGGAGGCTATAAGCATTGGCAATATAACATATTTTCATATTAAGAAATATTAATGCAAGCTATAACTAGGCCTATAAACCTTCTGAATGTTTTTGAGTTTCATTTTCACCTGCTGCCAGCGGCACTTAGCCTGACTCTCGCCAGACCCTTGTAGTTCCGCCATGCTCCACCAGAGGCGTTTCGCTGAGCTCCACACAAGGGTCTGGACGCGAGGGCAATCAGTGATCAAAAAATGAGCAACCAATCAGGAGCGCCGAAGCGAGTGTTTGATTCAAATAACAATGGCGGCACGCAGCGAGGAGTCTTGTGCTGACATTGATTCTGCTATTTCAACCGTTTTGTCGAATCTATCGAGTATTCATTCTTTAAAAGATTAACAGAGAATAGTTTTGAAGACATTTATTGGTGGCAAGGATGTTTTTACTCTTCTTCCGACCGGGTTTGGCAAGAGCTTGAAGAAGCCTAGCACGTCATTCAAGATAACAGGCAAGTGGTTTATCAAATCACATGCGAGGATGTTTTACAAGGACCCGCCTTCAGAAATACATCTCCTATCGAGAAGTCCCAGATCCTTGTGTGAAGCAGACAGCGAACTACAGGATCTGGCGAAAGTCAGGTTAAGCGGCACTGCCGTTGCATCTAAAATGTTCACAGGATAGGCATACACTAAATCAGAATGGGGCTAAACATTCAATTATCCTTTATTAATATTTATTAATATACATGGCATGAATTGTGTTGCATCTGTAGGACTCTTATGAACTCAAAATGTATTTATTTCAACACATTTCAGACATTCCGCAAGCTATTAATCCTCCGTAACACATAGGCTATTTAAGGAACATGAAATAAAACTTTACTTTCATATATCCGATCTGCAATAGCCTACGTTGCCAACAGCCTTGTCTTGCTTTGTTTGCTGCCGATGTATTTGATGTATCGTAAAGTGGGTTTTAATTCCTCGCAACTTTTTATGATCATGGCACATTCCTTATCCGTAAAATAACGTGATCGCGTCATCATTAAAAGTGGTGATTTGCGCTGCAACCCGCCCACTTTATGTGAACGCGCACCAACTCCGATGAGGTTAACCCCAGCTCAACAAATCAACTTCTTACTCAGCGCCGTAGTACCGATTAACACCAATGAAGATAACCAGGTTTTGTCAACCCCGG
The DNA here is from genome assembly GCF_963854185.1 of Sardina pilchardus. Lineage (NCBI taxonomy): Eukaryota > Metazoa > Chordata > Actinopteri > Clupeiformes > Clupeidae > Sardina > Sardina pilchardus. The sequence continues at coordinate 10,012,073 of NC_085011.1, forward strand.
TTTAGCAAAGTAACCCTGGGTTACATCTGGGTAGGTTGAGCTGCCTTCGTAGTACAGGCCCCAGATCTCCGGTTATCTCTGGCTACATGCCAATTTATAAACGGAGAATTCGCAGATCTTCACTTTGCCCGGAGTTTTTTTTTAAACATTTGTTTATATGCGTTGTCATGTGGATGACAGGTCCAAATGTAGACAAATACCTTCGTTTAAGCAGATACCCCGGCTACGTGTATACGGGGCCAATCGGGCCATAGACTGTCGCGATAAATTACGGTACTGTTGGGGTTACTAATTCACACCATAATATTATTCATTTTTCGAAAAAAGGATGATATCATATTCACCCGTTGCCCACAGGCAACATTGTAAGGAAATGTCTGACAGAAGCAGCAGCTGGCTTTTAAAGTCAAAAATTAAATTGAATCAATGATTTGGAGAATCATGACAGCCCATTAACAAATAATGAAAAGTATTTTAATATTTATTTACTGCCTATTTATTTTGATTCCATTGAATATCTAATGAACAAATCATACACGGACAGTGCTTCTGTTTTTATCAGCCATACACTAGTAGATTATGACTGGCTACCAGCAAGGTAAGTAATGCATACGAAATGCTATGAATATTATTCCTGTCACTATTGCAGAGGACAGGTAATGTAGGTGCTTGTCTAACGTTATGTGGACAACAGTACTAACAATGTATTTCAAGATGAATAGATCTCCCACAGGAGCCAAACTTGGTGGAGAATATAACATTAAGACCTGTTCATTCATTTTGTCTGCACTCAACAACAACTTTTATGTTTATGTTAACCTAAACTTTTTGCTCCAGCAATCAAGACACCAGTCCGACCCCTGACAAGCCCAGGTGTACAGAGAGAAATGCAAAGGTACAGCATACAAGTCAAGCCATCCTTTGAACTACCCAAAGACCATCAACCCGGTGAATAGAGTTCCACACCCTGGTCCACTGGACCCTGTGGCTTAAAGCCTTCAACTGCCCCTTTACCATCCTGGAACCTATAGGAAGATAAAGGGGAAAAGACCGTCACAAGAGATTTGTTATTAGAGGAGTAATGTGGGGGAAAGGAAGGTGAAACACATGGTCAAACAATTAAATGACAACAATCACTGTAGTGAGAAAGCAAATGTTACTCAAATGTTAATCAAACTTAAATTCGAGTTGAAATTATGAAAACAGTGTACATACATGTTGTAGTCCTTAATGGCTGGTGGGATAGAGACCTCCTGCACAGATCACTGCCCCCTGTCCCCTTCCTTCTCTGGACCGTATCCTCTCCATGCGCTGCGTGGATTGTGGAGCACATCTGCACGTCTCTGGTGTCTCTCCACTGAACGAAGACCACGGGCCCCTTGCGAATCCAAAGGATGGTCCCCCAGGGAGCCTTCCTCTCAAACCTGCCTGGCCTGTTTTTGGGGAACCCAATTCGCTGCTGGCGAATGGTACCACATGCCCAGATCTTTTTTGCCGTCGTCGTCAGGATCACTGATGTGAAGGGCACGTGAGATGGCTTTGAACTTGCACCCTGACATCACACCTGCAGGAAAAGAAAAGGCATACAGTTCAGCTCTTCTCCAATAGTAAGTGAGGTTCGGGACATCGATTAGTCCCATGTAAGTAATCATGGCCAAGTAAGACATCATGTCTGACATAGTGATCCTCTGAAAGGTTTGTGGATGGTCAGTTTCTCCAAATTTGTTGGAATTATTCAAAATGATTTGAAGTACATGATTGGTCATAGGCCTAAATAACTGAAATAATTGTACTACTGAGTTTTGCACACCACCCAAAAGCTGGGTGGAAGGTTGGCTGTTGAGTGGTGTCCTCCACATCAGTGCCTTGCCATACACCTTCAGATGCAGAACTCTGCTCTGGAGTGCCTCTCCCCCTTGCTCTTCCTCTGGCTCTCCCTCTGGATCCACCTCTCACTCTTCCTCTTGCTTTACCCCTCCCCTTACCTGTCTTGAAGGCTGTGAGGAGGTAAAGGGTTGGGGTTCCAGCCTCCGGCTGCCATTCTGGGTCAGACTCCTCTGGCTCTCTGAAACACAGAAATGCAATGATTAGCTCATCCTCCACATGACCCTCCCCCACAACCCCTCTTTCTATCACACACACACACACACACACACACACACACACACACACACACATTTAAACATTTTACCAATAAACTTACTTCAAATATTAAAGCACATGTTTAGTCTGTGGACATCGAAATGTAAGAGACACTCAACAGATGATGAACCTTGTATGCAGAGAAAGAGACAGTGCCCAGAATTCCTACGACCGTGTGTGTGTGTGTGTGTGTGTGTGTGTAGATGTACATACTGCCTATAGAAAGTTTGCATCCCCCTTGGATATTTCCCGTTATTGCTTGAGTAAATGGAATCGCATTTTGTGATTTAATTAATCAATTAAAGATATATAATGCAAAATAAGCAATTACATAAATATTCACCCCCGTAAAGTAACCAATTTACCTAAATCAGCAGCAGCAGCCAATTGATTTTCAAAAAATGTCCTGGGAATCTGGGTTGTATGTTATATGATGTATAATATATGCTACAGCCACAACATAATGCATTGCTCTCATCAGATGTTCATATTTCTTTGGCCTAAACCTGTTAATTTGGATGATGATACTTGAACCAAAATGTGGGAGCAGATGACAGTTGTCTTTTGTACAACAGTGCTGGCACTCACAACAATGTGCAACTCAGAAAAGTAAATCCTGACCTGGTGCTAGGGACCCAAGCATTGCCTCATATACAGACTATATACCATCCAATCTCACATGAGTAGAACATAGAGCCGCTTTAAAAGATCCGCTCCGCTTTAACCCTCTCTGGTGGTAAGCAACAAGTGCTGTAGTAATAGGCTATATTATTCACCACTTCATTGCATAGAAGAAACCCAAAAGAACATTCATTGTATTTATCTTAAATGGTCTCTAAACGGAAAAGGGTGAAATTTAATTAAAAATTTCGCTTTAGCCTACAATGAATGGAAAGGTAGAACTGGTTAAACGGCTGTTTTGGAGATTACAATATTGACTTTTATGCCCCGATGCAAATTCAGAGGTGATTATAATTTGGGCCACTTTCTACTCCTGCACATAGGCTATTTAATTGCAGCATTGTAGCCTACCTCATATATTTTATGAGTTTGTTTAGTTGCTGCTGCATGTCTGTTGGAAGCCTATTAGATGGTGTTATGACTTTTTTCCCCCTAAAAATGTGGTTGAAAGGTCTTATAGGGTCATATGAAACTGATTGGGGAAATTATATGTTGCACTTGAAACCAACAGAGGGAGCTATTGCAGAAGATGATTTAGGACGGAGCACGCTCCACCCAAATTAGTGAAGCTTGTCCATTTCCATGTTTCCAGTAGGTGAAATTAGGCAACCCGAGATGCCCAGGAAATTGCCCAAGGTGGAACAACACTGGTCTTTAAACTACTCACATCATCATTTATCACGGTGGCAGTGACACAGGGTGTGGTCTCGAAGTTTCGCTACGGCTACACAAATTGTTGAGATGATTCATGTGGCGCTTTGCTGACCACCGACAGTTTTTTTTTTCAATTATTGGCTCTGTGGATCCTCTCTCTCGCACCGTGGAGTTGTTGCGGCTGTGCTCCTAAATCGGTAAGTTTGTAGCCTACCTCCAGAGCAAAATGAAAGTAGCCTAGGCTTAGGTCATTTCACCTTTGTGGCTGCATACAACATTTTTGTTAGTCTACGTTTTCTTTTTAAATTATTTTTTGTTTGTGTATTGTCGTTGCCTTCAGCATTTGTTTTGACATTTTCCTGTAAGTTAAGAGTAGGCTACGGTTGAATTAGCCAAGCTAAAACTTCTTTGACAGTAAGGCGACGACTTTAATTCTGGTGTTTGTGAGGTCGAGCATTTTGGTTCAGCACATTTTTCATTTGTGCATTTTAAATGTGGGTGTTTATGGTTTTTAAAACATCATAACGTGTGAAACACACCCACTTTTCCAGTTTCTTCAATATACTCGTATCATGTCTTCCGGAGGGGAAGCAGACCACACCGCAAACATTTGTCGCATCATTTTTGTTTTGCCACGTTTTGCACTGATGTTATTGTAAAATGTTGCTTCCTGTCATGCATATGCCACTTTCAGTGTTTTTTCTCAAGGGGCAACGAGTGTGCACACATCTATATGGTCTTACAGTTATAATGAGTTTTTAGACCAGAGTTATCAAGCGAGATGCATTACTTTTATTTTTTTAGCCTATAGTGCACTCATTCAGCTATACAGCAGTAGTCTACTGGGATAATCCCTGTCCAAGGCTGTCCCATACCTATGGTCCCATACCACTCCAGATGTTCTACAAGTTCTGTGCCTTGACTAGGTGCTGATTGGCTGATTTTTTTTTTTTTTCTGGCCACTGCTCATGCAGCCCATTATAGCCCCAGTGTGTGGTTCATTGTGGATCTGGATTCTGGAAACAGTCACATTACTTTCTTGCAGTGAAACATGTATCTCAGCTGAAGTAGCTTGAGGGCTTTTCTTTACTTATTTGCCTGGCAGTTGAGGCTGATGTCTTTGTTGTTTTACCTGGCTGTGCAAATACCATCCAAACCACAAATTTCCCACGTCTTTATATCTTACCACTAGCCAACCGAATGGATTTTTTTTTTTGTTTGGATACATTTTTTTGTAACCATTACTAATCAGTACAGTTCATTGATTAGTTCATATTTTGGTGTGGCTCAGAAACAAGCAAAGTCAGTGCAGCCTCAGACAAGATGAAATGTGCAGAGTTCCCATTGACTAGGCTACTTACACACAGGTAGTATTTACAATCAAGCATATTTAAATATTTAACAAAACGGTATCTGTCAACACTACACGCCACCGCTGAACCATTGTGATTTCTGTGTTAGTTCGTTGCTATTCATAAATAATGAGCTGTAAAGTAACTCAGACTTTAAAAAATTAAAAGGATATTGACTAATTATCGTCATCGTCAAAATCACAAAAAAATATCGAGATATTATTTTTTGTTCATATCGCCCACCCCTAGCTAGTTGCACATACAAAATATGTAGACATGCGCCTTGAAAAGGCCATCCGTATCCAAATATTAGGCTATATGGATTGTATTGTTTCATGGGTACTTGAGTAATAGGCCTATCTTGTGACTCCGGTTAAGTCCCTTGTGTTGTTAAATTAGTTTATATAAAGCATTGTATGCCCATGTTTGCTTGCATTGTTTATTGATTTGATGTCCTCTAGTGTGTAAATCAGATTATGGACTCCTACAGGGTAAATCAATCCAGCTACCCTTCTATTTAAAACGTTGAAACCTGCTATGGAACCTTCCTCCATGGATGCTAATTTCTCTGTTGACCATCCTGCCCAGTTTACCACAAGACTTCAAATCAGCGTCATCTGTGAATCGTTACTAGTAAAAACCCATCTTTATAGACTTGCTTTCAACAGCCATTGAGCCTGTGGAACTATGGATGGAGATCCTACAGATCTATATGTCTGTATGTCTGTCTTAGTACTTTTTGTTTTAAAAAAAAGGACCTCTGCACCAGTTGTAAGAGCCTTTCTGTCCAAAGGACAATTATGAAACAGCGAGGTATGTCCAGAGGTCCCCCCCCCCCCCCTTTTCCTATGAGTCAACCAATGACTATGTTTATCAGTACCTGATGATAATTAGGCACAATTTATTCTTTTTATTCTGTGTGTACAGAAGGCGTACTGTTTGTTCGCTTTTGCTTTGTGACTTGTCTCTATTTGTTTGTGCCGAAGATAAGGCCTAAACGATAACTTGCACAAAAGGTAAAGACTGTCTCACCTTCCCAGGATCTAGACCTGTCACGTCGTTGAGGGTGGATCAGCAGTTCAAGCATGGGGCTGCTGCAGCTGCTGAAGTCCCAGTTCCTCTGTCACCTGCTCATCTGCTATGCGTTCCTGGTCAGCGGCCTGCTGGTCAACCTGTTGCAGATCTGCACGCTGCCCCTCTGGGCCTTCAACAAACAGCTGGCCCGCAAGATCAACTGCAGACTGGGCTACTGCATCTCCAGCCGTGAGTAACCAGCTCCACGAGCGCCTCAGTGTAGCCTGATTTGTTTGGTTAGTTAGACCCTATGGGTTAGACAAGCCTGGTGCTGTCATAGCCTAATGCAGCTCCCTGTTTGACATGTGGTCTGGAAATACCAGGCTAAGAGTGTCTCTTGTAGGGTGTGGGTATTGTAACTGGTTCATCATCACGTTATTCATCGATTCAATGGGATCTCGCAACAGTGTGTGAGTTCTGTTACTTTAGTGGAGTGTGTCACTGACCACTCTGGAATGCAGCCTGTAGTCCAGATATGCCATGGCGTGCGGTCAGTGGTGTGTTTTAGACACAGCCGAGACAGATTAGTGCCTACTGGTGCCGACCTTGAGAGAGGCAGCCTCTGTGTAACCTACTGTAACATTCTCCCATCTGCCAATGTCCTTCACTAAAGATCAGTGATGTTTGGCTTAACACACGTTTCCTCCTAATATTGAATATTTCCTTGATGCATCCTCTGTGATGAGTAATGAATGGTCTTCTACTAGATGGGTATAGGTTGGAAAACACCTAGGGCTAGTCTTCAAGAAGGTGTTTCCTGGCCTGGTGTTTCCAGTAACTTAAACCCTTAGAATTACACATTTAGGTCTGTTGGGTGCTGTAGTTCTTATTTCATTTATTTCTTTATGTGTACTACTACAACAACCTTTTTTGATCTTCATATACTGAATAACTAGAGGTTGAGTCTTAATGAGTAATTCCAGTTCAGTTTAGCTCAGCTCAGAAGGAAAATGCATTGCGTGTGAACTTTGAACAACTTAACTGAATAACTATAATAAAGTTCTGGTAATGGCTATGACATGCCTCTCAGTATTGAATTCCCGAATTCTCGCCAGGTGCCCCAGCCGTGGCATAACTGGCTGGGGCACCTGCACCGCACGCCGGCGACCCGGGTTCGATTCCCGCCCTGAGGTCCTTTCCGGATCCCACCCCGACTCTCTCACCCATTCGCTTCCTGTCCCTCTCTGCTGTCCTGTCAAAATTTTAAAAAGGCACAAAAGCCCCAAAAATATCCTTAATTTTTTTTTCTTTTTTAAATCTGATTATTCTGGGCAATGTGTGTTTCTCTTGCTTTTGACAGAGATGGTGGCAGTGCTGGACTGGTGGTCTGGCACTGAATGCACGCTCTACACGGACCCGGAGAGCTACCGGCTGTATGGCAAAGAGAACGCCATCGTCATCCTCAACCACGGCTTTGAGATTGACTTCTTGTGTGGATGGACCTTCTGTGAGAGATTTGGCGTCCTTGGGGTAAAAATATAGCCTGGATATGTCCAGATTCTTTCACAAAGTGAATAGCACTAACTTTTGGTCCAGCCTTACCAATCATATTGATCAGAGATTCCTAACGTTATTTCCTACTTTGCCTAAACTTCACAAACTGACAATTAACAGCAACAATAGTCAGGAAACAATACATGTGGGTCGACCTTTGCTGTAAATACATTTCTGCATTTTTAGTTTTTGCAGGTGTTGCTACTTCTGTATATCACAATAAGCTTTGGTTTCGTCTTCCACTCTCGTCGCTGATTGGCCTGACATTTTTCTTGTCTAAGGGAAACTATTATGAACTATGGGTTGCCAGATTTAGGAGGGCGGGGCCAGGATTGCAAAACATCCTCTGTGTTGAAACTCGGATTGCACCAGTACTCTGACTAAATATTGAAGTGTTATCTGTGGTTAAGGGAAGCCTGTTATATTTGGTGTGGCCACAAACATACTGTAATAATGTGGGTGAAAATGTCACAAGATGCAAGTACAGTAAATCTGTTGGGGGTTCTGTGTTGAAGTTAAAGGTTATCAACATTCATCGGTGTACTGACTTTTGTCGTGAAATTGTTACTATTTTGGATTTTAATTCAGTTATTTAGAAATTATTTGCCTGGCTATCACCAGACCAAGCTCAATCTTTTGAGATTAGTCTGGGGATTCTGCGCTGTATTTCTACTGCACAAGAGGCGTGATCAATGAGCACAAATGAGTACAAATGACTGTTAGCTTGGACCATGGAGGTATTATAAGAACTGGAGAAAGTGAACAAGTCCCGCCCCCATTAATTTCAATGGGAATGCTAGGCTAGTGAAAATTGCCAAAATTGAACGATTTTTTCAGGCTTCAACATGGCGTTTCAAGGGGCTTGTTTCCGGTGCCGTTTTACTTAGCCAATTAAGTGCCAGGTTACCGATTGACGTAAGGTACAGAAGGAGAGCTCGTGCCCACACTAAGCTCGTGCATGAGCTGAGAGTGGAACAGCCACCAATCAGCATGAGGAAAACGCAGGGAAAACGGCACCGGACATGATGTATTTCTGGAAAATGGCGACGAGGAAGTGCCTTGCTAATCGGCGAAGCTAATCAGTCAAATCCTGACCCCCTGGCTTGGACAGTCTTTGGATAGTCTTTCAATCAATCGGACCAATGATCCGGGTGCGCCAGGTGTATAAGCCAGTTTGTGATTGGTTCTCGCACATTTTTAATGGAAGTAGGTGGAGAGATAAATGTGCAGGTTTCCAGCCTGAGTTGCCAATCGCCCGCTGATCGTGCTGGGTTTCCCCAGTCTAAGAAATTACTTACAAAATATCAGAATGTGACGGCACAACCATTTTGACATAATGTCAGCAAAATGCTTTGTGTGTTACCCATATATCCACTGAAGTCAACACGTAAACCAGCCTACAGTAGTAAAGGTGTAAATACAATGGAAGTCAATGGAGTGCTGTGTGACTGCGTTCAAGACAACTCAAAGCCCACACAACTCCACATAACAGTATGGCATTATGTTTTCAGCTGAACCACACAAGTGTCATTGAGGTGTTTCCAAGAAAGAAAGAAACTGTTTGATACATATGTCATTCTAAACTCCTAATACATCATATTGTTGGTAATCATTTTAAATGGCCACCATATTATCTCACCCCCCAATGTCTTCCCTTTTAGACATCAAAGGTCATGGCCAAGAAGGAACTTTCCTATGTGCCCCTGATTGGCTGGATGTGGTACTTCCAGGAGATAGTATTTTGTAAGAGGAAGTGGGAGGAGGAGCGCAAAACCGTGATTAAGAGTCTACGGAACCTGCGGGACTACCCAGAGAACTTCTGGGTGAGAGTTCACTCCTCTTATGACGCATTATGGCCTTTTCATGGCTTCAGACATGCTGACGGATGATTGTTTGTTTAAAATGTGTGAGATAAGTTTTGCTCTGAGCTGTATCAATAGGAATAATTTCCTCAAACATGAAAAACTGAATTAATGAGTTTATGATTCTGTATTACCTTTTTAGATACAGTAATTATCTCCTATTATTATATAATAATAAAATACAAAAAATGTCTGTAAATCATGATGGAGATGGTTTGTGGGAAGAGTGCCAGTGGGTGAGGGTAAGAGGGACCAGGTGCATTCACGCAGTGGATCCTGACTGTGTAACTGTGCTCTCTCTGTCAGTTCCTGCTCTTCTGTGAGGGCACACGCTTCACTGAGAAGAAGCACAAGATAAGCATGGAAGTGGCCGAGAGCAAAGGGCTGCCCAAGCTGAAGCACCACCTCCTGCCCCGCACCAAAGGCTTCTGCGTTAGCGTGCAGAACCTCCGAGGCACAGGTAGGCACCGTGGGCAAGGCCGAGGTCTCTCGATGGGCGGGGCTCTATAGATGATGCTTTGAGTGAAACCAGTACTGTTTGGGAACAATTGACAATAGATTGACAATTGGAACAATTCATAGGCAACAGTTTTACCTGGATAATTTAATTTGATAGATACTTTATTTGTCATTCTCATAACACGAGAGTGTGAGGGGACTCTGGTCTCGGTGCCGAACAACTACTTTAGTGATTAATAAATAAAATACATTTCTTCATAAGACCTGTTCTACATAAAAACATTAAAAAAAAACAAGTCACAGTATAGTGGCAAGTAAGTAAAGTAAAGTGCAGTGCTATTTCTTGAGATGACTCAAAGGCATGGCAGTGTGGAGGAGTTTGTCAGTCTGACTAACATCCTCAGCTGAAGGACAGCTTCTATGTACAGTAATGTTCAGCCTTGCTTTCTTCACAACTAATGATAGAAATCAGAGAGAGAAATCAGAGACTGTTCATCAACCTGTTCTAAAATACACTTGCTTTAATCATGAGTCACAAACATCCTGTGAGAACAACAGGAAGTGATCATGTGATTACATGGCAACATTGCTCAAAAGGTTGCCCCATCACTTATATCATGTGACCTGGGGGACTGATGCCGATTGGCTCCAGGGCTGAGTTGATACATGAGACATTATACAGTAAGTGCAGTGAGGGAATGAATGTGTGCTGATGCATGTTTGTGTTTCTCTTTAGTTACCGCTGTGTACGATTCTACACTTAATTTCAGAAACAACGAAACACCTACTCTACGAGGAATCCTAAGTGGGAAAAAATACCACGCAGATCTCTACGTGAGGTGAGAAATGGACGTAGGGATACTCTTTACCCCTTATATTCCACATAGTGTCTTGAATACATTGCAGTTGCCCTGTTAATGTTTACTTCCATGTTCCTACAGTATGTTGCCATGTTGTTATGTTTCATTTTTCAGTCTAGAATCAGTATGCTTTCTATGGAAATGTACTGTACCATCATTGCATTGCATTGGAGGCTTGGAGCCATGTTTGCTCAGAGTAACAGCAGAGGTCTTTGTTTTGAACATGAAGTCACATGGTTCTCAGCATCTGGGGCCTGGGCTCTGTGACACAATTAGCCCTCTCAAGGGGTCTAAGGTTTATATGAGGAAGGGCTCTCAGGATAGCGGGTAATGGCCGCAGTTTCCACGGGCAGACTTCACGACGTCCAGAACAAAGTCGGCATTCGTGCCTTAATTGCTACATGTAGGTCATGCCGCGTAATGGTCAGGTCATGCAATGGTTTGAAAAGTTTTAACCTGACTTCTAGGAAAAAGGCCGATCTGTTCAACGTTTTCTAACTGCTCTTCGTGTGTGTGTTCGTGTTCGTTCTCCCACAGGAGGATTCCTCTGGACACAATCCCAGAGGACGAGGCAGAATGCGCCGCCTGGCTTCACAAACTTTATCAAGAGAAGGTGAGATATTTTGAGGTCAGAGATATTTTTTGCGCAGTCGTGGCACAATGGCTGCCTGTGACATGTTATGGTAGTAGAGTTGCTGATTTCCCTAAGTCACCCTAAGGTTTTTATGCAAAAATGCACTTGAGAGGTTGTTCATACAGTAGCAAGCAAGCCATTGCAGACCAGCAAAAAGTCCACATGCTTGACCCCACCTCCGTCCTGTTTAGACTGTAACGCAGTGTTTATTTATCATCTGACTAGTTCTCCTGTGTATGCCTTGTGTGGGCGTGGACCGAGTAACCTTCCGCTGACTGACCTGTTTGTGTGCTTGTTGTACACCGTTAGGACACGTTTCAGGAGAGGTATGCACGGACGGGTACTTTCCCTGGGCCGACGGTCAATCCGCCGCGCCAGCCGTGGGCCCTGATCAACTGGCTGTTCTGGACCGTCCTGACCGTCTACCCCCTTGTCCTGCTGCTGATCCAGCTGCTCCAGAGCGGCTCCACAATGACCATCCTCAGCAGCCTGGCTGTCTGTGTCGCAGGTGGGCCTCCTGACTCCGTGTGTACACACACACACACACACACACACACACCTCGTCAGTCGAGAATTAACAAGGTCTTAAGATGTACTCCGGATCAAATAAACACAATTCTATAAGATTTACATTTACACTTATTCATTTAGCAGACACATTTTGATCCTAAGTAACTTGTGTCAGTTCTATCACAAGGGACTACTACATTGTCCCCAGAGTAATTTCGGGTTAGTGCCTTGCTCAAGTAGCCTAGAAATCTAGACGCACCCTAGCGGCAAAAAATATGTTTTGCCTAGCGGGATGGTCTAGGGTCGCACCGTTAAGGCCAAGCCTGCGTTCGACACCAAGTCAGTCGGTCCAATCAGAACGCTCTATCTGTGTACGGAGTCCTTGAGCCCGCCTTAGCTCACCTTCGGCTTCCGATATTGACGCCAGGAGGCTGGACCATGCGTCCTCGTTCGACGAGTTTGGTGTGAGACCGTGTTGCACAACTATAGAGAAAAGTGAAAGATGGATGAGGCTAACGAAGTGCGCTCGTTTGAATCGGCTTTTGGAAGAGTTAAAAAAGTATTTGACAAAGAGGAATTGTTCAAAACCTGATAAGTCACCTTTATCAGTCTGTGTTCTGGATTTTGAGGATTTCCAGGTTGTGCTCCTCAATTCTCAACTCAAAAGATTAGGTTACTTGTGACTGACAGGTTTTTCTGTAAGATATTTACGATATCTTACTTCTAAAACCTGCTCAGTTTGTTTCCTCATGTTTGGATGAGTGGTATCAATGACGAATGTTCCTTATGTCTGTTCCAAGTGTTCTTGGTTTGCAGTTACTCATTTAGTTTCCCTTCTTGTCTGGCAGCTTCTCTGGCCGTGCGCTGGATGATCGGACAGACGGAGATCAACAGGGGATCAAGTTACGGGAACAAGGAAACGGCACTCAACAACAATTAACAAGGAATTATCACCAAGAGAATCTCCACAACTGCACAATAGTTATAGCTAAGAGCTGGCACACAATAGCCAACTCATGACCTCTAAGGCTGTGTCCATGTTTGACAGCTTTGCACAAAACATACTTATGTATACTTTGCTGGATAACAAGTTGCCACTGACTTTGCTTGATGAGATAAACAGTCAAAGCACAAAAAGATTGCAGGGAAAAACTACCTTGAGTTAGATATTCACTACCAATGGAAAATGGTGTAACCAAAGTGACCAATAAATGCCTTTTTTTTTTACAAAATTGTTCTTTTTATTAATATTGTTTTGTACAATGCAAACACCGTAAGAGCAGCGGAGGACCAGAAATGTTGATGATGCTTGTATGCGTAGGTCTGTAATCGGGAGGGGGGGAGGAGTTTAAATACAGCAGCAGGAGAGAGAGAGATATGTTTCTTTCTTTCTTTCTCTCCCTCTCTCCTCTCATTTGGTTTGGGCTCACTTCAGACACCGCTGCTTCCCAAGGCATGACCATCAGCCGTCTGGAAGTAGCGCATCTCTTGCAGCACATGACATTTGTCTTCTTTCATAGGCTTAAATACAAGTCGTTTACACTGGGCTCTGCAGGCAAGGCAAACAAAAGGACAATTTTTCTTTTATTTTAAAAAAAAGAACAACAAAAAAGTCCAATAAAAACGATTTATCCCTTCCGTAATTTCCTTTCCGTACTCTGCAGTGCGGGTTTTTCTGTAGTCTGGAACCAGTTTTTTTTTTTTTTGTGGCGCTGTGAGCTTGTTTTTCCACTGTGGGTTATAACACTGCCGGTCACACCTCAGTTGGTGGTGTTTGGAACTCCTCTTTCTGACCAGAGGCATTGGTTCTGATCGCACCTTCTTTCTCTCTCACCTGGCCTCAGCTCCACTTTCGTCAAAAAGTGCCTTCGATTTTTGTTCTCATTTAAAAGGAACACCTGCTTGTTCCCCATCCCCAAAATAAAGAATCCACTATCAACGAGAGAGATGTGGCTATAATTACTTAAGCTTTACAATATTCTTTATACAAGGACTTTAATCCTTTTTTTCTGACAGTATGTACAATACATATACCTTCCCATTGTATTTCACCTGACCACCCTCCCCCCCACCCCCCCTGCCCTCGCCAAACCCTAAAAATCTTCTCCACAGCTATACATGTAAGACTTGCCCACTGGGAAGGGCTCACACCACCAGTCCATGTGTTGCACAGTGTGCCAGAGGCCTCTTTGAAATATATATATCATTTTTCCTTCTCATCCTTCTCCTTCATCATCCTCTCCTCCGCCTCCTCCTCCTCCTTGTCGTCGTCGTCGTCTCCTGTGTGAAGTGCACAGTTCCTTGCAGATGCCTTAGACAGTAGTGCTATGCTTTGTAAACGTGAGAGACACAGGCCTGGAAGAGCTCCTCACCACCTCTTATTCTTCATCTGTGCAAACCTGCAATGGCAGACAAACACACACATCTGTAATTACGGTGCATGTGACACTCCCTATACTCCCACTCACTCACTCACTCACTCAATGTAATCACCCAGGGAGTGGTCAAGAGACTTAACGTCTGCAGTTACTGCACATGGACAGCTAATGTTTTATAAGTAACTGGGCTGAAGGGGAAGCATTATGCCCATATGTGTGTGTGTGTGTGGGAGGGTGGGGGTTACTTTCAGTAGACTGAACCTAAAATGTACACATTTTGGCATTTCTTACTTTCATCTTAGAAGTTCACAGTTGACCAAACAAGTCAGCTTGTATGGCAGGAATACCCCCTCCCCCAACACACACACACACACACACGAAATACATAGTATTGCACCAGACATTCACAGATAAATCAGGCTTTTTTTTTTGTCTCTGTTATTCGATTATTCTGTTGTGTGGTGGTGAGTGTGTCTGTGTCTGTGTCTGACCTTGACAAACGGGTGGTCGAGCAGAGCGCTGGCGGTCCATCGGCGTTTGGGCTCGCTCTCCAGGCAGTGGGCGAGGAAGTCCTTGCCCTCGGTGCTCAGCTTCTCCGGGATGGGCGGCTTGTGTCCCATGCCCACCTTATACATGATCTGGAAGTTGTGCTCGTACTCGTGCCATGGCCGCTGCACGGTCAAACAGAACCAAAACAGCAAGACAGAGGGCGTTAGTTTTTCATTTGGACTGTAACCAGGGGAGGGTGGTGGTGATATCTCTACGCAGTGCTGCATATTTATTCTAGGACGTTATTTATATTCTTCCAGCAGTGAAATGTGAACAAATCAAGCTTAACCTGAAGCAAAGTATCAAGATTCATTGAGTTCAAAGTTGTAAACAATGCTTAGAAAAACAACCTTTTAAAAGCAGTCTCTAGTCACTAAGCAATTAAAGGCTTGTCAAGACATGTACAGGCTTGTTTCTCTTAGAACAAATATTTTGCCTACAAAGATTTTATCACCCAAACATGAACAGTTTACAAGAGTGAACTGTACCCATTACCAGTGCAGTGTGTGCATTTAAACCATACAAGTAAAGGGCAGGGCATGGACAGCCAGTGATTATAAGAAAACTCACAAATCCTGTTAAACAACCCAAGTCGACCTACCTTTCCTGTGACCATCTCTATAAGTACACAACCCAGGCTCCAAATATCTGCAGCTCGCCCATGACCTTCACCCTTTGCCCTGGTGATGACCTCAGGTGCCATGTACGCTAAGGGAAGGAGAAGAAAGAGAAAGGGGGGGGGGGTTCAAAGTCAACCAATTGTAACAACATCCCTATCTGAACTTGAGCCTCCACTGAGACTTGTGAGGTAGAACAATGGAACCTAACAGTGGACAAACAAAGGCGTCGTCACCAGTGGCCAGTAACATTTAAATGAGCAGCGATCACAGCCAGCTAACCCAACTGTGGATTTGCATTTGAAACCACAATGATGTCATGATGTCCTAATATAAATAATAATAATAAAGTTAAAAAGAAAAAAGAAACACACTCCAACTTCAGAATGAAAGATTACTCAAATTCATCTCCATAAATAGCATCACGGCCAAAGGCATTTTGGCAACAGTTTGTTTTCATTAGGCAGCGAGACCAGCCCATTCCTTCTCAAAGGGCTCATCGACGCCCTCTGGTGTCAGCAGGTCTGTTCAGCGAGTCTCACCTGCAGTTCCCAGAGTGCTGTTCACCTCCCCAGGCATGGTCTGCGCGTTGTTCTTGAGCTTCACCGAGCAGCCAAAGTCTCCCAGCTTGATGAGTCCAGACGACGTGAGGAAGATGTTCGCTCCTGAGACAGTAAATAGATAACATTAAGCACTGCCCTCACACTTTCTAGGTGTCTACCAGGTCAACCAGGGCGGACTGAATGAAGGCACGAGGCAAAATAACAATCGTTAATCCATCGATAAAAATCGAATTGACTATTCTAAATGTGATGCTTCGTAATGTGAATATAGCCGTACCTTTCAAGCAATCTATCCTCTATTTGTGTCTGCCTACTTGTTCTTATTTTCTCCGCTCTTTCTCCCAATTCTCTTCCTCCTCTTTGTGATAGCGCCCTGACGGGTCGCGGCCCACTCACCCTTGATGTCGCGGTGCACGATGCCGTGCTCGTGCAGCACGTTGGTGGCCGTGACGATCTGCTTGCTGTAGAGGCGGATGACGTGCTCCTGCAGGCCCAGCCGCGACACCTCCTCCAGGGTGCCCTCGTCACAGTACTCCATGAAGATGTACATCTCCTCCTGCAGGGGCCACACAGGGACAGAGGAGCTCAAGAACCAATGCACAACATGAAGAGAGAGAGAGAGAAGGAGAGCGCTGCGTTGGGTCAATACATAAAGAAAAAATCAGGTGCTCTTCGGAATGGACATCAATAGAATTGAAGCAACTGCGACTGTCCTGTATAAAGTTTCTTGTTGCTATGTTTGTAAGGAAGTCCGAGGCACACCGATTGAGTGAAAAAATGTCAAAAATCCTTTATTGCAATGGATAAAAAGCGCCTACGCGTTTCGACTCTACTGAGTCTTCCTCAGGGCAATGCACAAAATGTCCTGGCAGAAGTCCTCTAACAGAATCTGACATGACTCTGATATATACTCTATTATTCCAATTTTCTCCGCTTCGCGTCGGGACGTTTTACCATCTAGAACGTGCATTAACTTTGTATAATCGAACGGCGTGTCGAGGGCGATGATTTTAAGAAAATTACTTGAAAACTGTTTAAGATTAGTCGAGTTTGAATATGATTAAGTTCAGCAATATCTGAAAAGAAGATGGTCACAATTCACTTGGGATAGTCCACCCACATAACTCTCCACAGATGTTCAGATTATCAACAAACTATCTGTTTACCACAAAACTGGAAAGTGAAAGATAAGTGAGTCACACAGTTCCTTGTTCCTTTTCCGGAGTGGAGACTTGTGTCCAAGGTTTCCACAACAAACAAACATACATTGTGGTGTTGTGGTGTTCCCTTGGAGGCTGGGGAACATAGTCTTGTGTCTGTGAAAGAGAGAGTAAAGTTCTTACCCGATGAAGCTCAACACCAAAGTAGCGCACGAGGTTCGGGTGTTTGATTCCCTCAAAAATCTTCAGCTCGTCTGCAGTCTCTTTGATGGTTTTGTGGTCATTCGGCTGGAAACGGATCTGCAAGTCAAAGACAAAATTCCTCATTATGGAAGCCCGCACTTTAAGTGGCAGCATGAGTGTCGGTACAAAATCAGTCATGTAGTGGCTTAAAGGTAGGGTAAGCGATGCTAAGCAATTTAGAACACTTAACACTTTTAGCAACATTCAGTGAATATCTCCTCACGTTCTGCTAGCTTTCCATTCTGAGAGAACACAGGAAAAAAACAAAATAAAACTGGTGTAGTGGGTGTAATGGGAGTATCCCCCATCCTCCTCTCCCTGCCCCCAACAATAACAAAACATTGTAGTTTCTCGGGGAGTACTGAAGGGAGGTGTGAGCTGGCTCTTTGGGCCCATGTGCTTTTAAATACCCAGTGCTTGCCATGAACCATTAAAGGCTTTTTATATTTCTAAAAATCTCAGAGTGCCTCTGCTAACCCTTTTTTCTTTTGGATTCTAACCTCACCCGTAGCAGAAGAGCACCTGAGTAGGTTTACTAATTTATAGACTCCTGAGCGCCCTAAGCCCTTTTGTGTTTTTATAATCTAAGTTGTTTTGGACAAAACGATCTGCTAATAAACAAACATCCACAAACGTGACATCATCCAGCATTGCCTTTTAAGTGCTTATCAGCAAAACATGAACCAAACTAGAGGGAATACAGCGATCCTTTTCTGAATGACGAGACATAACTGACCTGAATCGGACTTTTCAGCTCTTATTCTAGTCCTATGACACACAACCTACCTCTTTCATGGCCATCAGTTCTCCAGTGTCGACGTTGATACAGGTATATACTTTTCCATACTGCCCCTCACCTAGAGACAAGCATTGAAGAACAAGTTGACAGATTTAAAAAAGATGTATTTCATATGTTCTGTTAGTTTTTTATGATTGCTTAAACACTAAAATCAAAAGTATTCCACAGCAAAACTTTACACTCAAGGGGCAAACCATCAGCCCAGATTTGCACAACTATAAGCAAATCTTCAGCCTCATGTTTTTTGCACTACACACAATGCTTTTCAAAACACATTTAGAATACATCTCTCTACTTTAGACACAGAAATCTCAGATGTCTCGACTTTGCTTTTTCAAGGCACTACCTTAGAAAATACACACACATGAACCAATTGATTAAACACAACTATCGGGTATATAACTGTGAACTCAACAATCAGTCCTAGACACTGAGCAACAGGTTTTGTTTTGTGAAAAAGTGTTTAATGAAATTGCACGGCATGGGGTTGTGGTGTTTGAGTGACATGTTTTGAAATTGTGTGATGTGCAAAGTAGTGTGTAAACAGTTGAAAAAAGCTATAAAAAGATTTTGTGAGTAAGCCGTTGAAAGAAACTGTAGTGTACATAAAATGTCCTAAATAATTGTATATTACAAAAAGAGCTAAGGAATTCTGCTACTTGGGTGTAGTGTTGTGTTAATTGTGTGCTGTGTTTGACAAAACATGCCCCGTTTTCAAAATTGTGTCTAAGTAATTGAAAAAAAAACTGTTAACGAGTTGCCAATGTCAACAACAATGGCAACAGCCAATGTCAACAATGGAAGTAACGAAAGGGCATAAAACAAAGAAAAGCGTGGTCATTCTGAAGACCAGCGTTCGAAGGTGACCGTACCGATTTTATTTCCTCTCTGCCACTTGAAGGTGACCTTGCGCAGGCCCACTTGCATGACGTTATCGTAGGACTTGGGGGTGTGGCACACCTGGCCGATAATGTTGCGCTGCTTCATGACGGAGTAGCGCTTGTCCTCCAGCACTCGGATGGAGCGACGTACCCCTTCCATGGGGCTCTGCCGCGCCGCAGAGTCTATGGGTGCCCAGAGGAGACAAACAGAGAAAATGGGGAGAGAGGAGATCGTAAAGCAAAGGATTAGTCTGAATGACATAAACACCTACATGAGTTTAGTAGTGGAAGCAATTTCACAACAGATAAAAACACCGGTCTTTGAACCACAAAAGTGTGGACACATTACTTTCGATTCTGCTCTGTTCAACCACTAGAGGGTGCTATTCACACCATTACAAATCTAACCACCATCATTTACAGCTCACTCTAGGTTGAAATGCACATGTACTGGCCAGTGTGGGGCACAGGAGGTCAGTCTCACCCTTGGATTGGCTGATGAAATTGCGAAGCTCCCAGCTCCGACGTACTGTGTTAGCAGCGTCTGGCTTTGGGTACGAGGGCTCTGCAAGGACAACAGTAGTAGGCATCACTTCACAGCCTTGACATGAAACCACCAATTAATTAAACCCCACAGGGCAGGCAGCAAGTGCTGCACATTATTATTGTCTTTTTTTATGTCATGCTATTGTCAGTTGAGGGAATAAGATCATCCTCAAAATCTGCATTATGAAGAGGCCAATTATTATGCACTATGCTTAAGAGACCAACCCAAATACACATAAACAAACACACACTCACACACACACACACACACACTCGTACCTTCTCTGTCTTCTGTTGGGCTGGAGTGGCGACTGAGTGATTTGAACTCGCTTGCAACAGATGATAGCCGATCGTTTTCAAGTACACCAGAAACTCTACAGAAGTGAACCCCAACATACGACAGTCAAACAAGAGCTAGGGATCATTTGAACACTGGTCTGTAAGCAACATCCATAATAACTACACACAGTGTAAACACATTTGATATAATACAAAACATACAGTACATAGAAACCACAATGAGACTAAAACAGCAAAACAGGTTTCAGCCGGTTGGGCAAAAGCAATCTAAAGCCATCAAACCACTCACTACACCCAGAGACAGCAGAGAAAGGAGCAGCGGGCATGCTTTTATTGAAGGCGAGATGGATGGAGAGAGAGAGGGAGGGGGGGGGGGGGAGAGAGGGAAGCAGCAAAGGCACAACAATGGCAGAGCACTGCGCTACTATTTTGAAACACCACACAACCATGGCAAGGTGAGGACAGGGGGGTCACACTGTCACTGTTAGTGTGGTGAGTCATTAGAGAGAGAGAGAGAGAGAGAGAGAGAGAGAGAGAGAGAGAGAGAGAGGAGGATCACAACACGGTGACTCATGCGCCTGACTCATGCAGCCTTTCTTTCACACAGTCGATGGTCTTCACACGGGTCCTCGCTCTGCTGCTCTGAGGCGTGGTGGGCCGGCACTGCTGTGGAGGCCACTGAGGGCCACTGAGCCAAAATGGCCGACACTACTGGACTAATAGGGTGCAAACAAAAGTTGACGGGACTGTGCAGGATGCTCTGGTGTCAACAGCAAATCAGTGGGCATGCACAGTATGCGGACATGGTAGTTATGATGCACGTAAGAGGGACTGGGAGCTGATCAACTCTTATGAAAGCATTTGATGGTACTATCCACACAATTATTGATTTTGGTTATTATAATCATTATTATTATTATAATTACTGACTAAATCAATCAAGCTGCAGCTGAGCAGTGATTGGCTGGAGGTTATACAAGCTGCTGGGGAGCAATTTAGGAAGCACTTGGGTCCCCCTTGTTTCGGAAGGACTGAGAGGGGTCTGAGAGCGAACCCTACAGGATTGTGGGGAGGGCTGGAGGACTACCTGATCTCATTGGGGACGCTGCCCGGGGCCTTGGGGGGGCCGTGGTCCCCCTGTGAGGGGCCGGGGGGGATGGGCCGGGGGCCCGAGCTGGGGGGGAACAGCTGGGTCCGGAGGTCACAGGGCAGACTCCTGGAGCTGGGGTGGAGAAACACACTGAGCCAGGGGGCCTCACGCAAGTTTAAGGGACATCACTATGTGTGTGTGTGTGTGTGTGTGTGTGTGTGTGTACTATATCCATGATATGCATCCATACGGTGTGTGTGTGTGTGTGTGTGTGTGTGTGTGTGTGTGTGTGTGTGTGTGTGAACTATATCCATGATATGCATCCATACGGTGTGTGAGTTACGTGTGAGCTACTTATGAGACACACACACGCATCAGCGACATTGTGGAGACCAGGACTTGTCTTTCCTCATACACATACACACAGATACAGTATGCACAGGAACATACACATCTTAAAAGCCACCATGATGGGAACCTTACCTAAGCAGTACATAGAGGATAAGCATGGATAGCAAGTGTATGTGCTAATAAAAGCAATAAACACCAGATAAGCACAAGAAACAAAACACTTCCCACAGGCACCAACACTACAAGTTATGACTAACACTCAAGCATTAGGTCAGCGTCAGAATTAAAGCACACGCTCAATTACTGCCAGTTGAATTACGAGAGCAGAACAGATTAAAGTCATGCAGGCCGCTTACACCAACACCCCCCCCCCCCCCCCCCCCCACACACACACACACAGAGAAACCCCTGGTTCATTTGCAGAGGTCAGATTCCTACCTGAAGCTGTCTGCATTTGGGATGAAGAGGTATGGATTTGGAGGGTCGCTGTGGCATCGCTGTGGTAACGGGACCTTGACTGGCCGAGGGCTGGGTCTGGGGGCTGGAAGTCAGGTGGGAAGAGTGTTACACACACACACACACACACACACACACACACACACACACACACACACACACACACACACACACACACACACACACACACACACACACACACACACACACACACTGTAATGCTTTTATTTGGACGTTAACACAGGGGGAGGACATTTACAGATCCAAACATTGATGTAAGTATATTACATGCTTAAACAGGACTGATCAAACACAGAATGCTTTGTGCTATTCATTGTAAATGTTATGCGTAGACATGACATCGTCGTCTCCAAATAGATTCATTACCTATAATTGCAGAAATGGAGCAGTGCTTTGCTATTCTTTTTTTTTTTTGCATTTGGCTTCCTTAGCCCACGCAGTTGCAGTCTACATAAAACAAGATTGGGAGTCTTGGACATGTGCACAAACACAAGAATGATTATATTGCACTGCAATTCCAGGTTTGTGATACTGTTAACAAGTGGCTGATATTTAAACAGCTTGGAGTTGAAGGAAGTGTCCATATATAGGTCAACAGAACATCCTATCTCAACAGGTCACATTCTTATTAGTCCTAATCATGATGGTGATGTCTGGGGTGTTTGGAATATTACAGAGAAAGAGAAAGATTGAACCACTCCATTTGTACGGTGTGGTGTTTGTATATTTTTGTTGTTCCCTCCTGCACTTCTTTGATGCTTTGTGACACCAAGTCCACCAGTCCATCATGCCTAGATTTATAATGTCCTTTCAGGACTTGTGCCACGGTTTCGTTGTCATGGTTAGTGCAGTGTGGGTTGTGGTTGGATAGGTTCCACTTGGCCAGGTTAGATCTTGTTGGGAGGACTTGATGGCGCGCTTTGATGGTAAACGTGAGAACATGCTCGCCAAGAAAATTATCAATTATTAGAAAATATAGTGTGGGACACATGCAAGCACGCATGGTCGCACGCACACACACGTTCATGCACGAACGCACGCACGCACGCACACACACACTTCCCCTAACTACACCTGAGCCACATCTAACTAAACTGTCGGTTTGGCTCTAGGCTAGAACATACAAGACTTTCAAGTGCAGCTGTTACCTTTGTCCTTTTCTACTTATTGCCTTCTACTAAAGCTATTGACATTGCTGGGAGTGCACTTTCTGCTGTAGCCTACTTTGAATATTTTATTACATAGTGTCAACATGAAGCTATCCAAGGCGATGATGATCTTACCAAGATATAAGCCACTGACTGGGCTGTGCGGTTTGCCAATCACGTGACCGATGCACTCGTTCATCAGTGCCTGAAGACTCTGAAAAGACAAAACATTCTGAATGAGTCGCATGATTCTTCACACTCTCACACACACACACGTCGTCTCTAGCCCCTAAAAGTATAACAGCTGATAGGATAAAAAAAAAACACCCTTACCAGGAAGTCATCCTCGGGCAGAGCTGAGATGAAGCCTGGCTCGATGGCTTGGAGGAAATCGAAGCCTTGGGTTGCCCACCTGTGGGCATGCGTGGAGTGGTTTACACGTCAACAAAACAACCCAGCCATATTCTCTACCTACATGCGTAACAGTTACCCACAACGCTTTGTGGCGGAGTTGACGGCGCTCACCTGGGCCTGGTGCCCCGACCGCTCTCACACTTGGTCAGGACGTAGTTCATCCACTTGCGGGCGAAGGCGATGTAGCGCTCGCCGATGCGCTGCCTGAACTCCCCCGACATCAGACGCACCACCTCCTTATGGTACTGCAGGAGGACAAGATGGAGGCCAGGGGCAGGGTCATTTTAGAACAGTTAACATGCACACATCTTATTCCGTATATACACATATGTGCGCACACATTCACACACACACACACACACACACACACACACACACACACACACATATGTGCGCACACATTCACACACACACACACACACACACACACACACACACACACACCTTTCAAAGTCCTCCTATGTAAACCTGCCTTACTGAACCTTAGTCATAGTCATGCTGCATTCCAACACAAATTGTATCGAGCAGTGGCTCTTAGTCTCACCTCGAAGGCGAAGTTGTAGCCCTGGATCATGGCCTCGCGGTAGTACTGCTGCAGCGTGGACAACTCCGACTCCTCCATCTCCGCCTCGAACTCCGAGGTGAACATGTGATCCACGCGGTCGATGGCCGTGTTGATCTTGATGCACAGCTGAAGCGCTTCGTTCTGAGTGTGTGACAGGACAGTGAGTCAGACAGGAGAGAAAACACCTGGACAAGAACCCCCCCCCGGCGCAACACCTTGCAATGGGCCATTCCACTGGAACAGCCCAAACAGGGCACAGGTGAAACTATCAGCTGCTGAAGTCTGATGATTAAAATCATAACCCCCGCTCCCACCACACACTCACACGTTAATAACCTTACACAAGCGTGTACACTGTAGGCCACCATGACCCAATTTCTCTGTGCATAAATACATTACAGTTACAGTTCAGCCATAACTCACACAATGGACAGCCCTTATCTACACAACACTTAACAAGGACATGTACAAGCAGTCGGTCCTCTCACTTTCCATCTCTAGTTCCAAAAGACCTACATTTCATGCTGCATGTGTGCTTTTCGAAGCGCGCCACAGCACCAAACGCAGCACCCATGACACTCTGAGTGCCAACACAGAGGTGGTTAACCAGACTTGCACCAGCTCTCGTTTTCACTCCCCTGCACGGCTCAAAGATATGCTATCAAGCCCATGACATACAAAAGCTGGTCAGGGGGAATGAACTGAAGTACAGTAGTGAGATTTAAGCTGTAGAAGTGGGGCATGCTGAAACCCCAAATGCAGCACAAGCCTTGCTGTCGAAGAAGCACACAGGCAGGTAGATATCTATATGGAAAGTTCTCTGATAGGTCTGTTCAGAGAAAGGCACCAGCAGTGTCAAGACAAAGAACCTCTACAAAGACGGCAGATGTTTAGAAAAGAGCATGTACAGTAGTAGATCATCGCCTGTACTATCAAAGTGAGAAAATATGATAATGTTTAATTATTCTATTAACTATTAGCTGCTCTTTACATCAGGAGGTAAAAATGCAACAAAAGTAGATAGACTCAGTCAGAAACACAAACCACAGAGGCCACAGAGGCCTCTATAGGCAATACAGTTGCTACAGCTGTGTCTCTTCAGCTGTGTCTCTTCATACTGGAAAACTGGACCACTACTTCACAATGCAAATAAATATGTTTTTTTTTTTTAAAACATACTTTTTGCCTTTATTAGTGAGTGAAGAGAGACAGGAAGTGAGTGGAGTGGAGAGAGATATGGAGTGGAATCGGGAAATGACCACGGTTGGATTTCAACCCGGATCCTCGTGGGCACCTGAATGTGGTGCAGTCAGTGCGGCTGGTCACACCACAGCTTCTCTAGCACAGCACACATAACACGGGTCCTTCAGGTGCTGTGTGTGCGTTGTGTGTGCATTGTGTGTGCGTTGTGTGTGCGTTGTGTGTGCGTTGTGTGTGCGTTGTGTGTGCGCGTTGTGTGCACCTTGAGCTGCTCGAGGGCGCGTGCGATGAGGGGCTGGCTGGAGGTCTGTGGTCTGTGTGTGTGTGTGTGTGTGTGTGTGTGTGTGTGTGTGTGTGTGTGTGTGTGTGTGTGTGTGTGTGTGTGTGTGTGTGTGTGTGTGTGTGTGTGTGCATCGTGTGTGTGCATCGTGTGTACCTTGAGCTGCTCGAGGGCGCGCGCGATGAGGGGCTGGCTGGAGGTCTGCTCGCGCTTGAGGGACAGCAGCTCGTCCATGCACTGCTGGAAGGCCTTCCGCTGGGTCACCAGCTGAGCCGACTGCATCACGATCAGCAGCAGGTTATCCACCTGAGGGCGAGAGAAAACAATGTATTATGTGCATGACCCAAACATGCCCTTATCTACCAACTACCTATGGCAACATCAAGTACAAACATGCAAAAAAACTAGACAAACAGCAGCACTGTATGCATGCGTAACTATAAATATTTGACAGGCTTGTATAATATATTTTATGCATACATACAGCTCTGCTGCAACAAGGACGGGCCAGAAAGGGTTTTAAGCGGAGAGGTTAGTAATCAAGGACCTTCGATAGGCTCTGCTCTACTTCTTTCGTAATTTAAAGCATTCAAATTTAGATCATTAAAATCGATCACCGATTACAGTTATTTCCCGCATATAAGCCACATTGTTTATAAGCAGCAGGACAGTGTATTATGCAAGTTAAAGGAAACAAAACCATATCAACACCATATTAACTGTCCCCCTGTAATTAACCTCATAGCTGAAGACATTTTGCAAAATCAATGTATAAGCCGCGGCTAATAGTCGGGAAATTACGCAATGACGCTTTTCCGAGTCACTACCGTAATTTCCCGACTATTAACCGCGGCTTATACATTGATTTTGCAAAATTTCTTCCGCTATGAGGTTAATACAGAGGGGCAGTTAATATGGTTTTGTTTCTTTTAACTTGCATAAAACACTGCTTATACACAATGCGGCTTATATGCGGGAAATTACTGTAAAAACCCTGTGGGTGCAGCGGTCCTTACGTCCATGGCCTTGAGCGTGTCCACGGTCTCCATCTGGGGGACGAGCTTGAGCTGCGCGCTGTCCCACTGGGCCCAGCAGGCCTCCGTGTCGGGCTGCCCGGCGCCGTGCTTGCTCATCAGCAGGTAGGCCTCGTCCTCGGCCAGCTCGTCCGGCTCCTTGGAGCAGTCCTTGCCGGCCGCCGCGTTCAGCAGCTGCAGGATGACGGGCCGCTGGCCCATGAGCACCGGCGGCACAAACACCTGCAGCTCCTCCAGCCCGGGGATCAACACCTGGGGGGAGGAAATACCATAATTAGAGAGAGAGAAAGAGAGAGAGAGAAGGGAGAAGAGAGAGAGAGAGAGAGAGATATGTAGAGAGATGGAGATAGAGAGAGAGAGAGAGATGGAGAGAAAAAAAGAAAGAAAGAAAGAACAAGAGAGAAAGAAAGAAAGGACTGACACCGAATGAGCTGAATGAGCAACTACCAAAAAAAGGAATTAGAAGGAATCAGAAAAAAAGAGAAAAAAAAGAAGCCAAGCCATCTCAACCTAGTCTCTTACCTTGACGTAGTTCCTTTTTTTCAGAGCCTCTAAAAGACCCGGCACTCCACTTGCCACACTGAAATCGGCCGCAATCTCCAGATCCTACAGTGTGCGAGAACAGAGAGCCGAGTCAGAACACAGTGGGCTGCTTTCCTCTGGAGTGGGCGCGGACCGAGTGGCCCTCTTTTATCCTGCCCTCTTACCTTGCGCAGCATCTTGGCGAAGCCCAGCGCTTTGGACGCCCGCTCCCTGGCCTCGTGGAAGAGCTCCTTGAGCGAGCGGCTCGTCTCGATTACCGAGCGCCTGTGAAGGAGAGGCGACCTTTTCAGACATCACTCAAGAATGCTTAAAGAAGCCCTCAAGGGCTTTTAACCTTGTTAACATGTCTGCATGGCGTCTTATGTTTTACAAGACGTACCATGACCAAAATAAGCAGCAAATATCATGTGCATCCAGTAGCAGGTGAGCAGTGTGTGGAGAGGAGGTGAGGAAAGATAGATCCTATTCCCAAGATGAGGAAGCCGTTTTAAAGATACATTCAAGCAATTTTAAGGATTATGCAGGGATTTTATTTGAGAACAAAGACCCCTGAATGTATACGCCGGAGTGTAATGAACTGCTAAAGCCTGACTTCACCAATGTTGCACACCGGCCTACTGCTGAGTGGAGTTCTCTAATTATACCACTGCACTGTGGAGCATCTTATGACACACAGACACATACACCCATCAGTTCAACAAAATAGATATATTCCTCACAGTCCCTGGCAAGATGCTTAGAAAAGAAGACACAAGAGCCAGTGATTTACAGAAATCATACCACTCATACATGCATTGGCACACTTGACTGCAAAATAATAACTGTCACTGAATATGTGTTCTAGGATATTTATTCCATGCTGTGAAAACCAACTGCTGCGGAGAACAGACTTGCTGACCTGATTTCGTCCGAGGCAGTGCTGTCATCAGCGCTTTCCCAGAACTCATCGCCGCTCCTCTGCAGACCGGCGTCCAGGAAGTCCCCGGTGGACTTCAGCAGCATGCCGGCGATGTCACTGTAAACAGCCGGAGGGGGGCAGAGCAGTCATGGGTTAGGAGGACACAAGCGATCGGACAAACACGTCTGCAGGCCTCCAAACTACAAGCCCCTCCCTAAATCAGTCACTCCTATCTTGGAAAGATTGATGGGGGGGGGGGGGGGGGGGAATCCAGAGTAGAGCACTGACCAGAAGAGCTTCCCTGACTGGGCCTCGCCACCTCTGATGTACGGGGTGATGACTTTGGTGAAGTTCCACTCCTCCTCCAGAAGGTTCTTCAAGCTGTGCGAGGCCTGGGGCAGCTGCTGCAGCATCTGGATCCAGCTGTGCATGTAGTCAAAGTACACCTGGCCAGAGAGACACAGCAACAGCACATTGAGACATTGCATAACTGTCTACTAGGTCATCTCATGCCCCCCCTGCCCCCCCCCCCCCCCCCTCCACTAGATGACTCCGACTCTCCGTTGCATGATGCAGTCAGGGATATGACTAAAGGCGAGTGGGTGATGAGTAGGTCATGGTCATGGATAGATAAAATCACATATCATGATGTCATATTCAAATCAAAGGAACTTGAAGAGATGGTAAAGATGCCTAATGTCCAAAAATGTTGGCGCGTTCCTTTAATGATACTAATACAGGACACAGAAATGTGGTGAACAAACACACCAGTGATTCACCACAAGCCACCAAGAAAACCCAACATTTCCTCTCAGCCCGGAAAATCCCATGACGGCTTTTACAGGTCATATATCAAGTTGATCACCAAACCTTCATCTCCACAGATTTACCAACCAAACAAGCCTGACTGGAACAACACTAGCCTTCGCCTGTCACACAGTGATGCCTGACGCTATTAAGACAGCCAATATCTGCCGGTCCCCTGCCAAATAAAACAGGGGAAAATATACTGCCCTGAGGGGTTATTTTCCAAGAGAACCGACTAGTTTTTTTTCCCGAAATAATGTATTGTGATTACAAATATTGCTTCAGTCCTCACCATTTGAAATCATTACACGTATTCATCATGGACATGGCTGATGTGGATAGCCATTACGGATCAGATTACCTCCCATGGGTACATTTCAGTCATAAATGTTAGAATCATCTCTGCACTGCAGCTTATTTGCTTTGAGGCAGATATCACCCAAAAAAAGGCTTGTTGTGTGCCAGTTTGACTTGACAACGGTTGCCTAAATAAACTGCGCTTATCTATACGATCCCTTATATCCATACAGTTGTTTCTAAGCAAATAGCCTGCTCACTGCAGTCAGCAACAATAGCGGGAAATGCACTCTAGGCAACAGCGACGCGTTATGGCTCAACGCTGAGATTCTCTGGTCTGCTTCAAAAGCACGCAGCCGAGTAGTGGCGCAGGGCTTTTAGACTTTGACCCAGGGCCTGATTCTTGGAATCGCAGGAGAGTGTGTTTTTATCAGGGCTTTTTATCACAGGCACGCAGCAGCGGCGGCACACAGCCTGCAGGGGAAAAGCCAGCGTGGAGCATGAAATCTCCAGAGAACCATGAGTCTCCATACTGATCCCATCCTGACAAACACAAAACAGGCCCCTGCATGGTTATATACTTCCAGGGATGATCAACACTGTCTCAAGGCGCTCTGTGAAGCCAAAGGCTGAAATGGTGGAACAGAAACAAGATTCATTAAAACCCAAAATGTGCAAAAGCAAACATGGTACGCCGTGGAGGGTGTTGGGGAGGTCCAATACCAGGAGCATCTTCTGCAGGTCCTCCTCGAACTCGTCGATGTTGGCGTTGGTCTGGACGCCCTGGGGGTCAGTGACGACGCCGCGCAGCATGAACTGGTAGTACTGCTTCATCAGGAGACCGCCCTTCAGCACCTCCTTACAC
Organism: Sardina pilchardus; assembly: GCF_963854185.1. Lineage (NCBI taxonomy): Eukaryota > Metazoa > Chordata > Actinopteri > Clupeiformes > Clupeidae > Sardina > Sardina pilchardus. The sequence goes on from NC_085011.1 coordinate 10,041,800, forward strand.
TCACGCACCAGCTGCATTAGACACACGCATACACACACACACACACACATACACACACAGACAAACAAACAACAGCAACACAGGTGAGTCAGTTAAGTAAACATGGAGAAAAACACTGTGTGTGTGTGTGTGTAGGTGTTGCTTCCTCAAGGACTGTTGTCAGTCAGTGTGGATGAATGCTCGGTCATGCCAGTAAACGTTAGGTCGCAACTAACCAAAAACACTGTAGGGAACTTTCAGGTCAGATACCCCGAAATATCACACACCTTAACATGTGCACCCTCATAAGTATCTATATGGAAGACAGAGAAACTAATTCCAGTGTGTGTGTGAGTGTGCAAGCGGAGTGAGTGTGTGTGTGTGTGTGTGTGTGTGTGTGTGTGTGTGTGTGTGTGTGCAAGCGGAGTGAGTGTGTATGTGTGTGTGTGTGTGTACAAGCGGAGTGAGTGTGTGTGTGTGTTTGTGTGTGTGCGAGCGGAGTGAGTGTGTGCGTGTGTGTGTGCGAGCGAAGTGTGTGTGTGTGTGTGTGTGTGAGCGAAGTGTGTGTGTGTGTGTGTGTGTGTGTGTGTGTGTGTGTGTGTGTGTGTGAGAGTGAGAGTGAGAGTGAGAGTGAGAGTGAGAGTGAGAGTGAGAGTGAGAGTGAGCGGAGCGAGACCTGTTTGATACTGAGCAGCGAGGGCTCCCCGGCGGGCCTCTGCTCCAGACGCAGCTTCAGGCACTCGTGGATGACGTTGAGCAGCACGCGGCACAGCACCAGGAACGCCGGCCGGAACGACGGCAGCTCCATGTCCAGCAGCTCCGCCCAGGACACGCTCTCCTGCTCCGCCTCCTCGCCCGCGGGCCCGCTGTGGGCCAGGTGCCGCGAGAGCTCCGGCAGATAGTCGCTGTACAGCATGGGGTCGGGGAAGTCGGAGAACTGGGGGAAATGACCACAATTTACAGGTCACAGAGGGAGAGAGTTGAATGACCTTTAAAGTCCGCGCTAAGCATCTGAACTGTCAAATAGTTTTGCTAATCTCACCGTGATTTTCCTGATAACTTTGTTGTTACAGTAAATAAATACATGAATAAAAAGTTCTTAATGCCGGCTATGTAGTCAAAACCGAAACCAGGTTACCTCATTCAGTCTGCAAATACTGATAAGGGGCATGATATCATTACCGAACTTGAACTGGAAAGGTCATCAATCAGTCTCATGCCATGTCCATATGCCCATTACTTACTGCGTCATCACTTCAGCTGAATGAATGATCGATTGATTGATTGATAAATGTCTACTGAACTGTTTATACCGTCCTCAAATCAACCAAAACAAATTAATCAGTTTGCTAATAAATCAACTGATAAATAAAAGAAATAAAAGCACTAACTCTAATATATTCTATGTATCCACTGCTTGACTGCCTAGTCTGAATAATTGATTAGGTAGGCTATACAGCATCGAATATATGAGGTAGAACATTAGGGAAGAGCACATCTCATAGCTGATGTGCTGCATCTGCACAGAGGGACTTCAGGATGGATAAGAACGTAAAACGAAAGTAATTTAATCTCCGCTCAAGCTTTCCCCAGGTTTTGGACACACCACTGACCACTCTCCCTCGGTCCTCACCTCCTGTGTGGGCGACTGGCTGACCAGTGCTGCCCTCGCCCTCTGCAGCGAGCGGTCCATGAGCTTGTGCAGCCGCAGGATGAGTTTGCGCAGCCCCATCTGCTTCAGGGCCTTGTCCACAAAGGGCCGGTAGATGGCCGTGGGGCAGTACCGATTCTGCACCACCGCCGCCGCCCTGTCCAGAGGAGGCGGCTCTGCCCCAGTGCCCGCGGCCGACACCACCTCCCCGGTCCCCGCTCCGTCGCCTTCCTCGGGCAGCAGGAAGTCGTCCTCGCACATGAGCCGGGCGAACTTGGGCGTGAGGCAGGGCGAGAGGTCGCTGTCGACGTCCGTGTCGGCGTCCCTCTCCCGTCCCGCCTCGCCGTCGCTGTCGGCCATGCACACGGCCGTGGAGTCACTCTTGTCGTCGTCCTCCTCGTCCTCCCCGTCGCCCCCCTCTCCTCCGCCGCCGCCGCCGTTGTCGTTGTCGTTGTCGTCCTCGTCGTGGCCGCGCGAGCTGCGCGGCGAGGGCACCTCGAAGACGGGCCAGCCGATGCGCGCCAGGTCGTGCAGGCCCAGCACGGTGCCCATGACGTGCAGCTTCTGGTTGAGGTCCTGCGTGATGTTGAGCCAGAGGCAGAGCGCCTGCACGCGGCCCTGGAAGTCGGCGGCGGCGTACTTCTCGTAGTCCTTCTGCAGCGTCTGCAGCGACGGGTACAGCGCCTCCACCGACTCCAGCAGCAGCATGACGCGCCGCACCTGCTCGAAGGCCACGCGCTGCCGCTGCAGGTGCTCGCGCCGCTCCGCCCCCCAGCCCAGCGGCGCCGCCGTGTCCACCTCCGGCCAGGCGCCGCCGCCGCCGCCGGACAACGCCCCGCACAGGCTCTCTCTCGTCGGCGCGTCTCTGTCGGCCTTGACCGGCGTGCCCGTCGTCCGCTTGCCGCCCGAGGCGGCGCCCGGGCCCAGGCAGCCGTAGTCCACTTTGAAGCGCAGCACCTCGTTGATGATGTCCGGGATGGCCTGGCGCTCGGTGAACAGGAACAGGTCCTGGTCGGTGACGGTGCGGCGCGCGTGCCAGGCCTGGAGCTCCAGCCACACCACCTCCTTGCTCTGGCCCAGCAGCGTGGTGTTCTCCAGGCCGCGCTGCTGCTCCTTCTCCTTCTTCTTGGACGACATGGACGTCAGCTTGAGCAGCAGCCGCAGCGTCTCGAAGAACTTGAGCCGGTCCGCCGGGCAGTCGGTGCGCGACGTCTGCCGGTGCGGCCGGGGCAGCGCGTGCCCGTGCGGCATGCTGACGGGCAGCTTGCCGCTGCCGCAGCCCAGGCTCAGGTACTGCTTGCGCGGGTCCATGCCCAGGCTGGAGCCCTTGCCCAGCGGGTCCAGCATGAAGGCACCCTGGAAGCAGGACATCTTAATTAGGGCAGTCAGCATCTTTAGTATCTAGTTTAGTTTAGTTAGCAATTCGTTATGGCAGCATTGAAATCATGATCTGCTTTTGAAAGAAACTAGTCTTGTACTAATAAACTTTTTAACAGTTGACTTGTATAACTAAAATGTAAATATGAATATTTGTCTATACATGTGTATGTAGTGTATAAACATATATCCATATATTACATATTGATATATACTGTACATATGTTTAGAATAAAAATAATTACACACACACACACACGCACGCGCACACCTTTATAATGCAATATATGCATACGACAACAAAATCAGATCATACTACAGAATTGAACGACGGAACCTTTTTTTTCTTGATAACAGTTAAGGATTTGTTGACGACTGCAGAAACGTCACAACTGTGGACTGATTGCTCAGGCCTACCTGGAAGGTCTTCTTGGTGTCGCGGTCGCTGGAGCGCTGGTTGGAGCGCAGCTTCTTGCCCTGCCGGTAGCTGGTCTCCTCAGGGGGGGGCTCCGCCGACTTAGTGGCCTCTCGCTCCCGCTCCCGCTCCCGGAGTGGGGAGCGGTGAGAGGAGGAAGGGCTAGGGCTGGGGCTAGGGCTAGGGGGAGCCAGTTTATCTAATGAGACACACACACACACACACACACACATACTTAAAGCTTATCCAAGAAGATAAATATATGCAGAGCAAGTTAAATTAAATTAAAAGAACCATTAAGCCGATCACCTATGAAGTTTATTAGTTGCACTGATAATCAACACTAGCTTTCCCAGGACAGGGAGATGAGAGAAGAAACAGGAAGGGGCGTTTCCGTCATGTCAGGCCTTGGCCATAAAAAGCTTTTCATTTCAAACACAAAAAGAAGAGCAGCCCGACTCATCCAGCTGCAGCCGTCATGAGACCTTGACGGCCATTTAAAGAGCACGAGTGACCCGACACATTTGCTTCGGTCATACCGGTTCCCATTACTGTAAATACATTGTATTCATCTCACTCCCTCGCCATTGTGAACTTGACAAAAGGCCAAAACACATAACAGGGCTTTCAACAATGCACATTCACATTCATGCTGGTGGCCCTCGCAAAACTACACGGAGGGTGGTTGCCTTCAAAGCAGCAGTAATGCACGGGTCTATTCCTGCACAGACTCAACCAACAACTCAATCAAATCACTGCACCGAGGCTCTATTTCTGTGTGTGCGTGCGCGTGTGTGTGTGTGTGTGTGTGTGTTGATCCAGCATGGGCTCTCTCACTTATGCAATCCCCTAGCTTTTGACATCTATTTCCTCTGTACTTCCGTGCAGCATTAAGGGAAAATCGATGCTAAGAGCGTCTGCAAACTACGGCAGATTTATGGTCTTGCATTTTCAGCGCCCTTGCTGAGCCTGGTCAACTCAGCCGGCAGATGACTCTAAATATACACAGGCACAGGCAGAACTTATGCTAAAAACACATGTCCGCTGTGCATCCGCTGTGTGTGTGGTAAAACGTGATATCAGGTTTATGTGTGTGCTCTACGCTTATGAAAGAATCTTTCCTGAGAATCCGAGTCGGCTCAGGCAAATCTGGTCAAGAGTTGAAAAGAGCGTGCCGATGTTTACCAACTCCTTCAGCAACACGTCTCCCTCTCCCTTTACTGGTTCCAACATCCCCTCTCTGCACACCGATGTGACCGCAGTCCCTTGGTTTCAGACATTTGGCGTATAGCCAAATTATACAAGTTTGTCAGACATCCCTTTTCACTCACAGGGTTCTTGGGTTATGATACAAAGTCCAATTCAACTGGCAAGAATTGAATTCCAACCTACATAACTGCCCTAGCTATGGACAACCATGTAAACATGGAGTTTAAACCATTTAAACACTCTTTATGGAGATTGAGATCCCATAATGCCCTTTTGTCACCAAACTGGACACTAGCAGCAATAACATAAAGAAAATGTGTCAACAACACTACATGGCCCAAGGCAAGGCAACCACAGTCACACAATGCGTCACCAAAAGATGTCAACAAACAAAGTAAGATGTGAGCTAAAACAATAGTAAACTACTGTACCTCGGGATTCTGTTTGGTTAAAGTATTATTTTTACTCTGCATTTCCTTCTTGTCTTGTAAAAATAACAGTGTTGCCACCAAATCGCTGAAGCAGAAATCAGGAGGACTACAGCGTGTCGCTTGACGCGAGCAGTGAGTGAGGCTCTACAG